>NC_086345.1:15322844-15661776 GCF_032445375.1 Bacillus rossius redtenbacheri
TAAATATTTTTTTAATGTTTAATTTTTTTATTTAATTTTGTTAAAAAATGTAACTCTACGTACTCGCACCAAAATTTTTATGAGTTGGCAACCCTGAAATGGTAAAAGGGGGGAGAAAAACAAATGCTGGGGTTGACATGTCAGCGTGCAAACAAACCTCACCCCCCTTTTTTTTCTAAACTTGCAAAACCACACCCCACCCACCCCCTTACCATCTATACTTTGCCCTCTGTAACGTGGCACGAGGCGGAAGCGATAATTGAATTAATCCTGGGGAATAAATCAAATGCAAGGCCCCCGCCCCTCTCTTATATTCGGAATTATGGTTATATTATTCAGTGCAGTGGTCGGGTCACGTGTTCCGAAGATGAATTTTTTTTTTCGCGACGGTTGTGGGGGTGAAACAATCCCCTTTTCACCCACCCCTCAACCCCTCTTCACACCCTTTTCGTGCGTTCTGTCTGTCTTGTAGGAGGATGTGTGTTTTCGCACATATCTTCTTTCCCCTCTTCACGTCTAATAAATCGATGAACGCCGGCTGCACGCACGAAAAAGGATGACTCATTGTCCCGTTACGCACATTGTCCCGTTATGCACATTGTCCCGTTACGCTCATTGTACGCTTGTGCCGCATATATATCTCTTCCACTCGATTGGAACAACCATCGATTTGACTTTTTCGAGGCACATTAAACTTGAAACACTCCCATTCGTTTCCTACTTTTCCTATCATCGTCCTATCCTTAACAGAATAACACAGATTGGAAGAAGTTAAATGGCAAACATGTATAAAAGTTACAGTTAAAATAATCTGTTTGTTAAAGTAATAAACATATTTGAATTAATGAGTGCAAATAAAAGTAAATGTATGAATTAAATTGTAGATTTCATTTCACTCCTTCTTTTGGTGGCGGTAGTGTAGCTGGGTAGAAAATGAAAAGGTGTCCTTTCTGATTTCTTAAAATGTTTCGGTTTTAATGCAAATATGCACTGGAAAGGTATCACATGATTTCATAGTAATTTTAATGTAGCTATATTAACCCAACCAACAGTCCACAATATTTTTAAGTATTTTTTTATATTGCTTATGATCTTAACCTATGAATCGTTACTTACGGCATGATTCAAAACTACTTCAAATGAAATGTAAAAAAAAATACTTTCTTAATTCTTCAGTTATGACTTTGATTGGATTATGAAAGAGCAAAATCCTGAAATGTACCCTTTACAGTGCATATTTGCATTAAAACCGAAACATTTTAAGAAATCATAAAGGGTACCTTTCCAGTTTCTACCCAGCTGCACTACCGCCACCAAAAGTATGAAAGATACCCTTTCCAAGGGGATATAATTCAGACCCCCCCCTCCCAAAAAAAAAACTCTATCACTACAGCATATTGTTCGCAGTAATACTGGGTTCGGATTGTTACCCGGGCATTTAAGTAGTATAGTTTGGCAGGTCCGGCGCCAGACTTCAGGCTGAGATGCCTTGTGCCGTTCCGCCACCTTTGATTGTGACGTCACGTCGGCCATATTGGATGAACCTGCCTTGACCTTTGAACTTGACCTTCAAAATTTGCCCAAAATCCGCCAAAATTTCCAATTTTTTTTGCAAAAAGTGTGTCAAAATCCCAGTTTTTTAAAGTCCACAAAAAAATCTCAAAAAATTGAAAAATATTTTTTTTCTTTATTTTGAGGTAAAAGTTTCCCTTTTTTAAGGAAAAATTTCCGGATTTATTCCTCAAAAATTCAAAAATTGGAAATTCGAAAAACCTCAAAAGACTTCTTTGCCTTAGAAAGAACCAAAATGCCGCAAAGAGGCTTAAAGTCCGCATCTACAAGCCTCCACTAAGCCTCTGGTGGCCATCTTGTATGGCCTTGACCTTGACCGTTTACTTGTAATTCTTTAATTTTTGACCAAAAATATCCTAAAAAACAATATAAAATGGCTACTTAAAGTTTTTAGCTAATTAATCGATTACGGTCCTCGCTTCGATTTCCGGCGAGAGTAAACATGTAATTTATTAATAAAAAATTTAAACAATCTTATTTTCAATTTAATTAAAATTAGAAAAATACATTTTTACGACACACCCGTTATTTTGAAATTTCACGTAACTGTTGCAATTTTCGTTACTGCCACCAACTCGAAAATCTGTAAATAGGTATTAAGCTTGAAATTTTTGAAAAATTTTAAAGTTAATAAAAATAATAATAATAATCTTGAATTATTACTTCACGGCCACCAAATTGACAATCCATAATTATTATCCAAAAAATCCCGAAATTGCGTGACTCATTAAGTAAAAAATATGTCTTCGAGACAATATAAATTTCTCAGAAATAAACTAAAGCACCCGGAGAACATCAGCAGAAGTCTCGACAAGAATACTAAGTATCACAAGAAGAATATCATCAAAATATTGGCAGGAATAATTAGAAGCACATGGAGAAAACTAACGCACGTTTTCCTTAATATCAGCAATTTACAAAAAAATTACAAAATAATAAAAAATAATAAAAATAAAAAATAAAGAAAAAATACAAAATCAATTTTCGAGGGGGGGGGGGGGAGGGGGGGGGGTAGCTATATGCTAGTTGTAGCCACAGGAAGAAGAGACGGCAGGGGAGAGGTGGAAATGACGCAGCAGTGATGTTACGGAATTCTCGTAATGCTGCTTGTGTTTTTCTACTCAGATTTCGTAACGGCTGACGATTGACGCTCCCATATCTCTTTTAATTAATTTAAAGCATTTATAATTCATTTGTTCGTATAGAAAAGAGTTATTGATTTGTGCAATTAACTTTATAAGTATCATCTTCTTTTATGTGAATAGTATGATTGAAAATGAAAAAAAAAAAAATATTATATCTATCCATAACACTTGTGGACTCCACGCGCGCATTTTTTTAAAGGATATTTACCATTACTGGTTACCATTTATGTTACAAGAAACCTCAATAACGGACAAATAATTAATTTACTAAAAGATAAACAAGAAAACACACTGAAAACAAGCTAAAATCATTTAAAGGCAGAAAATGAAACATAAAAAGCACATAAAATTCCTTGAAAGGAACTAATCAAGAAATTATAACTCACAGATGGTAGGAGTAATTTAGAGAATGGAACGGAAATGTGTAACCTCGGTGCTGCCATCTGTGGTGGATGGTGCGAAAAAAATGTTCTTCAAAGTCAAAGGGAAACATTATTGTATTAACTGTTCGATAAATTTTAACAAGATGAGCAATATTTAAAAAAAAAATCCTTGTCGAAAATGAGATTCAAATGCGGTGTTTAGTATTTTTAAAATTCTTTTTTGTCTTTATCGGATACGTTAAATTATAAAGTTAAAAATTCGGCCTGCAAATGAAATGATTCGATAGTCGACGTACACTGTAAAAGCATTTTTTTTTTGGTATTTTTACAAGGATAGTCCTTGGAAATTCAGAGTTACCTATGATTTCACGTGTAAAATTTGAAGGCATAGCTTTGTACCATCGGCAACTTTACGACGTTGCCTGTGTAAAAAGTACAAAAATTTTTTTTACACTGTTACTGCTCCGGCAGCGAATTCTAGCGGCGGTTACGGAAACTACCTTTGATTCGCGTCCAGAAATTTAGACACAATTCGCGTGTATTTATCAGGCTCGGAATTATTTTAAAGAATACTACGTTAAATTTTGTGTCCGAATTTCGTATTATACGTGTCTTTGCAACCATGATTCTCATGAATTCGCTTGTTACGGAGGTTAGATTATTACACATCTCTGGCGAGTACTGAAAAACTCCCTCACATATATATATATTTTTTTCGAATCCCCTCACAAAATAAATTTTTGTATCCGCCACTGCTTGCGTGATATTGAATCGGAGACGTGTTAACGTGGTTGTGCAAATACGCAGGGGAAGGTTTTAGAGAATGGAAAGTGAGAGAAAAGTCGACGGGAGGAGGGGAAAAACATAAAAAAAAAAGTTTTCCCTCCCGTGAAACCCGATACATTATAATCACACACGAGAGACCCGTAACCCAATATGCGACGGGGGTCCTTTACCTTATTTTCCCCGAACCACTAGTCCCATCTCTCTCTCTCTCTCAGAGATCCCTACGTAGCAATAAAACCTCAGTTGGTGGGACTGCTTCTTGCTCGCAGGCTTGCCATCTGTTGTATTTTTTTATTTTATTTTACCTCTCCGACACTTGGGAGTACGCCTCGTCAGGGGTGTATGTGTGTCTGTGAGGCGGGATGACAAGCGCGACGCTCGCTGGTGCTTCTAGCGCGGTGTCTCCTCTGGACTGGCGCGCAGTCTTCTCGTCGTGCACATGAGCGGTGACCGTAACATTACACGGCGGAGAAATGAATATAAAGGTGTAATGCAAGTCCCTCAAGTGCTTTCAAGAATCTGTACCGGTTGTTTTACGCCTAGAAACTACTATGAAAACACACCTTTGAGCCATTTGAACTTTTATAAAAAATAAAGTTTAAAAACTTAATCCGTAAACCAAATACAACTTACAGGCCCTCGGCGAATTCCTAAACACACTCCACTCGTACAGCTTGAGTAGTTTTGAAATCGCGTTGTTTTTCCTGAAGCTCTGCGCACCGTGTGTGTGCCCGGGTAGGCGGGGGCCTTAAAAGTCCCTGTCACAAGCTAAAACTTTTATCCCAAAAGAAATTTGACAAAAAAGGTTTGAGATGTAATACTAGACTGAATTGGGTTCCCATGTTCTTCAGCAATATTAAACTGGGCAGATAACTTCAAATAAATCAGAAACTTCGTAGTCTGACAGTTACGTGTATATATATATAATATTTGTAATTAATGTTTTTATTTAACTCACACTAAATTTAGATGCATGAAAAAATTATTTTATGCATTATTTAAATGGTGTGAATACATAATTCACTTTTTCCAGGTGAATCTTGTTCGCTCGTTTACACCATAAACAGAAAAAAAAAAAAAAACATTTTCTGTACTTCAACAAAAGATTCCTTTGCATACCAGTTGTTAAGAAATAGTTGTAAACCTACAATAAATATGTTGTATCTTTGTACAACTCATGGAGAAGAATATTTTTGCATATATGAAATACGTTTTTAGAGATAACACTTGAGTATTTCTTACGAAAAGTGGCGCATAATTTTAAATTTTAATCGTTGTTGTACTAAAAAATAAATATCTTAAACCAAGGAAAATATAATCGAATAATTAACAATTTCACTTTGATTTGTTGTTTCATGCTCTTTCTGTGCTGATTTAACATTGGGAAGCTATTCAGGGAACGTTTTACAAAAAACCTTTGGTAAGGATCCGAACCCAGTATTCTTGCGAAGTGATACAGTTGTTTTCATGTTAATGTACAAATATCTGCAATTTTTCATGAATATTACTGTTCCATTTACAAAAAAAATTACAGTGTAGACCACAATGGCTCCTGTGTCCGATTCAGTGATTCCAAGTTAGTGTGTGGTGAATCTGAGGTAATACGAGCAGAGTGAGTAGTAGAAATTTAAATTTCTGGTTACACGAAAACTACATTCCCCGCATGATAAGTATGATGGATTAACATCGATCACGTAATATTCCGTCCTCATTAAAGAGGCCCAAAACGACGCCATGTTTGTTTTATAGGTTTCAATGCCGTAACAATATTTAATAATTTATTTCTGAAAATGTTCCTTCGCTATGGCATAAATTGTTAACTGAGAGGTTTTTAAACACTATAAAACAGTGTTTATTGACAGTATAATTACAGTTGTATTAAATTCCCAAAATAAAAAAAATAATTATTCTGTACTAAACGACAATGTCATCACAACAGAAACTAATAACTTATGGCATTCTACTATGTTATATACTATGCTTTAACAAAGCCAAATTTATACAATAAATTATTCAATGGAAAACAGTTTATAGCTAGGGACATTGAGGTAGACTCCACGATCCCCTTCACACTCGGACAAATGCCGCATTCTCATTGGCTACTGACTCGTAACACCTGTCACCTGGGATACTTCCGATTCGATACTTCTTCGGTCGAAGGTTTTCCATTGGCTCAAAGTAATTTTTATAAAATAAACTGTGAGACAATCACAGAAGCAATATGAAGGTACGGTGTGTGTTTGGATTCCAGCGTAATGCGAAATGAATTTTTTTTTTCCGGTCTTCAGTTACAGCCTTTAAGCTGCTGAAACCAAAATGGCATCTTTCAGTTTTCATAAACGTTACTCTCAACTTCTGCGCACGGTACGCACGGATTTAGTTAAAAACGGAACTCGGACAGAACATTGGGAAGCCTACAACTCACGTAGTTTCGGTTCCCTGCAAGAATTTCCGAAGATATCCGAAGTTTTTGCGTTTTGGCATTAATGCCACTTCAGCCGCTAAATCAGAAGTTCAAGCATGTTGTGACTGACCTAACCTAACCCAACCCTTCGATTTTTTTTTTAATTTCAATTTTTGAGAGAAATCCGAAGTTGCACGAACGTGGTAGGGAACCGAAACTACGTGAGTTGTTAGGCTACCGCACCGGAGATGGCGAAGACAGATGCTGTACTTTTATTTCCCCCCCCCCCCCCCTTTTTTTCTCACCACGTTTTTTTCTTCTTCTCGCCCCCTCTCTTTGTTTGCCAAAAATCTGTTTGAAGCAACAGACCGCGCGGGGAAGAGGATGAAGAAATATCCCGGTGGTCGTAGAAAAAGGACGTAGAAAAAGAAGGAAAGAAGTTACCGGAGTAGAGAACGGTGGGAGGTAGATGGAGTATAGCGTTAAGTCATGAAGCCCTCTCTTTCCCTTCCATAGAGGTCGGGCAAATATGTGCGTTTCTCCTCCGAGATTTGAAAAAGAAAAAAAAAGAAAAAAAGGAATGTGACGAGAGGAAAAAAATTAGGTTTTGTGGGTAGGTAGAGAGCAAACAGCAGGTGAAGAAGATTCAATAGTCTGTCACCGTGGTTTTGAAGCCAGTAGGTAGACACTTTTATAAGGTCTGAAAAAATACAGCTTTCACCGAGTGTTATACGCTGATTCAAAACATGGGGGTAAAACAATTAAAACTTGGGTAACACTAATAATGTTTTCAGGCTTTCACGGCCATTGTATATGAAGTAGCTTCGCTTCTGGGTTGTAGCCGCGTCCTTGGCGAATAATTCCCCGACGTTTCGGTCGACATTGCAGTAGGTAACTGCTTCCTGATGATGGCGACTGTAATTTCGACCGAAACGTCGTTGAATTATTCGCCAAGGACGCGGCTACAACCCAGAAGCCAAGCTACTTGGGTAACACTGTATATTTTGCATCTGAATAAGTAACTTATATTCAAGATTATAAAAAATTCTTAAATTGTTATCAGATTCATTTAAATGGGAGGAATGAGTATTTTATTTTGATTTTTTGATGTGTAACATCTTAGCTCTCGGTAACACATTTGGTGGGAGTAGTTTCGCGTACATAGCGGAAGTCGCATGGAACGGAAATGTGTAACCACGGTGCTGCCATATGTGGCGGATAGCGCGAACCAATGTGTAAAAAGCCAAACAGCTTAGTTAATTTTAACAAGATTGGCAGTATTTTGATAAAAAATTCATTTTTTTTTTTAAATTTTGTGTGAATCCAGGGTTTAATATTTGGCCTTTCTCGCTTTTATCGGAGTCGTTTCATTATATCGTTTAACATTACGGTCCGCAAATCGAATGATTCTACAGTCGACGTAGATGCTCCGGCAGCGAATTCTAGCGGCGGGCGCGGAAACAACTTGGAATTCATGTCCGGAAATTATGTTTGAAAACCCCATTTTCATTAATAATCATCACGCATTAAATTCAAAAAAGAGTTCTGCATATTTTATACAGTTTTGTGTAACACATTTGTCATATATTTTGAATGGTTTTGCTTTAAAATCGATCCGTGAAATCTTTTCGCGGATTCCCAGAACTAACGACAAATTGAAAGTGAGCACAGGGGAAATTATCTCAAAATCGTCGGTTCGGAAAGAAATATCCAAATTTCAATGGTTATCGTGTGATGGCTAGGTATCCAATGACGTGAATCAATTTGTATATGATCTGTATTTTTGTCTCTCGGGTAAAAACCGCAAGTAAAAAAAAATTGGTTGTCTGTTAAGTCGGTTTACGAACGATAGTTTAACGTGACAACGTCATAACAAAACATTGATGAAATGATTGCATACTTTTATGAATAAAATTGAATCATTTTTATTGAATTATCACTATTTTGTATGGATACAAAGAAGGAGTGAAATGAAATCTACAATTTAATTGATAAATTTACTTTTATTTGCACTCATTAATTTAAATATGTTTATTACTTTAACGAAGAGATTATTTTAACTAACGTTTATACATGTTTGCTATTTAACTTCTTCCAATCTGTGTTATTCTGTTAAGTATAGGACGATGATAGGAAAAGTAGGAAACGAATGGGAGTGTTTCAAGTTTAATGTGCCTCGAAAAAGTCAAATCGATGGTTGTTCCAATCGAGTGGAAGAGAGATAGATGCGGCGCAAGCGTACAATGTGCGTAACGGGACACTTTCGTGCGTGCAGCCGGCGTTCATCGATTTATTAGACGTTGTCACGTCAAAAAGTCATAAGCTTGGTAGCTGTTGAGAGAGCTGAACGCCAGACCCGTCTGACTACACTGGAACGGGTTTCTTCCATGGAAGTATTAGTGCATGGAGTGGGTATTTCGTCCTGAAGTTGAAGTCACTCATCTTAGCAATTGTTTTGGCGAAGCAACGCGTACCAGTGTAAAATTTAATTCTGTCAGTTTGTTTGATAGCTTAAAAGGAACGCTTTCTTTTTTTTGACGTGACAACGTCTAATAAATCGATGATCGCCGGCTGCACGCACGAAAAAGTGTCCCGTTACGCTGTGTCCCGTTACGCTCATTTTACGCTTGCGCCGCATCTATCTCTCTTCCACTCGATTGGAACAACCATCGATTTGACTTTTTCGAGGCACATTAAACTTGAAACACTCCCATTCGTTTCCTACTTTTCCTATCATCGTCCTTTCCTTAACAGAATAACACAGATTGGAACAAGTTAAATAGCAAACATGTATAAAAGTTATGGTTAAAATAATCCGTTCGTTAAAGTAATAAACATATTTGAATTAATGAGTGGAAATAAAAGTAAATTTATCAATTAAATTGTAGATTTCATTTCACTCCTTCTTTGTATCCATACAAAATAGTGATAATTTAATAAAAATGATTCAATTTTATATATAAAAGTATGCAACCATTTAATCAATGTTTTGTTATGACGTTGTCACGTTAAACTATCGTCCGTAAACCGACTTTACAGACAACCAATTTTTTTGTCTGTGTTTACTGTATTTGTTGATTCTTTCCCGTCGGTTTTCAGCACACTGTGTTCATCTGTGCTGTGGCATTTTTTTAAGTACTTTCACGTAATTTTTATGTGCTGTCTATTCCTTTAACTCTTGGCACTAGCTGATTTAGACTTGTTGTATGTGTGTTTATCTTTTTGTCCAGATTTTTATGATTCCCTTTAACCTACAGTATACACAAGCAGTGGCAAATAAAAAAAAAATGTGTGCGTGTAGTTAAATACGCGTGTTAGAATCTACACTACCTTAAGTATAAATTCTACCTAATTTAAAATTTAAAATAATACTAAGCATCCAATATTAAAATAAACACGTGTGTAATATAATTTACTAATTTAGTAAAATAATCGACATAATTCAATTAATAGTTTAATTCAATAAATATTCTGATCGTTTAATCTAGTTTATTAATTTTACTATTTATTAAATAATTTATTATGTAATAATTTATCATTTATAAATCAAATAAATTATACATATGAGTACATAATATCAATTAAATAAATACGTTTGAAAAAGTTTATAAACACAATTCCTATCAATAATGTTCATTATAAAAATGTTTTCGATGATATAGATCGGTATACAACGCAAATCTTTAAAGTTTAAGATTAAAATGCATGTATATGTGTGTATATATATTTGTATGTAGCCATTTTCTTATAATTTTTTTGTATGATGCGCGTGCATCGTAAAAATACAATCTCGCCATTACTTTTATAACGTGCCTAAATAAGTATAAGTACAAAAATTTTAAATATTAAAGAATGCATTAGAAAGAATAGTAGAAATGTGATCTGAAGTAAGTATTGTTAAGCAAAGGTGTTAACAACGCATCAGTAAGGAATCAGCGTTAAACTTCATAAGGACAAAAAAATATGAGTGAGTCTTTCAGTAACTACTCGAAAGTAATGTAAAAACATCTTATCTCAGTAACGAGTGAATTCGTGTATTCTCATGCTGCAAATGGACTTATAATCCGAAACTTAAACACAAAATTTAACGCTGAATTCTTTAATAAAATAATGCCTCGCGTGATAAATATACGTAAATTGTGTTTTAAACTACTTTTATGGACGGTGATCACTAGTAGTTTCAGGACCGACCGCTAGAATTCGTTGCCGGAGAAGCTATGTCGACTATAGAATCATTTGATTATTATTAGACCATAATTTTAAACTACATATAATAAAGCAATTCCGATAAAAGAAAAAAAACATACTTGAAAAAATTACTTAACCCCAGCCATCTTGTTAAAATTCATCGAACTGTTATCACTAGGGCCATGTAATTTTCGCGAAAAGATTTTCCGACCAGCTGTGTGTTAAAACTCTGTAGCATTTTTTTGTGTCTTGTGGTTGGCTGAGTTTATTTCAGGTGTATGTCTACTGTCAGCGCACCAATCACAGCCATCCAGTGCGGAAGCAAACTCGTCCTGAATGGCCCGGCCAGACAGGGCGATGGCTTCTCTTGCAGTCGGCAGCCAATCACAAGAGAGCAATCGCTGAAACTGGCATACATTGTTGCAGTCTAATGAGCGATCAGATTATTTCGCGAAAAAATGCACGCCCCTAGTTATCACTATAAAGTTTCCCTTTGGCTTTGTGAACTTTGGTTCCCGCCATCCACCGAACATGGCAACACAGTGGTTACACATTTCCGTATCATTCACTAAATTACTCCTATAAGATGCCGTATACCAAGAGGTAAAATAATGTCACATATCGTTCTCATGTTTACGTCAACCATTTACTGCACGTGTCCTGTCCCCTGACTTCCGACCTCCATGGTCGCGCCGAAGTTGCGCCGAAGGGCTTTTCTCCTGATGTTCTTTTGGGAAACCGTCAAATGGACGTAACCCGGTGACAAGGCTGGGGCCCAAAAAAGGCAACTCGACAAACGGCGTAAGTGCAAGGTCTCCTCTGAGAAAGGAGAGTGGACCTATAAAAAATAATTATAAAACATTATACATTCTTCCCTCCCCCCCCCCCCCGAAAACAAGTGTAACGACGGAAAGAAGAAAAGAACTCCCAAAAAATGGCCCTGCTACAGTCGCGCAGTTGCGTCCGTCCAATCTGTCCCGATCTGTCCGATCTGTCCGATCTGTCCGACCTTTGAATATATATATATATATATATATATATATATATATATATATATATATACTGTATAGAAGTCGCGAGTGGATAGGATTTACTCTACGTTTTTCAGGAGCGTATGATGAGCAGCTTGGGAACTTCACCGCTGCAGTGCGCTGCCGTAACGCCCTGTATCGTCTTGGGTTGTTATTAACACATTAGAGCGCTGCACTGTCGCCCGCTGTCATTCTCCGCACCCCCCACCAATCATTCACTGCAGCTCAAGGTCGTTCAACGGGAGGGGAAGGGGGGTGTTTGAAGAGTTCGACACTTGTCCGCTAGGGACCACCACAAGTCGATGCCTTAGAGATGGTGACGATTGCGGCGGTGAATAAACCAACTACCTCAAACCGTATTAAAAATTTTAACATGGGCTGGCGACTTCTATACAGTATATATATTCAAAGGTCCGACGGTTGCGCACGGCAGGCGAGGCCGTTCGATTGGTCCACGTGCCAAATGACGTCACTTGCTGATGGCGAAGTCGCTTGGAGCTTACCTCCTTCTGAGGCACAGGCTGGCGAACTTGAACTCCTGAAGTGGGACAGCTCAGACTACACCAACTTTATTGCTGAGAAAACGTGATGAGTGTACAAAACAATCCGAGTAAAAATATCCCTAATTTAAAGGTACGCGAAAAAAAAAGAAACAATTATATTTTAGGTTTTTGACGTGACAACGTCTAATAAATCGATGAACGCCGGCTGCATGGACGAAAAAGTGTCCCGTTACGCACATTGTCCCGTTACGATGTGTCCTGTTACACTCATTGTTCGCTTGCGCCGCATCTATCTCTCTTCCACTCGATTGGAACAACCATCGATTTGACATTTCGAGGCACATTAAACTTGAAACACTCCCATTCGTTTCCTACTTTTCCTATCATCGTCCTATCCTTAACAGAATAACACAGATTGAAAGAATTTAAATAGCAAACATGTGTAAAAATTATAGTTAAAATAATCTGTTCGTTAAAGTAATAAACATATTTGAATTAATGAGTGCAAATAAAAGTAAATTTATCAATTAAATTGTAGATTTCATTTCACTCCTTCTTTGTATCAATACAAAATAGTGATAATTCAATAAAAAATGATTCAATTTTATTCATAAAAGTATGCAATCATTTCATCAATGTTTTGTTATGACGTTGTCACGTTAAAATATCGTCCGTAAACCGACTTTAAAGACAACAAATGTTTTAATGTTCGCGGAGTATCGACGAAAATACCTCATGGCTACTGACTGGATGTGGCTGGCAACCAACTCGACGTGATAGCCTTTCCAACCGACTGATGTGCATGGTCACCTACTGGACGTCGCTGGTGATGCTTTAAACCACCCCACAGGGTGGGCCTCAACTTAAATATTGGGTGTAGACCAGCTGTAATCTCACAAAAAAAAAATCGACCAATTAAACGCGCTGTCTACGCCCACGCAAACAGGCAGAGGAAAACAAACATTAGCGGAGAATATTATGAGAATAATTCGCGCAACGTTAGGCCCTACAGGGTGTACAAACAACTTACAATGACTTGTTCTTGGATCCCGACTGCGATACATTTATTTTCAAACGAAAAGCTTGACTTCATAAAAAGCAACGGTTTTACACGCAAGATCTTACACGTGTGAATACAAAATAATTTACAACTGTTAAAATAAAAAGATATTACAGTATTATTACAGCAAAACAAAGTTGAACTCACGCGAGGCGGGGCACACGCCTAACTGGTTAACCGATTTACAGGTGCAAATGCGCTGAAAACACCTGTCAAGGCATTCAAAGGACGAGCTTCGCCTTCTAAGAAGACTATACACATAGAGAAAAGTTAGTAGGCCTACTTTTTTTTTGGACTTGTAGAATTTTTGTATTAAATATTTCATTTGTAATTTTTTTTGGTTTGGTTTTTCTCGATCCTGGCAATTTTTTGGTTATTTTTAGTTAATACATTTATCTTTTTTTTTGCATCAAGCAAGGATAGAACCTAAGACAGAAATCAATTTTATCAATTAATTTAAAAAAATGTTTTTTGATACAAGAGAATTTCGAGATGGTGCTCAAATGACAATATGGTGGACGTTACAGTAATAAACGATTCCTGCACTCTAGCGGCTAATAATTCAACTAATATGTCGGTGCCGCACTCTAGCAGATGTAAACAATACGTTAGATCCAAGATGTCGGCCTCCGGCAGGCGGAAAACAAGATGGCCGCCGTAACGTAATACTGACTGACGTAATATCTGCCTTGGCATTAGTGGTGGGAGGTCAGTCTGCCGGTGGCTTGTGTGGAGGTAGGATCTGTCATCAATTTTAAAATGATCGCCTCCTTTGGGTTCTAATCGAGGACTCTTATAACGCACGTACTTTATTTATTAAAATTTAATTAAATTAATATTTTTATTGATTTGGAATTTTTCACGTTGAAAATAACATAATAATTTGGATTTTAAATATGGCAGTCAGTTTTAAAATTGCAGAATTTAAAAAATAATATTAATAAATATTTTATTAATACAATTTTTATTAATTGTAAAACTTTTCCCATTAAAATCGTATGTAATTAATACGTATTTTCAAGATGTTGGCTGAAACTAATTTTGCCACGATGACGTCATACACATACAAGATGGCAACTGTGACGAAAAGTGAATCGTTATAGAATTCAAGATGGCGGAATGATTTTTATTTATTTTATTTTAATTTTTTTTGTGTTAATTTTTTTTCATGATAATCGGATATTAATTACGGATTTTCAATATGGTGGCCGTAACGAAAAGTGCAACAATGGCGGTCGAGGTCAAGGTCAGAGATCCCCACCAGAGGCTTATTGAAGGCTTTCTCCTGGGAAAATTTAAGCCTCGATAAGGACATTTCGATTTTTTTTTTTTAATTTTTTGGTATGAAGAGGAGAAATTTTTCTTAAAACGGGAATTTTTTCTTCGAAATAGGAAATTTTTTAATTTTTTTCTGATATTTGAGCATTTTTGGCGGAATTTACCCCCGCCCCCCCTTAAAAACTGGAATTTTGGCAAAATTTTGACGAATTTTAACAAATTTTGAGCAATTTTCGGAAAATGTTTGCAGTTTTGAAATTCAAGGCCAAGGTCATCCAAGATTGCAGTTGTGACGTCAAAATCAAAAATGGTGGACACCGGTACCACGCACCACTCTTTGACTCCATCGCTCGGTTCCCTTTTTATATACTTCTCACAAAAATTATTTTCTTCAGAGAATATTTATTGAACACGAAAACAACCAGTGTTGTTAAGTAACGAATTACAAGTAATCGGATTACTTGTAACGATTACTTTTCAAGTAATTTATACTTGTAACGAATTACATTTAAAAAATGTAATTCGTACTTGTAATCGGAATACATAACATTAATTGTAATCGTTACATTAAGGTAATCGATACTTTATATTTACTTGCCATTACTTTTATTCTCGGAACGTATAATGAATACAATTAAGAACAAGAAGATCATACACTTTTTTATTAGTAGAGTTTATAATTTTACGCTTGTAGTGCTACGATCGTATGCACAACATCTATGATCAAAAATGAAGAACCATAGTGACTTGCAGTGTCTCCAACATTACGCTATCATAAAATCTGCATTTTTAAAATTTAACACATCGCTGCCGTTTAGTGCTCCCGTTGAGCGTCTTTTTAGTGTTGGTAAAGATGTTTTTGCCATCAAGAGAGGGAATCTATCTGTTGAGAACTTTAAAATGCAATTGTTTTGTAAGGTCAATTCCAAAATTTAATAAGTGTTACTTTTATTACAGGTAGCTACTTGTATGAAGTCTTTTGATGTTATTTAAGGAAGTTTGTCCTCAAATATTATTCATTTAATTAAATTTAATAAATTTAATCATTACATGAAATCATTTTTTTAACAAAACATATATGTATGTATGTTTATTAATGTAACAAAGCGTAAAAAAATTGAATCGTAGGTCAGTTTTAAAATGGTAGCGGAAAGTAATTGTAATTGTAATTTTACATATTACTTCTATGTAAAGTAATTTTTACTTGTAATTAGTTACATTATCACCACAGTAATTGTAATTGAGCCCAATTACTTTTTCTGAGTACTTTTAACAACACTGAAAACAACATTTATTTGACTTATGTCTAGTGGCACAAAAAATGATAACAATAAGAGTTAAGCACTATGTAATTGAGAAAATTTAGTCGTCCTATAAAATAATAATTGTACCGGTTTCTAAAATGAGTTTATATAAGCATATAAATTGTAATTTTAATTTTAAAAATGCTTGCTTTTATTTGATGAACTTTTATTTGGAAGCAAAAAAACTGAAAATGTCTGCAAAGGACCTGTTGAGAAACTGAGGGGAAAAAAGAAATCAAGAGATAATAAATTCACTCTTTTCTTTTTCTTGATTGTTAAATATGCCGTGGATATGAGATAGACATAAACTTTGTTATTTTTCAGAGCAAGAATAGTTTATTATTTAAGTTTGCACAGCAAATGTTTTACATAAAAAGTAGTCTACCGAACAAGAAGCACACATGTTAATGAAAAAGTTAAGAACATTCACATTCCTTCCATTGTAAGTTTTTTTTAACTTGATTATCGAATGTAATTAATAAACATTTTTTCGTGACTTTAAACTTCAAAGTTAGTTTGGATATGCTGCTGAGTACCTATTCTTTCGAATAATTACCGCACATGATTTATTGCACAAACTCATGCCTAGATGTTTACTATAATTATAAGGTGGTATTTTCGCATTCTCATTCAGGTTGGTTTTTATGATGATGCCAATTTTGGCTTTTAATAAATTTAATTAATTCTTTTAAGTTCTGTATTTAAATTTCAGATATTTTTTTTCTTGATGGGGCCCTTGGTCAGTTTAGTACACACAATTTATAAACTTATTGTAATAACATTAATATTGAATTCTTGAGATACTATTGTAAAATTTAATTCTTCAAAGACGAGGGATATTATTTGGGAGAGAAAAGCTTACGTAATTAGAAAAATTATACATAAAGTGTGTTGGTGAAATTTATTTTTTTATATTTTTTAAACATACAATTTCAATAAGAATGACAATTTTTCGGGAAAATGTTTATGACTTTACCAATTTTTTTTGTTACTATCCTGAGTTGTACGCAAATTCATTCCGTTTCGACGTCACTTTATATATTCATTTCAAAGGTCAATCTATCAGCTTTATTTGAACTTCGTATTGCACGCACGTGAAAATTATTTTTTTTTTTCGCCCACCACACAAAAAAAAATCGAATAAAATAACAAGAGAATCGCATGAAATATTTCGAGTGGTGGGAATTATTGCGAGTCCCTGGCTTTCGTTCGATGGACCATTCGGTCGCAGTTAATCGACAAAAAAAATAATAAAAAACTCCGATGGCAGATCGAAGCACCGATAATATCCTCCGCCGAAATTGGAAAAACCGGGCGATAGAGTCGGGTAGTTTTGGGATCACTATAGCGTGACGCGAAGATATGCGGCAGCATATATATACATACACACTATATGTACATAGAAATAATTTTAACTTGAGTTATGCTAAACTACACAAAAAAGATGACTGTAAGAGTTAAAACACTTTACACTTGAGAGAAAAAATTCACTTACATTCGATTTATCGAATCACAGCAGTGCATAGTAGTGTAATCATGCCCGTACTGGCACACTGCACTTAATCATGGGCCAAAAAGGTTCGATGGCTTGCTTTCGTGTGTACCTTCACGTAAGGCCGAATTCAACGTCTAGCACGCGGGTACAACTACAGATAACTAGGGATAGGAAAAATTCGCGGGTTCATTTCGCGACAAGCTAAAATACAAATAGTTACACCTCAGTGCTGCCTCTGCTATTGGCTCACAACTCACCTGGATGACTCTGGGCCAATTAGAAACGCCCGACCAAAGCTTTATCGAATCACAGGCTGATACGTTGGGACGTCTCACAAGACAGCAGCCAATGGGTGGGTGGCATTTGACGGAGTGTACGTAGAACTGTGGAGTTCATCCTAGAGGTCATTGAACCCGCGAATTTTTCCTATCCCTACAGATAACAAACAATAAAGAAAGGAAGAACATCATTTATTAGGATGATGCGTTTTTTTAATTTTTATATTTTTTAATGCATCAGTCTGACCATCATTCGAAAACGGAATACAGACGCTCATTTTTTGGTAACCCCGCTCCGACATCACAGATTTTTAGATCGTGATTAGTACGATATAACTATGTTTTTAATTTTTTTTTAGCAACACGGTGGATTTGGGGTTGGGGGGTGGGGAGGTACAATTTCTGTCGAGACTGTACAGGCCCGCAGGTACAGTCGTGGCGACTGCCAGGGAATTAAATGCACCAGGCAGGGCACTCGAAGTACAGTTGGGGGGGGGGGGGGGAATGTAGTGTGTGTGCAGAAGGGAATAGGGGGTGGTTGAAAGAGAGAGTTTTAGGGGGAGGGGAGGGAGGATTGTCTCGCGCCTGAAGGGTAAGGAAAAGGGGTTGCGCCCACTTCACATCCTCCCTTCCGAAAGTGAAGAATTGGAGAAGGAGGGGGGGGGGGGGGGGTTGGGAGCTCTGGAAAACTCGAAATTGATGACGTGCCAGCGCTGGAAAGCGTGTTATTAGAGGGTGAAATAGCGCCCCGTGCGAGGGTTTGAAAAGGGGGAGCGGGAAGGGGGTTGTGTTCCGAAACAGCACGCGTCGGGGGGTGATATGTAAATATTCCCGGGGCCAAACCATCAACCCCCATTTGCCGGAACAACAGCTGGGGAGTGGAGTTAAGAACGGTAAAGGAGTGGAACGAGGGGGGGGGGGGGGGAACTCATGGGAATGCAATACTGTGGCAAGAATAGGGAGGGGTGTGTGAGAGAAGGGATGGGTTCGCTTATCGTTTCAGCTTTAATTCCGAATGTATACACAGAGTCTCAAGAGGTTTCGGGACCTCGTATTGCGCATGGCTTGCCCTGACTGTGGCTTTCGCGAGGGTTGAGAAATGGAGGGGGGGGGGATGTTGTGATACCTTATGCCTTGAAATTAAGTCTCTCGTCGTGCAAGCCTGTTCGAAAATTTTTATTTTCCTCAGATGGCACACACTATAACCGTCAATTTACATATTTCAATAATAGAAGAGAAACATGTAAAGGGAGATATAGATATATAGAGAGATAGAGATAAATAAGGGTTTATATATCTATATATATAGATATAAAGGTTAGAGGGATAGAGAATTAAAAAGAAATAGAGAATGCTTGGTACATGTGTACCTACTTCAAAAAAAATACAAAAGAAAAAGATGATTGAGACATTGCAATGGCATGCCGGTCATAACTAGTCTTAAATATAATAAGTGTTTTCTTTGTGTGTTCGTCTTTATGCGTTCGCGCAACGTTCATCTCATGGATATGAAACATCAGTGTAAAATAGTTACGGTGAATATATTTGGTGTTAAAATAAAAAAATAGCGTATTTTATATTTTTTATAGAAAATATTACCTGTTACGTACACGTATTCACGTACAACACACGGCCGTGTCCATGTCACAGCCACACCCCAATTTTTTTTTAGGCGCGAAGGGGCATGTATTATGAGCAGCGCGAGTGTGATCTTCCTGTGGACTGCCGTAGCGAAGCGCGGGTAATTCATCTACAGTCCAGACAAAATAGACTAAAAAAAAAAGATCCTGAATTTGCATTGATTCACAACAAGCTCGATTTTTGCACAGTTCTTGAATAACGTCATTACGAATGATGCATCGAGAGTCCCCGTCGATTCCCGCTTGAGCGTTTTTATTCGAGGTCAAAGGTCACCAATTTCGTTTTTTTTACGTTTATCTCTGAAACGATAAGAGCTACCTTAAAAATGGACCAGACAAGGTTTTGTAGATCGTGAAATTCTCTACAAAACAGGTACAAATACGTTTTCCCCTACGAATCAATGAAAACTCGAATGTCTATTCTGTTTGGACTACTAGTATTGAATCATAACTACCAGCATATACACTTTGAGTACACACTAGACTATTATTATTATTTACTTTTCGATGATTTGCGAAAACCAGCTATGCAGATTAAAAAAAATACTTAATGCTAAATTTTAAATATTATTTTAAAAGTTCTATCTTTTTTGCTTTTTAGTTGTTTTTAAAGGGTTTTAAGATTTCTGTTCTACCAACTTTGCTACGCCACCTTAGAGAGCTGTTTTTAACGTGTTAGTTTATAAACTAAAAGTTGTCAGTTTAAAGACAAAATAAAGTGCTTGCTGCTAAAGTTGATTAGTCTGCGATGTTCTCGCGTACAATTTACTCATGTGACTGTAAAAACTATTTTTTTTTTTAGTGTCTTAACTTTTTGAAACTTGCGCGATCATTTGTACCTCACAAAGACAAAATATAAAAACTTTTCTTTCTCACCAAGAAGTTAATTCCAAGTTAGGGAAACATTTATGTTTTTTTTTGTTTTCTTATTGAAAATAAAATATGTACCTTTTTACTTTATAAAGTAAAGTAAAGTAAATGTAAGTGTCTTCAAACAATTTTGCCTGTATGTTCGAAATAATTTAACTCATAAACCGCTGGTCATATAACTTTTGAATACATATTAATAAGGCTTAGAATGAAACCATTGGATTATCTTTCGTGTTTATTATAATGGAATTTCTGAAACGGTTCTGAATATATGATAGTTTTATACTATGTGCATGTATTATTAAATTTAAGTTTTTAATTTTTAAGCAGCAAAATAATTTTTTTTTGTTTTGGTAATTTAAACAAGGTTAACAAACAATAACATTTGTCAATTATTCTTTCAAAGTGTATGAAGCCGCGAGCAAATATATTTTACAATAGATTTTACGCTAGCAAGTATACGTATATATATTTTTTTCTGCAGGATAAACGCACGTTTCGCTCGCCACCGGGAATCGACAGAATGTTTTTAAACGCTCCCTTGACCAATTGTTTCGCGTATTTCTTTTTTATCCCCCCTGGTTTTTTTTTGTACCGCTAACCATCACCACGGACCAACGATCAATTATCGGGTGGCGTGCGTCATGACATCGGTTGACAGGTTCGGTATAAAAAACAAAGTTTTGAAAATGGGAATAATAATAAAAAACAGCGTTTCCTCTGGGCCGGTTGCTGTCCTGTTAAAAAAAAAAAAATTGGCCTGACTTGGTTTCCGATCAGAAGCTGCAACGGAAATAGAAGCCTCAATTACTTGGAGCGAGTTTAAAAGGTTGTTTACAAGTACTGTCATAAGAACAAAAGAGGGAGGACACGTACACAATTGGTGCTAATTTTTTAGAATTGTTTTAAATTCGATACAATTTACTCGCTTGCAATAACTGTTTTTATTGTAATATTCAAGAGTCAATAAACAGATAAAGTGCGAATTTTTGAAAATAAACAATTTTTGTTTTCCCTGTAACATTTAGAAAAAATAATATATTATTAACTGAAAAAAATCCACAGAAAATTCTTGAGCATGTTTTTGTTCATTCTGTCCAATCGTGTAACACTCAAAACCCGCATTATTTTGGTTTCAACGGTCAAATACATAAAAATTTTGATTGTTCGTTTTACAAGGAAAAGTATTCAATACTTGGCTGCCCAAATATTATATTACACACTGTAAATTATTGTTATTATTATTTCTGGAAACGAAGCAGAAATGTACGTGTAAAATTACAACTATTTGTAAATTTTTACAATCAAATGAAAATAACTGTACCTATCACTACAAAATATTATTCGTAGTAAAAATTTCGGATTCTTAACCAGGCATTAATGATTTGTGTTGTTCCAGTACCTCCAATAGTTAAAGTTATTTGTAAACCGTTCCCTCGATAACTTTCTAGTGTCAACTGCGCACATTAATAAGCATAATAAATCAAAACCAAATTATTGATAATCGATTATATTTTCCATGGTTTAAATAAATTGTGCTTTAATGAAACATAAATAAATATATACAATTATGCTCCAATTTTCATAAGAAATAATCTGGATTAATTTGAGAAACGTATTTAATATATAAAAAAATAACCATAGAGATCTGCGGTACAAAGTTACACTATCTTTCTTGTAATATTACAAAATAATTTTTGCAACTGGTTTCCAAAGGAATTTTTTGTAAAGTAGGCCTACATATTTTTTTTTTTCGGTTCAGTGCTACAAGTTAAATAGTGTAAATTTTCAAACACATTTCTACATGACAAAAAAAAAAGTTGAGAGAGTAAATGTTATATATGAATATATATGTATAATGTATGTATATATGTTACTTTAAAAACTCTGTGGAATGTTTAAAAAAATAGTTTTTATGTGAACACTGAAGTGTTATTTTCTTCCTTGGTATTACGACTTATATTTTGTTTTTCCTGTATGTGTGTGTATATATACATATATATAAATATATATATACACACACACACTTAAATAACCTTCAGCGGGTCAGTTACAACCGTTTGAATGTTTTCGAGTGTCCCAAAACTACGTTACTTTAGGTGATTATTGAATCTCGGGAAGAGTAAAAGGACACATGGACTTAAATTACGATAGTAAGCAGACCTTGGTGTCACATGAACGGTTTTATCCTGGCAAACATAAAATCAGCATGCACAAGGCTAAAGCAAAACCTGGTGGCTTTCCGTTTTTGACGTGACAACGTCTAATAAATCGATGAACGCCGCCTGCACGCACGAAAAAGTGTCCCGTTACGCACATTGTCCCTTTACGCTGTGTCCCATTAAGCTCATTGTACGCTTGCGCCGAATCTATCTCTCTTCCACTCGATTGGAACAACCATCGATTTGACTTTTTCGAGGCACATTAAACTTGAAACACTCCCATTCGTTTCCTACTTTTCCTATCATCGTCCTATCCTTAACAGAATATCACAGATTGGAAGAAGTTAAATAGCAAACATGTATTAAAGTTAGGTATAGTTAAAATAATCTGTTCGTTAAAGTAATAAACATATTTGAATTAATGAGTGCAAATAAAAGTAAATTTATCAATTAAATTGTAGATTTCATTTCACTCCTTTGTATCCATACAAAATAGTGATAATTCAATAAAAATGATTCAATTTTATTCATAAAAGTATATAATCATTCAATGTTCTCTTGTTATGACGTTGTCACGTTAAACTATCGTCCGTAAACCGACTTTACAGACAACCAATTCTTTTTAATTTATGTCTCTTATTTCCAGAACACACTGGAAAGAAAGCGTATGCGACAGAAGTGAAACTTTTTGTTCATTAGATACAGATATATATATATATATATATATATATATATAAAATTATATACACATATATATGTATGTATATATATACATAAATTATTATTTTATTTTAATTGAACAAGAGATAGTAATTGAGAATATTAAGGAAGCGGGTATGATCTCCAATAATAAATAAAACATTTATTTTCCGCGCCCTGTAGCCTACATTCGCATCCGTTCACTGGCACTTTTTGGTGCCTCTATTTGCTGTTCATTCCTACGTTGCTTTTGATAATACCTCTTATATTCTTCTGCATTTTTTTATTATTTTTAGGTATGATGTTATATCACGACTTACAGATGAATAAAGTTAAAGAATTTAAAACAAAAACATTCAAATAGAACATAAATTACACTTATAAAGTCTATCTCCAAGTCTAGGTCCTTTGACAATTCAACAAATTTTGAAATAATCATAAATAAATTACACTTGTAAAGTTAAACTGTTAAATCTATACGTCTCTTTTACATTTTTCAATCACTCTTCACATAAAAATGAATGATACTTATAAAGTTAATTGCACAAATGAATAACTTTATTCCCTCACGAATAAATAAATTGTAGATACTTGAAATAAAATAAATATGGTAGCTTCTATCGTTAGCTGGTTACGAGAACTGAGGAGTAGACAAACACAATCAGCGTTTCAAGAATTCCGTAGCATCGCTGCTGCATTTCCACCTCCCCATTTGACCGTCTTCCCATTCGACCGCTAGCGCATGCGTTGGAGTGGCGTCGCCGCTGACGCACTCTCCTCCTCTACCGGTTCCCCCCACCACTTACCTTAACTATTCCCCTCGTGCGATCGGAATTTTCGTAACGCTCTAAAATTGTAGGCGCCCCTCACGCCCGCCCTTCAGCAAAGAAGTTTCACTTAAAAATAGTTATCCACGAAATAAAATACAAAAATATGTGCGGACAAACAAATGACTTTAGCGAGTTCAAACTTAAACTGAAGGCGTATCACATGTTCGTCTGCCGCCCCTCTGAGTAGCATTCTCCAAATGTTGTCAGGTCGAGCGCTACATTCCCAGTTTCATTACTTAAGTTACACACCACGTTTGTGTGTGTGTGTGTGTGTGTGTGTGTGTGTGTGTGTGTTAATTAGTCCAAAATCTTAAATCTCCAAAAAGGTTTCCCCGGTTGTTTTGAAATTTTAACCCGACGTTGCATTCGAATACGAGCGTGTTTTTATATACACATATCACACCTGTGACAGGTAAAAAATAGAAAATATATAAGGTTAAAAACTTTGATTTTTAATATTTCCATTGCTATAGAGTGACATGTATAGAGAGATATAGAGGAAGTTATATACATATATAGAGGTTTAGAGAGAGATAAAGAGAGTTGTAGAGAGGTACATATATATGTAAATAGAGATATAGAGATATACATAGAGAGATAGATAGAGGGATAGAGAATTAAAGAGGTAGAGAGATGCTTTGTTTGTAAATGTTTACATACTTCAAACAAATTACTAAAAAAAAAAAAATTGAGGCAATTGCAACGCAAACCGGGCATTAGCCTGTAAAAATATAAATGCCATGCCTATTTATAATTCTGTCGTCGTCTACGTTTAATGATGCTAGAACAAACTATGTCGTTAAATTTCCTATTCTTTTGTAATATAATTCTGATAGAAGATGACAGTTTCAAATGAGACCCACTAATCATATGGAAATTGTGGTGGTTCAGATTTAATTGTTTCTTACAAACATCAGACATCAAAATAATTGATGTTCAAACGATTTAAAACACGTTCCTCAGGAAATTACAATAATACCGAGCGTGATAAAGGTACGCAGATGGCATTTTCAAGTACATTTCTTGACGTAAATCACACGTATTTTCTGCACACACCACTAGAATTCACTGCCGGAGCAGATACATCAACCATTACATCATTTTATTAGCAGACCAAAAATTTAAACTACAAAATGGAACGGCTCCGATAAAACCTAATAATACTTGAAAAAATACTAAACCCCCAGCTATTGACCTGATTTTCGACAAGTAATTTTATAAAAAACATTGCGCATCTTGTTAAACACATTAAACAGTTAAAAAAATAAAGATTTACTTTGTATTTGGTAACTAAATTTCACTCCATCCGCTACATATGGCAGCATCGAGGGTGTTACACCTTTACGTTCTGCGCGATTTTCGTCGCATTGACGAAGTTACTTCTAACTAATGCCTAGGGGCATGCATTTTTCGCGAAATAATCTGCTCGCTCGTTAGACTGCAACAAGGTATGCTAGTGTCAGCGATTGTTCCCTTGTGATTGGCGGCCGTCTGCGAGAGAAGACATCGCCCTGTCTGGCCGGGCCATTCAGGACTGGATGGCTGTGATTGGTGCGCTGGTAGTAGACCTGCGCCTGAAATAAACCCAGCCAACCACGAGACACAGAAAATGCTACAGAGTTTTAATGCACAGCTGGTCGGAAAATATTATCGCGAAAATTACATGGCCCTACGAATGCCGTATACCAAGAGCTAAGTTGTTAAAAATTAAACGTTCGCCTGTTAAGGGAGAAGGAAGCTTTTTTTTTTCCTAGTTAAAAACGTAAACTTTATACCAGACACATCAGGACAGCGGCAGTACACAGAATAGATAGAAGGGCAGTCATTCTGGCATCGGTATTTTTGAAATTTTATCTCGCTGGGAAGTTGTCGTCACTCTGGCAACACACAGAATAAATTATTTTGTAATTTTACAATTCTTTTTAAACCAATTGCCAAGAAATTGTTTTTAATGCTAAATTAAGATATTGTTCATTTGTACAAAATTGCGATTGATATTTTTTATATTTGAAATACGTTTTGGAAACGGTACTTAATATTTCGAGTCATGCATACAAAAATTGTCGAACAATTTTAAATTTTGACTAAGGTTTATGCAAACATGCATCGGTAAATTTAGGATGATAATGTTTTGGTTAAATATCTCTGGTAGTAATTTCTTATTAATTATAAAAATTAATAATTCATAACTGTAGAAAAACATATTTAGGAGTCAAAGACAATCTTATTACTACAGTAGAAGTTATTTTACCCTTTTTTTAAATAATATAACTTGTAAAAGAAATGTATATTTGTGAAAACTTGAATCTAGTAGCAAGAATACGGAGTGAATTTTTTAAATACTTTAATTAGCGAAGAAAATTCCGCAAACGAATAGCAGCTCCGATAAAACTCACGTTATCGCCTTCATTCCTTGTACTTTTTATCACAAAATTTTCTAACTAGCCATCAAAACTCATAATTATTAATTTGCTGTAGATTTGATGCTACTAGGGAGCAATTTTTTTTACCAGAACTTTAAAACCAGACATAATTTTTTCCACTGGTATTAAATTTTTGTTTTGGGGCTTGGGTACTTACGTGTTAACGCCACCGCAGCTACCCTTAAACCTGTGGACGGTTTGTTGGATTAGTATAGCAACATTAAAAAAAAGTGGTTTTCTGCAAAGTCGGTTTACGGACGATAGTTTAACGTGACAACGTCATAACAAAACATTGATGAAATGAGTGCATACTTTTATGAATAAAATTGAATCATTTTTAATGAATTATCACTATTTTGTATGGATACAAAGAAGGAGTGAAATCAAATCTACAATTTAATTTACAAATTTAGTTTTATTTGCACTCATTAATTCAAATATATTCATTACTTAAACGAAGAGATTCTTTTAACAATAACTTTTATACATGTTTGGTATTTAACTTCTTTCAATCTGTGTTATTCTGTTAAGGATAGGACGATGATAGGAAAAGTAGGAAACGAATGGGAGTGTTTCAAGTTGAATGTGCCTCGAAAAAGTCAAATCGGTGGTTGTTACAATCAAGTGGAAGAGCGATAGATGCGGTGCAAGCGTACAATGAGCGTAACGGGACAAAGCGTAACGGGAAAATGTATGTAACGGGACAATGAGTCATCCTTTTTCGTGCGTGCAGCCGGCGTTCATCGATTTATTAGACGTTGTCACGTCAAAAATACTGTGAAATCATGTGAACCTTTTCTGGGGTCAGGATAGCCACATTTTAAATTGATAATTCCTCAGCAAACGTAATAAATATTTTATAGTTTTTTTTTTTTTTAATGTAGCTATACTAACCCCACCAACCGTCCACAATATTTAAAGGTAGCTGCGGTGGCGTTAATACGTACGTAAGCACCGGGGCTTTGTGTTATGTGATCTGTCTGGTTTTGCGTTCCGTCACTCGTCAACGCTTTACGTGCCACAAAATATTTTGAAACACGCTGCACGTGAAACGCGTAAAGTCACCGCCCGCTGTGGGTACATCGTGTATACTCGGCGGCGTGTGCGGGAGCTTCTAGCGTGACACACCCTGTGGATCTCATGTCGTGCCGACACCAGCCTGTGAAGTGGCGCGAGGTTCAAAACTACGGCCGGCAGAGGGGAAGCCTTCTTTTCACAGACGAGAGAGCCAAACGCCCGATAGTGCATCTTCGGTTTTTTTTGTTCATTGTAAATAAATATGGCGGTGTTGATGAAAGGAAAGACCATAAACAAGGCAAACGGTATTTATTTGTACGCCGCCATATTTTTTTTTGTCGTTTGCCCGTGTGTCCGCGAATGTTTGTTTTGGACAACCCATGATAACTAATGGTCAATCAGGTTAGGTCAGCTACATTATAAATACTTTAAAACATTGTGGACGGTTGATTTGGTTAGGATAGCTACATTAAAGATAGCTACTGTGAAATCATGTAAACAGTTTCCTAGCCCTGGATAGCTACATATTAAAAAGTTATTTGCTAAGCAACCATGAAATGATTTTACAGTATTTTTAATGTAGCCATACTTACCTAATATAACTATCAACAATGTTTTAAAGTATTTATAATGTAGCTAACCTATCCTAATCGACCGCAAAATTTAATGCCACGCCAGTTTATGCAATGAGATAGAACGGCGTATGACGTATGAGTATGCTACATCCTAAATAAATACACCTGTTGTGGTACGGAAAAAAAAGCGAGCATGAACTTCGGTGAACTTCGGGTGTGGCTCTCTCGTCTGTGAAATGAAGGCTAGCTGCTGGAAGGTCACGTCCAACGCTGTGACTGATTTTAACACCCGTGCGAGTGGACTTATGCAATTTTAAAGTCCCCCCCCCCCCCTTCTCTGAAAAGACCACCAGATTTAAATTTAAATATTTCACTTTTTCCACTCTAACCGTCAAAGGTTAATAATTGCGGGAACATACTCTGCTCTCTATACCTATAGTAAACATAACTAAGAGATAATTGGGTTATTTAAAAAAAATAATGGAAAATAATTACTATCCGGAAATTACTTTTGTCGAATATCTCCACGCGCAAAACCCTTGATCCGCAGATTCCGATTTCCCCTCCCCTCAACAACCTTCCCCAGGAAATCCTACACATTGTCACCCCTGGTAATAGCTACAGGATGTTTGAAAATAGTATCCACTAAAATTTATTATTCTTATTGTTCGCTGCCAAGGGAACTCAAGATATGTCAAGAAAAGCAAACTGAATTAAAAGTGAATTCTTCTGTAGTCCAAAAAACTATTTTTCTCTCTCGTAATAAATAAACCAATTTTGACGTGACAACGTCTAATAAATCGATGAAAGCTGGCAGCACGCACGAAAAAGGATGACTCATTGTCCCGTTACGCACATTGTCCCGTTACGCTTTGTCCCATTACGCTCATTGTACGCTTACGCCGCATCTATCTCTCTTCCACTCGATTGGAACAACCATCGATTTGACTTTTTCGAGGCACATTAAACTTGAAACATCCCATTCGTTTCCTACTTTTCCTATCATCGTCCTATCCTTAACAGAATAACACAGATTGGAAGAAGTTAGATAGCAAACATGTATAAAAGTAATAGTTAAAATAATCTGTTCATTAAAATAAAAAACATATTTGAATTAATGAGTGCAAATAAAAGTAAATATATCAATTAAATTGTTGATTTCATTTCACTCCTTCTTTGTATCCATACTAGATAGTGATAATTCAATAAAAATGATTCAATTTTATTCATAAAAGTATGCAATAATTTCATCAATGTTTTGTTATGACGTTGACACGTTAAACTATCGTCCCTAAACCGACTTTACAGACAACCAATTTTTTTATATATTTGTTTCTTTTTTCTTTAGAAATACATGCATTAAATAAAAAAACTCAAGTATTCTTTGAAGTTACTTGGCTTCTGGGTTGTAGCCGCGTCGAAAGCGGATATTTCACAGACGTTTCGGTCGACATTGCAAGTCGCCATCATAAGGGTAGCAGTTACCCAACGAGTGATTATCTTCGCGTTCGACGCGGCTACAACCCAGAAGCCAATCAACTCCAGGACAGTGGTTTCGAAAGCCTGCGATCCTTACAGAGTAGACCTTCTTTGAATGGGGAACTAAATCACTTATTAGTAGAGACCGGAAAAATTCGCTATTTCAATTACCTGTAGGATATACTCCATGATCCTCTATGCACTCGGGAAAATTACATTTGCTCATTGGCTACTGTCTCGTGACACCTTTTAACTGGGACGCTAGTGATTCGACACTTCTTTTGTATAAGGTTTTTCATTGACCGAGTATCATTCAGATAAACTGTGGCCCAATCACTGATGCAGTAAAAAGGCAAACGTTTTTGGATTCTAGATTATCACGAAATGAATCCGCGAATTTTTCAGGTCTCTACTTATTAGTAGGGACCGGAAAAATTCGCGGGTTCAATGACCTGTAGGATGAACTCCATAGTTATACGTACTCTCGGTCAAATGTCACCCACCCATTGGCTGCTGTCTTGTGAGACGCCCCAACGTAGCAGCCTGTGATTCGATAAAGCGTTGGTTGGGTGTTTCTCATTGGCCCAGAGTCATACAGGTGAGTTGTGAGCCAATAGCAGAGGCAAAACTGAGGTATAACTATTTGTATTTTAGCCTATCGCGAAATAAATTCGCTAATTTTTCCGGTCTCTACTTATTAGCAACGTAGGGACCAGTTGACTTCGAGACAGGCTAGAATGAATGCCGTCAAAGTACTTGAACGGCATTTTCATTGGATAATGAGTAGTTTGAGAAGCTCTGAACCAGCTGTGTACAAATTGTGGTGAGATATCCCCCCCCCCCCCCCCCCAAATCATAAAATAAATCCTAAATAAATCTATCATTCCTACCAACATAAAGTAAAGACTTTGAAACAAACAACAGGCAAAGAGGTTATATCGTCTCACCTTCTTTCCCACCCTTATTTCCAAGATAAATTCAATTCTTGGTTAATTCTTTCCCTGAAGGGCAAGATACAGTAAGAAAATTTAAAAAATAATTGTGTGCTTGGGGTCCATGTCCGACATAAGTGAAATTTATTACGCATTAGATACAGATAGATATATTTTTTAAGTATTTTTTTTAACAAGAGATAATAATTGAGAATAGTAAGAATGCGGCTATGGTCTCAAATAAAAAAAAGAAATATTGTAACTTCAATCGTTAGCCGTTAATAAAAATTGAGGAGTAGACAAACAAAAGCAGCGTTACGCATGGAAAAGTTTGAAGCCACGCATTGTTACTCCACGACATTATTGCGCTGACATTTGAAGATCATGGCTGGAAGTCAAACTGCGACCTTTGCACGCACATTATTTGTTTCCTTTCCAAATAACCCCGCAGCTACTTGGGAAGAACCGGAACCTATGTATTCATTTTACAATTTGTTATCGGTGTACATTAAAAAAAAATTACGTGTACAGCTCAAGGAAAGCCTTTGTAAACCGTGTCTACAATTATATTTAGAATTTTGAGTTCTGTTATGACAAAGTCTACATCACGCGATGAGCAATATACTGCGGAATTCGCGCAATATTTCACGGTGCCAGGATGGACTCAAAATGACTTGATGTAAGTTTTTGGACATACGCCATTGCGGTGTTTATATCCTGTTGACAACAGAAATTTTTTTGCTTGATTTGTGTTTTTTGTCTTTTGGGTATTTTTATTTATTTATTTATTTAAATTTTATTTTTTAGTTTTCTTCAACAGAAATAGTTCTTAGCAATGGCGTATGTCCAAAAACTTACATAAAGAAATGCACTCCCATTGCTCAAATCTTTCAAAGATAATATGGACTCAAAAAAACTTTAAATAGACAAGTAAATATTTTTTTATGATATGCTGCCGCATTATAACATTTTGCCTAAGAAACACATAACTAGGTCGAATAATTTTTTTAAGTGAAACTTATTTGCTGGGGGGGGGGGGGGGTGTTTCCTCTACAATTTTCTAGTGTTACGAAAATTCCGATCGCACGAGGGGAATAGTCAGGTACGTGGTGGGGGAACCGGTAGAGGAGGAGAGTGCGTCAGCGGCGACGCCACTTCAACGCATGCGCTAGCGTTCGAATGGGAAGATGGTAAAAGGGGAAGGGATAGTTATGTAGCGGAGCATGCTGTATGCTAGTTGTAACAGCCGGAAGTGGTGACGGCAGGGGAGAGGTAGAAGTGACGAAGCAGTGATGCTACGAACTCTCGTAACGCTGCTTGTGTTTGTCTGCTCATTTTGACGTGACGTCTAATAATACGATGAACGCCATATGCAAGCACGAAAAAGTGTCCCGTTACGCACATTGTCCCGTTACGCCGTGTCCCGTTACGCTCAAGGTACGTTTGCGCCGCATCTATCTCTCTTCCACTCGATTGGAACAACCATCGATTTGACTTTTTCGAGGCACATTAAACTTGAAACACTCCCGTTCGTTTCCTACTTTTCCTATCATCGAAGAAGTTAGATAGCAAACATGTATAAAAGTTATAGTTAAAATAATCTCTTCGTTAAAGTAATAAACATATTTGAATTAATGAGTGCAAATAAAACTAAATTTATCAATTAAATTGTAGATTTCATTTAACTCCTTCCTTTGTATCCATACAAAATAGTGATAATTCAATAAAAATTATTTAATTTTATTCATAAAAGTATGCAATAATTTCATCAATGTTTTGTTATGACGTCACGTTAAACTATCGTCCGTAAACCTCTTTACAGACAACCAATTTTTTTTTCGTAACGGCTGACGATTGATGCCTCCATATTCCTTTTATATTATTTAAAGTATCGACATTTATTCATTCATGTGGAAAATATATTTGTGCAATTAACTTAATACCGCAACTACCAGGTGGGTACAACAATTGATGCTGTAGGTTTTATAGGACTTTAGAACACATTGAATCGCAAACGTTTGAGTCGTATTATAGCTATCACAAGCCAATTATCACTATGATAGACACTGATAATTCTGCGGATTATTATTCATGAAAAATGAGAAGCAAATAATAAATCGTAGTTGTTTAATGATTTGTCAAATTAAAATAACATATCCGTGTAAAATCTATTTGAAAAGATTAATTTTTTTATTGATGCTTTTTCATTTGAGATTAGACCCGCTTTCATACTATTTTAGCGCTTGTTCAATTTAAAAAAAATACTAATAATTCTTCTTTATCTAAACCTAGTAAGCAAGAAGTTTCACATCTGTCGCGCGTGAACTCCGCTTTGTTTTTATGTGCAACATCTCAGCTCTCAGTATGTCAATATATCTACGGCATTTGTTGGGAGTAATTTCGTGAATGGAACAAAAGTCGCATGGAACGGAAATGTGTAACCGCGGTGCTGCCATCTGTGGCTGATGGCGCGAACCAAAGTTCACAAAGTCATAGGGAAACTTTATAGTATTAATAGTTTAAGTCATTTTAACAAATTCGCAGTATTTAAATAAAATCCTTTGTCGAAAATCAGGCCCAAAGAAGGGGTGAAGTATTTTGTTGAAGTCTTTTTTTCTCTTTTGTTGGAGCCGTTTCGTAACGTAGTTTAAAATTTTGGCTCTGGAAATGGAATGATTCGATAGTCGACGTAGCTGCTTCGACAGTGAATTATAGCGGCGGGTGCGGAAACTACGTGTGATTCGCGTCCGGAAATACCGCTAGCTTAAGCATTGATCACGTTCGGAATTATTTTAGGGAATTATAATTAAAATTCGTGTCCTAGTTTTTTGTGTTAAAGTCCTATTTGCTAACACGAGAACACATGAATTTGCCCTTTAGGTACCGAAGATCGATGTTACACATCTCTAGCGAGTACTGAGAAACTCGCTCAAAATTTTTTATAAGACAATTCTGCAAAAGTAATGAAACGGTTTGACAAGTAAAACTAATGAAAGAAACTTTTTGTGAAGTTTGTCTCATAAATTCAAACGGTTTTCGTTTAATAAAGATCAGGGTTTATGACTCAGTCGTAAAATTGTTGGTTTTATAACGTCAATTAAAGTGACGGAACCAATAATTAGCTAGTGGGCTCCGAACTACCTAGGTACCGGATTTATAATCAAAAAAATGAGGAGAATTTTCGTGAGTGGTGCTCCGACCGCTATAATTCCTCTTATATTGCCAATAAAGGTCCCTGAAGCAATTAGAATTTTCCATAAAATTCTTCACGTGACTGAAAAACTTCTGATTGTGATTGTAGAATACGTTATAGCAGGATAGTTCCATTTAATCTGTTTAAATGCCCGAGACCATAAAACCCCGAAATTATCGGTTTGACTACATAACTTCGGCTACTCAGCGGAATAAAGGAAAAGTTTGAAGCTGGTCAGGTTAGGGTTTGACAGCTGTAAGAAATATACACGTCACAGTTATTACCACCACGCGAAAAATTATAAAAAACTAAGAGGTACCGCATGTTGGTGTCATTTACGTTCATTGAATTACCTTGCATAGCGGTAAGTTGTATAGCACGGCATACCTATGTAGCAAAAGTAATAACCGTGCCAAATTTCAAGTCTGTCGGACTTATAGTTCCGGAAAATTCTTGATGACTGAATCATTGAGCGGTCGTGTGCTTTATGTATGTATGAAGTGTGTGTGTGTGTATATAGACACAAAAACAGCCGTTATTTTGTACAGCAAATTACTTGAAGACTTATAGTCAACATAAAATGAAGAGATGGTAAAATTGGTGAGTTCTTAATAAGAAAAAAGGTCCAAAAGTGTAGAATCGGAGAAATAAAAAAAAAACTAAAAAAAACTGTTACCATCTTTAGAGTTATAGTACCTCCTAAAAGCATTACCAAAAATCGTTTGTTTTAGAACACCAACCACCAACAGGTGCATAAAACTGCCATTAAAAAACAAAAAAAAAAGTAATGTATAGTTATTTTGGTAAGCTTAATGCATAGCCCGTTTGAAGCTGTTGGAAACATTCCTTATATTATCTAACACACTTTGGTCTGATCTATTTTTTTTTTAACGACTCCAGCCTTACTTCAGGGGGGAAAAGGGTACAAATAAGGTTGAAAAACAGAAACTTAATTACACTCTTAGTATGTATACACATAACGAAGCCGTTCAAAAAAGTTGTAAATCTTCTTAATATATTAACTAGCTACACCCGGCTACTCTTCGCTGTGGCTCAGTCTGATATGAAATGAATGAGAAAGTAAATAAAAGTATTCTAGCGAACATAGATTCACCGAGGAAACACAGCATTCAGTTTAATATCCTGTTTTTTTCGTTGCTGTGGCTATGCAGTGTAATTAAATGAAAGGAAAACTTTTTTTACATAAAATAATTTTTTATTAGTATTTTGAAGCTAGTGGGTGGACTACATTTCTTGTCTGTCCGTTTTATGCGCAAACATAAAGACCAGATGGTTTACCGACTCTTGAGCATGCGACGTATAAATTACCCGTGAGAGAAGCATTCGCTTTCTAAATGCAAACCGCACACTTGCAAAGATTACACTTGCGCTTTATTGATAGGCATAGCGAACGCAAGGCGTATTGGAAATTGAAACCGTTTGAACTCAAACGCTATGTCTGTCGGAATGAGTGGTATTCGTGGAAGTAGCAAGCAAGTCTTCACCTTTATGAGGTCCGATCAGAACTGTTGCTTCAATCAGATTGTTGATCATTTTTTAAAAAAAAACTAATAATCGTGTGCAATTGCATAACTTTGGGTGATTGATGTTTCGGAATAATTTAACTGGAACTCCAATTTTTTACAATTCAGAATGTGTGACGGCAATCCGGTAACATCGAGTGAATGAAGAAATTCCGTTGGAAAATTCACTACTTCACTTTGGTTTATCACGGAGTCAATGGATGGATGCGTGTGCCATCACCGTATTTCACTTGCCTTTCGGTTTAGAACATGTTGTTCATATCGTATCCGTCAACAACTGAAGCAGCTAGAATGACTCTTCCGCTTAACCATGCGCTATTTCTTTTATTTGTTTCAGTGCTTTGGAAAACCGTGTCTACTAAATCTTCTTTTGAATTCACGATATTACAAAATTTAGATGGAAAGGTAATATTTCCTGTTTCTGGATCTGTAGCTACAGTGCCTTTACTGACCTCGAGTAGAAGTCTTGAAAATATGTCAGCTGTTGGATCAGTTTATAGCTGAACTCTCATATTTGTTGTTAACTGGATTTTTTTAACTGTGCTCCAAAAATAATTTTTCAACCCGGCATTCAATTCATCAACTGGTGACGTCGCAACTGTTGTCACTGAAAACCTTCTGTGTTCGTCAGTGTTATAGTCGTTGTGTTGTCAATAGTACTTGTTTATCTTCATCGTTGTGTTCTCATGTTTGTTGTCTGCCTGCATTCAATCTGTCTCATCGTCGTTAGCTCACTGTGTTCGTCTGTGTGGTAAATATTATTTTTGGAGACTTAAGTTCGTTCAACGAAATTCTAGTGCTGACAGATATTTAGAGGCTGAATATTCTTGTCCGTGCTGTCGTCTTTTTGTTGTCCATAGTACCTACTTGTTTAGTTTCGTCGTTGGTTCCTTTTGTCCGACATCAGCTGATTAAGTCATGTTTTCTGTGAATTTTTTATCTTCATACATATTTATATTTAGAGCCACGGAAATTTCGCGGATTCATTTAGTCGCAAGCTAGAATGCAAACCTCCACACTGTCGCACTGTGTTCATGATTGGACCGCAGTTATCTGGACACGCCCCTCTACGACCGTGAGCCAACGATTACCAGCTAGGAAAGAAGTAAGCGAATCTGGTAGTGCCAAATAACAAGTTCTCGCTAAGAAATCAACCAATGGGAAAGTAAACATGGATCGAGCACACCTATAACTTTGGATTCTATCCTGAGGCCAGAGGAATCCGCGAAATTTCCGGGACTCTATTTATATTTTTTTTTATTTTCGGAATTTCCCCATTACAAACAGTGCAAAACTGCAATGACGTATGTTCAGAAAACTGCATTAAATCAAAATCCCCCGTTGCATGAGTCATTTAAAGAACGGGGTGTTGAGTGAGGCATACCTGGAAGCGTTTTGCCTGAAGTCACCGGATAGTTACAAAAATGCTTCACCAAACTGAACCTGATTATTAGAGACCTGTAAAATTCGCGATTTCAAAACCCTAAATGATAGACTCCATGATCCTCTATGCACCCGTGCAAATTACATCTGCTGATTGGTTACAGACTCGTAACACCTGTTGATTGGAATGATCGTGATTCGCTAATTCTTCTGTTAAAGATTTTTCATTGGCCCAGAGTCCTTCAGATAAACTGTGGCCCAATCACTGAAGCGAAATAATGTCAAAAGTATTTGGACTCTTTCCTATCGCGAAATTAATCCGCGAATTTTACAGGTCTCTACTGATTATTTCTCAAGTCTTCCAATGTATCGTCTAATGCTTCCCATGACTTCTTGTGAGCCAACTCGTAAAACGCGTACTATAAGCAAGCGAAACAACAGACGGCGTTAAAAAATCATTCTTTTTCTACTTTTCATTATTTTCCACGCGCCCGCAATCATGTGAACATTGGCTATCGCAACCAAACCCATGGATTATAATTTCAACCGCCCCCCTGTCAATAGCGTGAGCTTAACAAACGTATGACGGACATGCGGATTAGATTTTTTTTTGGGGGGGGGGGGGGGGTTCTCTGATTGGCTGCAAGTCACGTGATCTATGGACGGAGGCGACGGGCTATTTTTATTCCGGTATAACATACTACAGCATCAATTCCCCGTGTACCTAACCCACGGGCATTGTTTTGGTTTTTTTTTAAGCTTAACATCTTAGCTCTCGGTATACGGCATTTGGTAGGATTAATTTCGTGAATGTAACGGAAGTCGCATGGAACGGAAATGTGTAACCTCGGTGCTGCCATCTGTGACGGATGGCGCGAAACAAAGTTCACAAAGTCAAAGTTAAACTCTATAGTATTAACTGTTCAGTGAATTTTAACAAGATTTGCAGTAATTTAAAAACTTTCCTTGTCGAAAATCAGGTCTAAAATCCGGGTTTAGTATTTTTTTTATCGAGTATTTTTTAGTATTTTTTTCAAGGAAAAGGAGTGTTCATTACAAATATCTGCACTATAGAATTTAACTTATTACTGTACACTTAATTTAACGCACACATAATTATGGCTGGAATTGTGAGTTATTAGGTCAGGCAGTAACAACTAAAACATCAGCGAACATAAAAGAAACATATAAATTTGTTTTCATCGTTTAGTAATAATTTATTCACGAGTTATCCCTTTATTTACAAATATTTTTAACTGGCGTTAATATTAAGGACGGAATATAGGTCAAGGTTTAAGACTTTGCATGAATAACACTCTATAAGAAAATGTTCAATTTTTAGCTATTATTCAACAAATTATAAAGAGGGAGCCATTTTTAAAATGAACGTTTGAAAACATAAAAAGTCTTCTTTTGCTTTACTTAAATAATTTTAGTTTTTAATTTTGTTTTATATTTACGCAAACGGTAAAAAAAAATAAACTCTGAAATGTGTTATTTAACTTAAACTGCATTGAAAGGCGAAATAAAAACATTAACTATAGTGTTCGTTAAATCATAAACTAATTGGAGTGTGCTGAACTAAAAATTCAATGCAAATACATAGAATCAAATTTTCTGTGATGTTGAAGTATTGCGTATTTTGTATTTCTCCTGTTAGAAAATCAGATACCTAAAAAAAATTTAACGAAAAACAACTGGTATCTTTGACTTTAAAAAAAAAATAAGCTAAGGACATAAAATTCACATAAATTCGGATAGCTAACCGGGATTAATATAATCTTAATTTTTTGTCGTAACTCAAAATGTTCCAAGTTATGATGATAATATACCAAAATAAGGATTCAGTAAATCATAATAACTTAACATGAAGAAAACATTACAGCATATTATTTTTTAAGTAGGCCTTTATATGTATGTGCAAATAAATTAAAAATATTCAATTTTTTATTTCTACTTAAATAGACACAATAATACTATAAACTCTACAAATAAAAATAATATATTACAGCTTTGAAGCACCTACAAAATAAACCCAAAGCCTTAGTTTTTGTCATGGCGAACATTGATAAAGGATATTTTTATGTACAAAAAACATCTTTTATTTCAATTAGAATTACTTATATTTTGATTACAAAGTCAAATTTATAAATATAATCAATGAAGGTTGTTTTGTAAGTTGATATATAAATTCAATGCTATAGCTTGAGTCAGTTTGGATTTTTAATTGTTTGTCTTTTTTCAGTTTTATCTATCTAAATCACCGTTTAGAATTATTATGTCATGGCGAATGACGTTGCAGGCTTAGCTGGTAGATTATAAGAACAGTGAAACAAAGAGTAACGTATTTTGAAGCATATAGATAGTTTTGACCTGGTTATCATGAGTAATTGTAAGTGAGCAGTTAATGTTCCAAAATAATTAAATTTATTTACGCATTAAGCACGCGACGAGTATGCATAACAACATCTTTCTTCTTGCTCGTCTGAACTTTAAAGTCGTGTTTTCGAAGAGGGAAAGAGAGAGATTTGAGCTAAACAGTCTGCAGCTACGAAAACACTTATCTCCTTTCATTTGCAACGCAAATTTTATGTTTTACCAACAAAAGATAAACAGTGAAATTTTGCTTGAAATGAGATAAAATTTAAGGAAAACACCTTGCCGCTTTGTGTAGCTGAAAGCTATTTATATTTAAAAAATAAATATGGATCGAGGCGTATCTCACGAGATTATTTTAAAACAATAACGACTTGTAAAATATACCTGTTAACAGACATTCCAATTAATTTTAATTGGCTCTCTGATAAAATTAGCTTCCTTTTCTTCTACGGTTTAAATCATCTCAGACGAGGAAATGATATAAAATAAATTAAGTTTACTCGTTAATTTTTTTAAGATATTTACCAATTAAAAACGTTAACTGAGCGTCAAACACGTCTATAGTTTAACGATTCAAATTCCATGTCCTTCTGAAAAGAATATTATTTAGTTATTTTGTTACTTACTGGCATCTTTCGTACCGACAGCATAAGATATGTATTTATTTAAATATAAATTTAATATACGAAATAAACGTATAAAATATACAGATAGCTGTACATTCAAACACAAAAATAAAACACGTAATTAAAGTTGTATGTAAAGTCGGTTTACGGACGATAGTTTAACGTGACAACGTCATAACAAAACATTGATGAAATGATTGCGTACTTTTATGAATAAAATTGAATCATTTTTATTGAATTATCACTATTTTGTATGGATACAAAGGAGTGAAATTTAATCTACAATTTAATTGATAAATTTACTTTTATTTGCACTCATTAATTCAAATATGTTTATTACTTTAACGAAGAGATAATTTTAACTATAACTTTTATACATGTTTGCTATTTAACTTCAAGATCGTCGAAAATGTTTTACGCTTTTTTGCAATTACACATTTAACGACTAAGTTTGTTCGTCGTAAAATTAAACGTAGAATTTAATAAAAATGTCCTTGCAGTTAATAAAATAAGTATTAGTAAGTTTAAGAAAGAATTTCGGCTTTTATCTCCAGGCATGTGTCATTTTGCCTAAAGGCGTTTTGCCTAATTTTAGGCAAAACGCCATTTAGGCAAACTGCCGTTAGGCAAAACGCCGTTAGGCAAAACGCCGTTAGGAAAATCGCCGTTAGGCAAATTGCCGTTAGGCAAATCGCCGTTAGGCAAATCGCCGTTAGGCAAATCGCCGTTAGGCAAAACGCCTTTAGGCGAAATGACTTTAGGCAAATCGCCGTAACGAATTCATGTTTAGGCAAACCGCCGTTAGGCAAATCGTCTGTTACTCTAATCTCCAACCCAGACGCTCGTGGTGCGCTAGGGCCGAGATTAAAATTCATCGAGAATATTTTACGTTTTTATGTCTTCCAGTGCTCAAAATGATATGCAATTGTGGCCCCAGGCACTAAATTTTATTTATAATTCATTAATAATAACGTCCCTCGCGATAAACAAAGGAAAATATGTATTAACGAGTGTCTGGTTGCCGCGGAAGCTGGTAGATAGCACGATTCGTTCGGTTTGCGTCTGTCTCCGTAGATGACAGCACCGTAGGGGAATAATATTATTTCGTTTTTATAATACGATTTTATAACAAATACGCATCCCAAATACATCAAACTTATTTATAATGTGTTACAATATTTTTTTAAAACATTGTGCAAAAGATCCCCGGTGTAATTTGAATTATTATGTGTAACTGTAAAACACCATTGTTCGTACAAAAACGTAATTGAAAATTCAACATTACTTTTAAATAACCGTACCGATTGTGCTGAAAATCGGTGTACGATCATTAAATTACACAATATTAATAATTCAAACGACGAAAACATGATTGAAAAGTAAAATCGATGGTTTTTCCAATCGAGTGGAAGAGAGATTCGGCGCAAGCGTACAATGAGCGTAACGGGACACATCGTAGTGGGACAATGTGCGTTACGGGACACTTTTTCGTGCGTGCAGCCGGCGTTCATCGATTTATTAGACGTTTTCACGTCAAAAGACGCCATCTTGAATCGAAAAGTAGAGTGCGCGTAAGGATTACGTATATTAGAAGTACGCACGAGAAATTTCCTTAAGTTCTTATAGTAATTAACATATATTTTATAGGAGTCGATATATTCAATGTTTGTCTATTCATTTTGTTTTTAATTTGGTGTTAGATTATTTAAAGTATTATAAGTATACATGTAACGGTAGCTCTGGCTTACAGGCATTATGTTATAGTAGATTATTTAGGAATATTTTATAATGATAGCTCTCCTCCATATTTCATTTATTAAATCATAAAAATATTTATAAAAATGAAAAGTTATATTTAGGCTTCTCTAAGTGCTGGTACTTCTGTTTTAGCTATGATAAGTACATTATTGTGGTACTATGTGTGGCAGATTCACTTATGTGCTCCACGTGATAAAGCCTACAAACGGGACGGCATAACTATTCCACATATCGATATATAATATTGAAACTTTAACCTTTTAATTAATTTATAATAAAATAATTTTTAAATATGTGTAAATTATGTTTATTTCTTTATACTCCTGGGCATTTTGTACCAGAATTACCTAAGAGTATTTTTCCAATATTTTTTTTTATTTTATCGTTGCCTATCATGCAGTTTTCATACAGTAAAGACGTACAATCGACGTGTTATTAATTGCACAGTTTACTAAATTGTGGGGGGAAAAAACCTATAAAAAATTGGTTGTCTGTAAAGTCGGTTTACGGACGATAGTTTAACGTGACAAAGTCATAACAAAACTTTGATGAAATAATTGCATACTTTATGAATAAAATTGAATCATTTTTATTTTAATAATAAAATAATAAATAATTGAAATTATACTAGTAATCAGATCTTTAAAATGCAAGAATAATTAACCTTTATTGCCGAAATGGTTGTTGTAATAAGCAATGAAAACCACATTCTTTTCACTTCACTTTATAAACAGTCGAGTGGAAGAGAGATAGATGCGGCGCATGCGTACAATGAGCGTAACGGAACAATGCCTGCGTTCATCGATTTATTAGACGTTGTCTCGTCAAAATATATATATATATAATTTTATTTAAATTCTTTTATCATCGGAACAAAATACTGACAATAATAATTACTTATCGGTATAAAAATCCATAACACAAAATATGGATATTTTGACGTGAGATGATCGATATTGCTGGGATACGTATTATTATCTCGCTGGCCCCTCTCTGCACGTAGGTGTATGTGTATCTCAGGGCGGTTCAATTAAACCAGACTCAAGGGCTGACGTGTTCCGTGTGTACGACCGACGTTTGAGCAAGTGAAACCTCGCCTCTCTTCACTAGGTGTCAACCGCAGAACCAAGACCCCTCTACCTCCCCCCACACCCCCCTCACGATCTTGTTCACCCTCCTGCAAGCAGTTATGGGTGGCGGGTGATGGTAGTTAAAGGAGAAGAGGGGGGGGGAGGGGGAATGATGTGGAGATTGCGAAACCGTTAGGCCGGGTTCATAAAAATCACGCAAGGAACGGAACGGACGCAGCAACGCAAATACGCAACCAACGCAAGCAATTAAAATTATCGACGTGATAACGTCTTATAAATCGGTGAACGCCGGCTGCACGCACGAAAAAAAGCATGACTCATTGTCACGTTCCGCCTGAGCCGAGCGTGCAAGAACCGGCCAACCACCGTGCGAGAAAATCTTCTATAATATCAAACAGGTTAAGGCGGGCTTTTTAAAAAATTTGATTTATTTGTCCACTTTCATCATTTCAAATTAACAATTTATTGACATTGATTTGATTTCAGTTTTTTTCTAGAACTTATTGTTCGTGATTATATTTAAACAAATTATTTAAATTAAATTTGAAAAAAAAAACTGTAAATATGATTTGAAAATTAAAAAGTATGCAATTTTTTATCAATGTTTTCTTATGACGTCATCACGTAAAATTATCGTCCGTAAAGCGAATTTACAGACAACCCCCCCTTTTTTTACCTCAGGTACATTCGCCCAATCTCCCACCCAGAGAGCGACATAGGCTTGAATCAATCTTGATTTAAGTTCACCGTGTTTTCAGTGACGCATCCGTCAATGGCTACTCTGCGATAGTACCGGGATATGCATCCAAGCTTGCGGCAAACTTGTTCGCACGACATGAATCAGGCTTTCCGTGCGAGCTTGACGCGTCACGCTTGATTCAAGCATTCTTCGCGCAATGAACCATTGTCGCAAGCTTGAAGTGACAGGCTCGCTGCAAGATTTCGATGTGTAGATAGTGGCCTTCAATCAAGCTTGATTCAAGCTATCACAGCAAACTTTGATTTATTATTCTTATTTACGTGGGCAGTTAATAATGGATGTACTGTGGGACACCACAAAGCATAAATTGCCTGGGTGCAAAGAATCCGAACCCAGTGTTACTGCGTAGACCCTACACTATTTTGTAGTGACACAGTTGTTTTTCATGTAAATGCACAAATGTACAAATATCCTTAAGTTTACATAAATATTTCTGTCCCATTCATTAAAAAAAAACGGGGTGTGGCTGTGTCATGGACACGGCCGTGTGTTGTACGTGAATACGTGTACGTAACAGGTAATATTTTATATGCAAAATATAAAATACGCTATTTTATGTATGTTACAATTACGTTTGTAACATTGAGAAGTCGCGTATAGGCCAACATTATATATTTTTAATTATATATTTTTATAACACCATATATATTCACTGTAACTACTTTACACTAATGTTTTAAATATGCAATCGACAGATTTTGACGATACCTGACGATTTAAACTCAAACGAACGTCGTAGCTTCTCCGAGTCGACAGTTATATATACTAAATGGAAATCTCGAAACGCATGCAAAATTACTTCAAGATGGCGGCGCTTCCCCCTCCACCGCGCGCGATGCGTCACAGTCCTCACTTTAGCGTAACGAATTCTGTGATCGTTTAGCTATCCAGTGGTGTAAATAAATTTCGGATGGAAATTATAGACATGTAGCTGCAACACCAAACTGTATCCCCTGATTTTGTTATTATTCTTTTTTTGACGTGACAACGTCTAATAAATCAATGAACGCCGGCTGTACGCAGGTAAAAGTGTCCCGTTACGCTCATTGTACGCTTACGCCGCATCTATCTCTCTTCCACTCGATTGGAACAACCATCGATTTGACTTTTTCGAGGCACATTAAACTTGAAATACTCCCATTCGTTTCCTACTTTTCCTATCATCGTCCTATCCTGAACAGAATAACACAGATTGGAAGAAGTTAAATAGCAAACATGTATAAAAGTTATGGTTAAAATAATCTATTCCTTAAAGTAATAAACATATTTGTATTAATGAGTGGAAATAAAAGTAAATTTATCAATTAAATTGTAGATTTAATTTCACTCCTTCTTTGTGTCCATACAAAATAGTGATAATTCAATAAAAATGATTCAATTTTATTCATAAGTGTATGCAATCATTTCATCAATGTTTTGCTATGACGTTGTAACGTTAAACTATCGTCCGTAAACCGACTTTACAGACAACCAATTTTTTAATTGACTCCCAATATGGAAGCAATTTCAAAGACGTATTCACGTCAGAAAAAGAAATTTCCAGAGCACCTGAGCGGGCTGTGAAAGCGCCTTCAACACAGGCGGCTGTGCGTCAGCTAATCGCGAGCCGTGGCGGAGACAGAGGCGAGGAAGATGAGGTCAGAACCACCCCCGCGAGCGAAATGTTAGAAGGGGGTAGTGGAAGAGGGTTTTGTCTGCCCCCCCAGGGGGTTCCCAGAGTAATAATTACTGTTACCTCACAGCTTGCCAGACGCCCTTCCGAGCTTCAGAGAGATGGCGCCAGCGGCAAAGGTGGGTTGGGGTGGGGGTTAGATGGTTCACAATATCACTCCACACCACCACTACCCCGTTCCACCAAAAACGAATGGAAAAAAGAAGGGGGGTTGAGGTTTTCTCTCTCGACTCCCGCTTTGCAGCCGGGGTCGTTCATTATCTCCGTTTCCGGTCGAAGGTGCTGTCTGCGAAGGATTCGCGTCGTGCGCGGGAAAGGGGTGGGGGGGGGGGGGTGATTAAGGGTGAAGAGATGGGAAATATTCAGTCTTTAATTACTGGACATTACTCTCCTTTAGGCCCTCTCCGCCGTGTGAAGAATAAGGAAGGACGGGGGGAAGAAGTATGTAAGGGGTTTGGGTATATTTACCGTTCGCTGGAGGAAGATCTGCTTCGAGAAATTTATGCGGCTTTCCCTCCACCCCCTCCCGTACCACCAAACAGTCTGGCCGTTTATTTGTATTTCTTGACTCGACCGTTTCCCCCCCCCCCTCCCCCCCCCCCCCCTTCACCAACCTCCGTCCTGCGTCATCTTCACTCCCTTTCCCTTGCAGAAGCTCTTCCCGATTCTCAACACCCACACGCTTCGAAGCTTTCGTCTTGTTTTCGAACGAGTAGTCGTGGTTCGTTAAGGGGGTATCGCACGCCGCCATCTTGAATACGCACACACACATGCAAAAGTGTTACATAACTTTTCGCAAAACCGAGAACAGTTAAATAGTCCTATTAATGACGGTTCTGTATCCAAAACAGAAAAAATGAATGTGTCTCGTAGTTTTTGACTTGTACACAGACATTTTTTTTCTGTACAATTACATAGTATTCCATTGAAAACCAGTTACCAAGAAAAAAATTTGTTAATCCACAAAATATATATTAAACTTTGTGCAACACATAGCTACTGTTATTTTCGCATATATGAAATACGTCTTTCGAGATAATACTTATTATTTCTTACGGAAATTGGCGCATAATCGTATATTTTCATTCAAGATATTTTTTTCATACCATTGGATATATATTTCAATATTCAGTAATTGGGCTTTATTTTTTGTACAATGTTTATTAATGCACAAATGCCCGGGTAATAATCCGAACCCAGTATTACAGCAAACACTGGTTTGTATTGATACAGTGGTTTTGATGTAAATTTACAAACTGAAATATATATATCTGTAATTTTAGGAAACCACACATGACTTAGAAAGTCACAACATAGAACTGTCATAACTTAGAAAACTTGGAAAAATCCACGTAACTTAGAAACACAACTTAGAAAGATCATAACTTAGAAACACACAACTTAGAAACACACAACGCAGAACCACACAACTTAGAAACGTCATAACGTAGAATGTCATAACCTAGAACTATCACAACTTAGAAACACGCAACTTAGAACTGTCATAACTTAGAAATACGTAACTTAGAAACACGCAACGCAGAACCACACAACTTAGAAACGTCGTAACGTAGAAAGTCATAACTTAGAACTGTCATAACTGAGAAAATTCTAAGTTGTGTGTTTCTAAGTTGTGTGTTTCTAAGTTGTGTGTTTCTAAGTTGTGTGTTTCTAAGTTGTGTATTTCTAAGTTATAACAGCACCCCGTAATTTTACACGAATATTTCTGTTCTATTTATCAATTTATAAGAAAAAATTTAGGTATTTTTTAACAGATTTATTATCTACACCCGTGACTGCGCTATCATTAATAACCCCTATGTTGACAACAAATCAAATTTAAATCAAATATGCTAACCTTTTGGGAAGGAGAGGGGGAAAATATTGGTGCATGACATGCGGCAAACATTTTTAATCGAGTAGCTTTGAGTAATATTATATTAAAAACAAATGCTAACTTAGCAAGTTATTTGAAAAATATATTCAAGCAAATAGCTAACACAGCGTAACCTAGCTATTAAAACGATATAACTTTTGAAATTACTTGAAATACCACAATTTCGTTTCACAGAATGTGTATAATTTGTACCAGGAAGTTAAAAATAATTATTAATTTTCAGATTTCTATGGTTTTTTTTTTTTTTTTTTTTTTTTAGGTGTTTTCATCTCAATGTAGCATTCAAATCTATTCTTGCTAAACAAATAAAACCGTTTATTAATTTTCAATAATAATTTCAAACAAAAAAATTTACCTGCTGCTCAGAGATATAAATTAATTTAATTGAGTTTGCCAGCTCAAAGAAGAGAAAATTGGTTAGCATTGAGAATACGTGAACATTCATATGAAATACTACTTATCTGGTAGAATGAAACAGAAGAATAATGTTTGTTAGACCTGAAGTTTTAAAAAGCAAACAAAAGATGGTAATACTGAGCATTAACTTTAACGTGTCTCACACTCGTCAGAAAATGTGTATTCAACACCCTTAACTGATTGATTATGACGCGCTTGGATTTTTACCCTTCACCCCGTTTACTTTCTTTCCGTCTTCCCTCCTTCCTGCCCCTTTGTTTCTCTTCCCCCCTCCCTCTTCTTGCTTCCGCGGCCGCGCTTACAAATTACTAATAAAGGAAACAGAAAGCGATATATTTCCCCCTTCCTACACGGCCGCCTGGGCGTTGCTAGGCTACCAGACGCGCCTTTCGGGGAAAATATGCGCCGTAATATCCGCGTCAGACGATATTAATACGCATTAAGGCCCGCGACGATTTGATTTAACAGGCAGCTGCCTGGGACCTTTCCGGCGTTATGAAATTTCTTTCCTGTTGTGCGTTTTTTTTTTTTATAAAAAAAAATATTCCCGTATTTGCAACACGCGTACCTCCGAGAATTCGCCGGAATATATCATCACGCCAGTATCTCCCTGCATAAACAACAGCAGTAGCAGCCGTGTTGAAAACGATTCGCGATTTCCAGGTTTCCAGCTCAAGGGAGTAGTATACTAAATTATTTTACTTAGCTGTGATTCCGAGTTTCTGAACGTAATTTTAAATGAACCCATCGCTCATTGATTGTAAAAGAATTTAGTTATTTAAAAACTATTTATTTAATAGCTTTATTATGAACTCTGATCTTGTAATCGTTTGTATACAGTTTTGAAATAACTATTAGTCTTGGTCGTAAAGCTATTCGTTTGCAGGATATTATTCAATAATGGAATTTTTTCCCCCTTTTTTAATCCTAGAAAACTGAGTTTCCTGAGGTTTTAAGAAAAGGACATTTTTATTGATTTTGAGTTTAAAAAATAACTTTCTTAAAAAAAAATCATACTTACAAACGGTGGGTTTTAATCTGTAATTCAAACTATTTCTTTCGCACAGTTCATGCCAGAAATAAAATCAAAATTAATCTTTTGAGTTTTTAAAACCATTAAATGGACATTTTAATGGGTTACTTAATTAACTAATGTTAAAAATAGCAGTACACTGATTTTTTCCGTCTAATATAAAACCGAAATCACAAGTAAAATAATTTAGCAAACATGTGCAATAACGTAAATCTTGTAGAGGTAAAAATTTTAAGTGTTTAAAGTTATTTGCCAATAAAACACACCAAACAAAAAAAATAAGCTGGGTTATTAAAATATTCTATCCAAAAGTCCTATAAAACTCCAGATTACTAAAATTGTGAAATGGGTTTTATCAAAGAAATCAAATTGTAGGTATATTTAAGTCTGGGTTGGATCACTTTATGGAAGTATACTACCCTCGCCAGCGCAATGATTTACTCTTTGTTACGTTATTTCAAATTCCTAGAGGTTACAATACGTAATAAACAGGGAACGAATTATCTGTTAGATTTATCATCACGAAACTGAAAGTTCTTCTGAAATTTTTTTTGCGTTAAAACAAGATTAAGACAGACAACGAAGACACAGTGCAGAAGCTACAAAAAACAAGATGAAGTGGCAAGAAAAAATAAAAAAATCGTTTAATTTCAAGTAGTTTTTGAGCTATAAAGGTGACAAGAACCTATTGCACAATGGCAGTGGGCCAGATCCAGCTTTAAATGCTTTCTTTAAATTGTCTTATTATTTTTCATTTATGAATTTTTTTCCCTTGGGGGGAAAAACAGTGCAATTTCTCCATTGGCGTATGTCCAAGAGATTGTATTAAATCGATAAATTATTTGTCAACTAGCGGGGGAAATAATTTCATATGTATGCACGCACACACGCACACACGCACACACGCACACACACACACACACACACCTACACACACACACACACACACATATATATATATATATATATCTGGTGGACAGTTTTGCCATAAAATGTATAGGGAAGCTCATCCAATACATCCTGAACGATCACAGTGCGTCCAAGTGTACATTTTAGATTCTGATGACGCTTTTAAACTATCTGCGCATCACTTTCAGAAAATAGTCTCCCATGAATTTGGCACGGTAATAGAATCATTATTTACGATGTCTCAACGCACGATGGGAAAAAAAAATTCTTCCGCGTCTGCTTAGGGCGATAAGGAATGAAGGATGTATCTGGGATGTGGGGTTGGTTGGTTTGTTTGCATTCTCGCGACTGAGAAAATCACGTCACATTAATTGAGAGGGGAAAGGGGGGAGGTGGACTGAGCTATCGATCACAGCTACGTATGAATCTGTGATCGGCTTTCCAAACGTCAGAAACATTCCCCCCCCCCCCTCCTCCCCCGCGATAAGTCACGTGCTGCATTACCAAATTACTTGTAAAAGATAATTGACTCGCGAGTTATGTCAACGCAGTGCAAGTACTTTCGGTTCACTTTCCAGTGATAGTTTGCATGGCCTCAGGGCTAATTATGAATGCTAATAATTAGAGACCCGTGAAATTCGCGGGTTCATTTCGTATTATGCTAAAATTCAAATAATTATACCTTATTGTTGCTTCTGTCATTGGTTCACTGTTAATCTGGAGGACTGAGGGCCAATTAGAGACCCTCACTCATAGAAGTGTCGAATCACAGGCCACCCAGTCGAGACGACTCACAAGTCAGCAGCCAGTGAACAGTTGGCATTTGCCCGAGTGTGTAGAGGATATTGGAGTCTATCCTGGAGGTAACTGAACCCGTGAATTTCACGGGTCTCTACTAATAATGAAATGCAAACACTTCCACATGTACTGGCTGATCTTCGTGTATCGAAACGCAAAAAAAAAAAAAAAAAAAAAGATTGAATGGCTAACACAGGTTCATCGTATGTTATGGATCAGCACTAGGAAGGGATATTTTGCGCCGTGCATGTCTAATGAGTACAGCGAGAGTGTTCTGTCTGCTGACTTCCGTAGCACTGCCGTCTTGTCGCAAAAATAACCGTTCTAGTGATTCCCACAGCTCACAGCGAATTTGCAACCGGTTGATTTTGGATTTTAAAGAACTTCGCACAAAGTATTTTTGGTCACCTGAAAACGATCCATTCTCGACCCTGGAAGTCGCCCGTTGCAACACAGAAGATAAACGTCAACACCCAATACCGCTGAGACGCTAATCAGTTTCAAAAACCAATTCAATCAAACAAACAAACAAAATCGCTTTCTATAATCTTCTGTTGGAAATATAACTTCATGAAGTTTGCAGCTTGCGGAACACCAAACATTCAACGTCTCGCTTGAAACTGATCCTTAATTCCCGATCTCACACTTCGTGTTAATTTATTTTCTTATCATTACTATTATACAAAGACTATTTTTAAAATTTTATACATGATATCTTCTTTGCATTGGTTGCTATGCCACTAATTTTCTTACAGAGATATGAACTAAGTCTGCCGAATGCAATGAAATAGTTTGTAATACTAAAAGAAAGGTATTATTACTTTGAAAAACACATGTTTACGGTATTTTTTTTGCATATGTGAAATACGTTTTTCAAGATGATACTAATTATTTCTTACGAAATTTGGCTCATAATTCTATATTTCAGTTGATGTATAATTGAAGCATTTTTTTTTTAACCATGGAAAAGATAATAGAATATTCAATAATTTGACTTTATTTTGTTTTGTTATGCTTCTTAATGTGCGCAGTTAATACTGGAAAGCTATTCAAGGAAGGTGCAATCACTATTATGAAACAATGCAGTTGTTTTCATGTAAATGCAAAAAAAAAAAAAAATTCACATACCTGAAATTTTGAATGAATAATTATTTGTTCCATTTACAAAAAACAAAATAAATACGTTGTGCGATAAGTAGGTTTTTAAGACGTTGCGCGACTTAGTGAATATCTATTGAAGATATTATTAACAGAACGACAAATGGAAAGGGGTGTTTTCGTGTCGCAATAGCCTAGTAATGGCGGGAGAATGAATATCCAACATGGCGTGTGAGACCGGGACTTAAGGGGGTTTGGGGGGAGGGATCGCAGGGATTGTGACAACGCGCTGTGGAGCGTGTAGCGGGGGTTTTGTTGCCCGCGAGAGAAGGGTAGTAGAGTGGGGGTAGTAGAATGCCCGCAGGGTAGCGTGAGGGGTAGGAGGATAACCACAGGGTGGATTACACTAGCCGAGCTCACCAGCGACCCTCGGATTCGAGGTAGCTGGTTACACTAGCCTGCTCGCTCCGAAGATAATCCACAGATATGTCACGTCAAAAACCGCTACAGAATATAACACACTGTGTTTTCTTATGACATTATCACGTAAAATTATTGTCCGTAAACTGACTTTACAGACAACCCCCCCCCCTTTTTTTTTTTTTTTTTAGTTTTTTTTGGATTTATCCTGAAGATGCAATGTGAACTGAACAGCAGTAGTTAATATGTACGGGAAAGAGGATAACACGAATTAAGGCACATAAAGTCCCGTTTAACGTTTTCCTTTTTATATCATTAAATAATATTTAACTTGCAGTCATTTTGAGTGGCTAAAATGTAAGCATATGTTGTATATAAATAAACACAGCATCCTCGTAGTAGAATTATTTACCTACTATGTTTTTTTTTATTATTGAGAATTACAGATGTATACAGTTAAATATACTACAGAACTACAATTTTTTTAAGGCAATTTTACGGTCTAAATAATTTTATATAATTTTTTTTTTTTTTTAATTTCTTGCACAGAAGAAGCTTCGCGCTGTGTTCAAACTGCGAAAGCTGTCCTGATTTTGTGGTTTCGTACTGAGCCTACGTTTAGATCGTAACAGCAAATTTGCTCGACAAGCAAGGTATTGGCAAAAATTTTGTCGTATTCGCGCAAAATTGCGCACCGTACTGCAACAAACATTCGGGCTTAGATGCGTGATCGTTAAAACGCCTGCGAAACTGGTGAGCGACTAGGCGCTTAACACAAGCGTAATGCGTGAAGTATACTTTGCCCCTTTCAAGACACGCACATGAATAAGGCGATGATGGGACACACTGCAAGATAACACCGAGTAAAAATAATTAATTATGAAACCACACATTTAAATTTACTTATTTTAAGCTTATACTTTATATTAGATATATATTGCAAAATAATACATTACAGTAAATATATGTTATTATTTTGTATTGTGCACATTTATTACAGTAAAGAGTAATTTACAACTCCAAATATTATTTGCATTTTCAGTTTTCCACTAAATAATTTACTGTTTGGTGTGTTGACAAAAAAAATGCTCTCGGTTTACAGCTTTCTTTAGTTGGAGTAATATCGTGAATTGAACGGGAGTCACATGGAACGGAAATGTGTAACCACGGTGCGGCCATCTGTTGCAAATGGCGCGAAACAAAGTTCATAATGATACAGAGATCCGGTATAATATTAATAGTTGAACGAATTTTAACTAGATGGACACTGTATAGTAAAAATTTCTTGTCGGTAATCTGGTTAAAAGCCGGAGTTAAGTATTTTTATAAGTCCTTTTCGCTTTAATCGGAGCCGTTTCATCGCATAGTTTAAACCTTTCGCACTGCAAATGGAATGATTCGATAGTCGACGTAGCTGCTCCGGCAGCGAATTCTAGCGGCGGGCGCGGGAACTACGTGTGATTCGCGTCCAGAAATGTAGTTGAAAACACACATTGCGTATGCTTATCTTGCTTAGCATTTCGTGTACGAGTTTCGTGTATCAAGTGTGTTTGCAACATGAAAACACATGTATTTTCTCGTTACCGAAGTTTAATGGTACACATCTCTGGCGTGTATTAAAAGACTCTCTGACATTTTTTTTCTTATTAAAGTCTGCGTCACGAATCTTTACTGGAATTTGAAAGTTCTAAAAATACGTTACATATCCTTCTACCACTGTCAACAGTGCTTGTAACCGTATGATGTGATTGACAGTTTTCTTAAACGAACATTATGTGTTTTTTCAGGAAGTATAATTTCGGGAAATATGAACCACAGGTACTACTATTGAAAACTATAAAATTTTAGACAAGTTACATCAGCAAGTCTTTATCACATTGATTCATTCCATCATTCATTCACACTTAACGGAAAGACCAAATAACAGTAATGAAATGTTCGGTGAACTAACATTCTTTATATTCAAGTATATAGTAAATAAACAGTATATTTCAATATCAGTAAATATTTAAATTATTTAAAAAAATTTAAAAAAAATACATTTAGGCTTGAGAAAATACACCTTATGGTTATAAAAAAAATTACTATTTTCCACTTTCTGGTATCAACAAAAGAAAACCTAAAAACACAAAATTAAATTTAGAGTGAAATTTTCCTGAAAAATTTAATGTATTTATAAAGATAATAATTTTTGTCGTACTGCTAGTTCGCCTAAAAAAATTAATACAAGATTGAATCACAATTATTAAGCATCACATACACCCTGCACATTAAATTCTGATTAAATTTTTATCTGTAAAAACAATACAAAGCCTGCTAGATTTGGAATGAAGAAATGTCTACTGGAACCTATGTAGTTCATATTTCACCATTGTATCAGCGTCATTGAGTCACTGAATCACTCACGCTCATTACAAATTGGACGGTTATCATTTTTAAAACTAAACATAAAGCAATGAAAAAAAATAATATTCATTGTTCATGCCGTATGGGAAAAAATTCAAGAGAATTCAGACATGAATAAAATTTAAAAATTTTTTTTTTTCACCTATACAAGCAACTTTCCTCATCACAAAGGTGGCCAATGTTGAATTAATTTAAAAACGGAACACGTATTTGTTGTCTCACCGTAACTGGGAGAAAAAAACGTGATGTCACCTAAAAACACGTGCACGCAAATGTCATACGCGTGAATGGTACTGCACACAGTTGGTAGGTCCTTATCTGAGAATTGAGATTTACTGTTTCCTCAGGAGAGAATTTTTCATCACAGCAGACACGAACACAGGTAAAAAAAAAAAAAATACATGCATATATATCCACCCGTATATTATTCTTGATACAAGTTACGGGTGTTTTGAGACGTGGCAAGAGTGAATGCATCAATGGAAGATTTGGAGGAGGGGGGGGGGGGGTCCGTCCGTGGTGGAGGGTTGTAATTCACCTTTGTTGGCAGTCCCCTTCCCCCCCCCCCCCCTTCGACGAAACAAAGCCACGCCCACCCTCGTATCGCAGTTTGATAAGACATGCCCGACCGTGGTTGTACCAGGGAAGGAGGGGAGGGGGGGGAGGTAATTTAAAGTGGTTTTTGAGATAAGAACGTGCGAGTCTTGCGATAAGCATGAGTGAAAAGTAACCCTAAAGCAGAATAGGAATTGCTTGGGTTGTGAAAAGATGGGGGGGGGGGGGGGGGAACAAATGTTAGAGAGACCGTGTGCATGACAATTACATAACTGTACAACCCCCTACAGAATTCCCTTTCACCTTTTCAAAATGTCTCTCCGCGGAAAACCACGTACTCTTTTCACGACACCACATCCCCTTGTGTGTTGCTGGAGATTAAAAAATCAGAGACAGAAAAAAAAAATCCAGCACAGTCATATATCCCGTGTGGGCTAAGGTACCATCAGACATTCACAAAGAGATGCGAAGTACGACAGCCCCCGAACACAGAATCACGGCTCGGCAAAAAAGAATGGCAACTGGTGTGTACGCCGAGATTGGCTTCGGGGATGGAGTTGAATTGAACTTATTTTTAATTCGTACGTTGGCATTTTCCGACTATCAAGGTGAGATTTTTTTTTAAGAAAAACATATTTTGTGTATACATATTTTACTTCAAAGTTTACTAACATTTTGACGGTAATGTCATCTCATTACACGTACCACAATGGCAACAGTTGTTTATTTGCCACTATTGGCTGCTAATGATAGTACAGAAATAAGACTGAGAGGTTAATCTGAATAGAAAAAACGTTTTTAATTAGTGGCTCAGCTATACAAATAAGTTGCATTCCGTTTGTTTGTTTTCGCATATTATGTTTTTAATATCTGGATGACCGAGATTCGCTCTGAAGTCTAATTAGGTTATTATGTTCATACAAATATGTACAGTTAAATTAAAGATTTTTTAATTTCATTCAACTAAAAACGATCTCATTGAGCATACATTAAATATGCAACGGTTGTAAATTTTAATTTGCATGCGAAACATAAATAGTATTGTCTGAATTAAGATGATTATTCATCCTCTCAAAGGTATTTATTGGAAGTCATAGCAAATGATGGAACCAATATCACACTAAGAACAATGGAAATTAGAAAACAGATAAATTTGATGTAAATAGAACTGCCGTAAACCATGTAAAATAGCAGATATTTGTAAACAGGTATATTTACTTGAGAGCAACCCTATAATTTATTCTTGCCCCGGAATTTATGGTTTATGTGGTTCCAGTACCTATGTACATAACCATAAGACAAAGTTATTTGTATCTGTTCCCTGAATAGTTTTATCTTCTAACCGGGCACATTAATAAGCAGGATAATACACAATAAAATCCAATTTTAGAATATTCGATTATATTTCCATGGTTTAAAAAATTCGTGCTTGCATAAAATATCAAAACAAATTCAAAATTATGTTGCTATTTTCGTAAGCGCGACAAGAAACAATCAGTATTGTTTCCAAAAACGCATTCAATATTTGCAAATTAATTATTTTGTTTTTAAATTGCTTACCTCATGAAATGAAAAGGAGGTAAGTGTGATTTCGTCAAGGTATAATTTATATCTTCGATATAATCTATACTATCAATATCAATCTATACTAAAAAATGGCCTACGCATAACTACTCCAAACATATAATTAAAACCAATAATTTTGTGTAATAAATATTTTATGCATCTGATAATTTATTTTGTCTATTTATTCAATAAACATGTTTGGAATTAATCACATAACTTTTTTTATTTGTAAAATTTTAGCAATACTCAGAAATTGTGCGAGCGAAACCGCGTGGTATTAATTAATTAAAATATAAAATTATACGCCAGTATTCGTAAGAACTACCCAGCAAAATCTCGAAAAACGTATTTCATATACCCAAAAATAACGATAGCCACGTATTGAACAAAGTTACAGTATCCTTCTTGTAGTATTACAAATTATTACTTGGTAACTACTTTTCAAAGGAATCACTTTTAAAGTACGGAATTTTTTTCTTTATTTTTAATGGGACCTGAGGCCATACAAGCGATAGGTGGGTTGCAGAGTATCAACCTGCTACTTTGTTACTGATACACGCCTGTATCAAGTACTGCAAGCGAGTACACTATTCAAGTATCAAGTACTTTAGTATCAGTTTAGAATTCACCTGGAACAACACCACGGCCAATGTGCGCAGAACCCGATCACAGATGGCGGTCACTTGGGCGGAGCTTGTGAAAGGGGAGGGAGCGGCACGACGAATATGGGATGAAGGGAAAGAATGTAGGGGAGGGGGAAGCCTAAGATGTACATCAAATTCTGTTCCTGCCCGAACACGCCCGAATATTCACCTTCGGCCAACCTCGGGTTTATTTATATATATTTATATTTCTCTGTTTATTTTAATGTAGCTATACTAACCTAACTAACCGTCCATAGTGTTCTAAAGTGTTTTAATGTAGCTAACCTAACTGACCACTTTTAATATTTGAATTAATTTTTCCTGCGCAAAAATAAAACAAATCCCGAGGTTGGCCGAAGGTGAATATTCGGGCGTGTTCGGGCAGGGACAGAGCTTGATGTACATCTTAGGCTTCTCATCAAAGTACGCTCAGTGCGCAGTGCCAGCTCCTTATAAAGAATGATGACTCCGATTACGAAAGGCGTGGAAAGAGAACACCGATACCTTTTTTCGACTAAGAAGAATGTAGAATGAGAAACCTGATACCTTTTTACGACTACGAAGATTGTAGAATGATAAAACTGATACCTTTTTACGAAGAATGTGGAAAGAGAAAACTGATACCTATTTACGCTGGTGATGACGGCACGGAGGATGTGTAGACTGTAACGAGAATGCTGATACCTTGTTGCTTCCTGGGACCACTACTGCTTAGCTGATACAGAAATATCAGCTACTTGTAACCAGTACATTACTGTATCATTAACTGGTTGGAACAGATATCGAAAATTGCTGTAACAACCCACCTCTAATACAAGCCTTTAATCGAATGCAAACCCAAAGTACGTAACACTGCGTTGACATTTCTCAATTTTTGATTTTTATAATGTATAGGAAAATATCTAATTTATATTTTTTGACCATTAATGTTTTAAACGAAGGCCAGATGACACTTCTGTACTCTGTGAGAGTTTTAATATGTTCAGGTTTGTAAGATGTCCGGATGCACTTCAATATTAAAAAATCACAGTGAAGGTTTTTGGGCGGTTTTCAAAAATAAATTAAGAAATTCAACCAAATTTAGAAATTAGGTTAAAAAATATGAAAAATATTTTTTTACTCACACTGTTGAGATGCACATAATGATAAAAAGATCGTGAATTTGTAAACGATTAGAGATGAGGTAATTTGAAAAAAAAGTACTCGAAAATTGCTATAAATATTTTAAGTAAAAAAATTAATTGAATCCATAAAATAATCATTTAAAGGTGCAAATTGACCACCTTAGAGAATCAATGTACCAAATTTCATGTCAGGCCGCTTTTTAGTCTTTTTTTGCTACGCGAACTACAGACAGACAAAACTCTCTCCGTCTTAAGAGGGTGCCTCACATTTCAGGTCAAGATGTTATATTTATAGTAATTACAGATAAACTTGTAGACTTTTTTCAATTGTTTAACTTTCACGAAATGAAAAATATATATACAGCGCATACGTTTTGCACAATTAGCTGACAAAGTTACATTTTTAATATTTTTGGGTTGTACAAATAAGGAGAACTTAATTAATTGTAGAACTGAAACTTTTTAGGTTTAACTGCAATGCCACTGGATACTTCAAGTAATGGTTTGAATTTTGTTCAGAATATATTAATTAATTTTACCTGGCATTTCAAAAATTCTCAAATCTGTTACAATTTTGACAGCCAAGAAACAGTTCCAAAAAGGAAAGCCTGATTAATTAAAGATGAGCCAATACGTTGTGGAACAGCTTCCCTCAATGGGAAGAAGCTAGCAGGGAACCTGTGACTGAAAATATTTGCAATCTGCTTGCAGGTTGAGACCAGCCAAGCTGTGATTGGACGTGATTGGAGGAGGGTCCGGCCAATCAAGACGAATCTGCTTGGTGAGTGCAGCGACTTTGACGATGCCTGATTCTCGAATGTTTTAACTTAGGCTTGCCAGATTTCTGAAATGTTCAACCGGGTCACAGGAATTGCCCCCCCCCCCCCCCCCACCGCCAGTCTCGGGTATTCAAGGGTACACACCCTTGGCAGGTTTTTTTAGTGTTTTTTTAGAGGGTAGTTTATTCTCAATCCTATTAATAAATGGTTACTGATTAGGAACCTAAGCCAGGGGTAATAATAAATTATACAAGCATATAAATTTAAAATTTTTATTTCTTGCATGTTAATATTTATAAGTTACTTAAGAAATAAAAAAACACTTTGAATGAGGAATAAAAATTTGAACAATATTTACATGTACTTTTCATTGGCTAGGATTTTCTTTAGAAAGTCTTTTTTTGGTTTTGATCTTGTTGTAAAAATATTCACAAGCTAATCAGATATTAGTTTTACATGTCATCAAGTCTTTAATCGTAGATTCCTTCGTCAAACCCCCTATCATCAGTTCACACGTTGTTCATCAAAGAAGATACTCTCTCATCTATAAAATGAAATTTAATTTTTACCGGGACGTGAAGTAAACCGGCCGGGACACCGGAATTTTGCCTGAAAACCGGGATCTGTCCTATTCAAACCGGGACGTCTGGAAAGCGTACTTTAACTAATAAACAGGTGCTTTAAAGTTAGTATGTTCAGTTCCTTTTCACAACTGACATGGCGATGATCTTGTATAAACATAGTGTACAATTTCTGAAATAGGTAACGCTAGATTTTTTTTGACGTGAATACGTCTTTAAAATTACATCCATAGTGGAAAGCAATTAAAAAAAAAATCATAACAAAATCTGGGGATACAGTTTGGTGTTGCAGCTACATATCTATCATCTCCATCCAAAATTTAATTACGCCACTGGATAGTTAAAGGATCAAAGAATTCGTTACGCTAAGTGAGGACTGTGATGCATCGCGCGCCTGTGGAGGGGGAAGGGTCATTTTGGCTGCGTTTCGAGATTTCCATTTAGTATAACTTTTGACTCGGAGAAGCTACGACGTTCGTTTGAGTTTCAATCGTTAGGTCTCATCAAAATCTATCGATTGCATACTAAAAACATTTGTGTAAATAGTTGCAGTGAATGTATATGGCGTGAAAAGAAAAAAATTAATGATTATAACATCCATAAAATAGCGTATTTTATATTTTTGTATAGAAAATATTTCCTATTACGTACACGTGTTCACGTACAACACACGGCCGGATACATGATACAGCCACACCCCGTTTTTTTGGGGGGAGGGGTTTAAGGCAACCAAGAAACGAAACTTATTCGAATTTTATGATTTCATCTTGTCACAGCACCTTCTCGTCGCATTCATCTGCGCACTTGCAATCCTTCGCATTTTACAGTTTAATTATACAAAACAAAATTAAACCTTGCAAAGAGGTTTTTTCCCCCAAATTACTATTCTAATATTTTAAAACCAAAACATGTATTTTTGTTAAAAATAAAATATTTTTATTTTCAATGCAACCAGAATTAATGTGAACACTTTACCTAATTAAATCCCCTTCAAATTTATAATCCCACAAAATTATGATGGAGTCTTTCTGTTAAAAATATTATGCTGGAGTAGCAAAACCAAATATCCAAATCCGATTTATTATTTTTTAAAACCGTGTTTCACAAAAAAAAGCACATCTTAAAACATTATAATGTTCCTAAAAATGACGGTGCTTAAAATTCATATCGATTAATCGAAATGCCAGGTTTTGTAAGGCCCTACTACTATTTATTTAGAAAAAAAACCCGTTCAAATTTAAGATACTTTGCACTACACTTTTACAATTTTATAAATAAAGACAAATAATCAAATTCAATCAAGACGAATAATCAAAATCGAAGTGTCTGTCTGTGATTGAGTTATCTGTACGAAATGATTTATTTACCCAAATACTGGCTGACGTAATATCTGTCTTGGCATTAGTGGTGGGAGGTCAGTCTGCCGGTGGTTTCCATGGTGGTAGGATTCGTCGCCATTTTATACTTCATGGTGTAAGTAAGTTTATTAATTAAAATTTTATAATTAAATTATTTATAGATTTAAAAAATTTCTGGTTAAAATGATGGATTTTGAAGATGGCGGGCGTAACGAAAAGTGCAACCGTTACATATTAATTCAAGATGGCGGATGGGACGTATGTAATATTTTGATTTAAATTTTATTTAAATTGTAATTAAGAATAGCTTTAAATTTTTTATTAATAAAGTACATGTTAACTCTAGCCGGGATTCTAACCGAGGACCGAAATTGATTTAATACCTAAACATGTAATGTATTTTTTTTTATATAATTTTTGAATTTTTCGGATTTTTTTGGTCTAAAATTAAAGAATTTTATTTTATGTCAAGGTCAAGGTCATGTCCTCTGATGGGGCTTTCGTGGAAAATTGGCCCTCGCGATGGAAAATTGGCCCCTATCGATGTAAATTTAGCCCCTCAGGTTCTTATGTTGAAAAAAAAAGGGAAATTTCCCCTAACAACGAGAATTTCCCCCCCTCGAAATAGGGTAATTTCTAGGAATTTTGAGGAATTTAGAGTCACTTTTGAAGGATTATGAAGGTCAAGGTCATTCAAGATGGCCGCCGTGACGTCAGAATTCAATATGGCGGACCGGCACCTCGCACCTCATGCCGCCTTCATTACTATAGCAGCTCCTTTTATATACCACTAATGTGATCATGATCTGCCCATCCTTTCTCTCTAAGTGACTATGAGATTTCTGCCAGTTTCATACAAATGAAGTCACGGGTATGGTTAGTAAGAAATAAAATTTCTTCTCCCAACCACAGAGAAGCCTAAATATTTCAACTAAGAGGAGAAGTTGTAGCTTTATTTAGACCCTACTTAATTTAACATAACTATATCAATTCATATATCCATGATAAAATTAATTAATTTATAGAAAATATGTTTCATATTTTAAATGGTCTATCGCCTGCAATGGCTAGCGAAATTATTACATACAGAATGTTTCGGTTTTTTTTTTTTTTTAAAGAAATCTACAGTTTTACTCCAGTTTTGATGAAATTTGCGCACTTAACAATCGAAACCAGAGGAAGGTCACTATCTACACGAGATTTAAGAAAATGACCCCTATCTACCAATTCTCATACAATTTTTTTGGTACTTCTTGATTAGGTTTTTTTTGACGTGGCAACGTCTAATAATTCGATGAACGCCGGCTGCACACACGAAAAAGTGTCCCGTCACGCACATTGTCCCGTTACGTTCAATGTACGCTTGCACCGCATCTATCTCTCTTCCACTCGATTGGAACAACTATCGATTTGACTTTATCGAGGCACATTAAACTTGAAACACTCCCATTCGTTTCCTACTTTTCCTATCATCGTCCTATCCTTAACAAAATAACACAGATTGGAAGAAGTTAAATAACAAACATGTATAAAAGTTATAGTTAAAATAATTTCTTCGTTAAAGTAATAAACATATTTGAATTAATGAGCGCAAATATAAGTAAATTTATCAATTAAATTGTAGATTTCATTTCACTCCTTTGTATCCATACAAAATAGTGATAATTCAATAAAAATGATTCAGTTTTATTCATAAAAGTATGCAATCATTTCACCAATGTTTGGTTATGACGTTGTCACGTTAAACTATCGTCCGTAAACCGACTATACAGACAACCAATTTTTTTCTATTGAATTATTGATGCTTTCTCCGTCTCCTAGAAACTGCTATATTACATTGTCAATGCTCGCGTTACGTTGATACACAGTTGGGTAATTCAAATGCGCTGCGCGCGCCTCTCGAATTTCAAGCGTTCGCGCTGTTCCCCGCACGACTTTCCGAGCTTGTTTCGAAAGGCCGGGGCGAACCAATCACAGCGTCCGCACCACCGCAAACCCTTGAACCCATTCAGCGACCAATAGAAACTCGCTGGCTAAGCCCCCTCCCCCCCCCCCCCCAGCTGAAGAGCGAACACCCAAACCTGTCCCTACATCTCCGGGGCTCCCACAGGGAAAACAGGAAAGCCCGCCGTGATCCCACCTTAGAACTATCAATCCTCTACAAACTATCGAATCTAGTGCCGGAGCAGTGACTTTGCTCGTAAGTCCATACCTGTATTCCTGGAAGACTTGCTCTCAAGCGCGGAGCGACCAGATACAAGTCACTTCTTGTATCAGTGGAGACCTGCAAAATTCGCGGATTCATTCGACGATAGGCTAGAAGTCAAATAAATATACCTTTTAAGATGATTTTTCTATTGGCTAACTGTTCATCTGTACGAATCTCAACCAATTATAAACCCTCAAGCAAAGAAGGGTTCGAATCACAGACAAACCAGCTGAGACGACTCACAAGTCAGCAGCCAATGAACGGGCGTTATTTGCCCGAGTTTACAAGGGAATGAGCAGTCCATCCTGAAGGATATGTGAAACCGCGAAATTTTTCCGGTCCCTATGCATCAGGTATTTTAACTTGGAAACACCGTGGTTTTCACTCGGGGCAAGTAACTACATATACCCGTGGCTTGCTAAAAGTGTGCACGGCGGATAGTTTGTTTGCTCACTCTCGTGATGGACGAACGGGAAACATTGTGTACCTTCGAGCTTTGCAATAAAAGGTTCAAAAAATATAAATATATTTTTGTTTTCACCTATCTACCTAAAAATAAAATCTTCTGTCAACACGAGGTTTTCAAAAAAAAACTTTCCCAATCCAAATAAACTACATGAAGCCCTGACAATGCCACGTACTTCAGCTATATAGGTATATATATGTATATATATATACACACACACACAAATATGAAACACATATGTATATAATTCGTTTACACACATGCAAACAAAAATATGTTGCTGAGTCTCAGATACAATGTTCGAATTGTTTGAAAATTCTCCAAAACCTTTGTCCAAATAGCTATTGCCACTGTTGCAAATATTTTTCATTTTCAGTTTGAAGGGAGCATTAAGGAAGCAGTATCTTAATAATTATTCTTCTTTTATATGATTTTCCAACTTAATTTAAATTGAGCCCATAATATACTTATGTTAAATTGTTACTAAAAGGTTCTATCAACCATAAGTACCTACGTATTTAAAGGTTTTAAAGCATTAGCAAGCGAAGAACATTAAAATGATTTTATGAAGTTTAGAATTAACCGCATTAATATAGCTTTTGTCGTGAAACTCTTCAGATTTAGGGTAGGTATCAAAAATACTGTATAGGCTATACCTAAAAATTAGATTTTCTTAAATATTGGAAAAATTTATTAACAGATTTTGGGGATTATTTTACATTTATAAGTAAAATCAATAAACTTTAAACATAATAACATTTAATTTAAACTTGTACACAACTTGATTAAAAGTGTTTCTGTTAATGCTTGGATTAATATAGGTGTATTAATTATTGGTCTTTGTCTTTCTTAAAACTAACAAAGAAAGACACATAGAAAAAATAGTAGTTTATTATTTAACATAGTTATAATATGATTTTTTTTAAATGAGCCAAAAAATTAAGGAAGGAAATTAAATTCTGAACCTACCCCTTTAAGTAAATTATTAAACTTTGTTTAATTATTGCGGCAGAAAGCTCAATAATTACTACTGTTTACACTTTACAGAGTGAGTGGATTATCCGAAATCCAACCGGGACGGAGAAAGAGAGAGAGAGAGAGAGAGAGAGAGGAAGAGTAGAAGGGGTGGGAAGGAAGGAAGGGAATGGTGGTTAACTTCGTTGTCCTGTGTTTTCCAGCCTACAGTTCGCAACCCCTTGTGCAAATGCTGGCTTGCGTTGTTCGCACGCATTGTCGCGACCACTCGGGCATTCACAAACGTATTGGCGAAATTGCGTAATTGAATGGCTACGTTTGGGATAGGGAACGAGGGCCCGACCTCTATCCGACCCAAGCCTGCGAAGCCCGCAGATAACAATTCACTTTCATGTAATTTACAAAGTAGCATCTCATTAGGACCGTCCGTGGCCGAAAAAAAAAATATATGTGTGTGTGTGTGTGTGCGCGCGCGTATTTCAGAACTGGCCAGTGATGTGTAAACATATAACCTCGGTAACGAGCTAATTCGTGTGTTCAAATGTTGTTCGTTTTTGACGTGACAACGTCTCATAAATCAATGAACGCTGGCTGCACGCACGAAAAAGGATGACTCATTGTCCCGTTACGTGCATTGTCCCGTTACGTTCATTGTACGCTTGCGCCGCATCTATCTCTCTTCCACTCGATTGGAACAACCATCGATTTGACTTTTTCCGAGGCACATTAAACTTGAAACACTCCCATTCGTTTACCTACTTTTCCTATCATCGTCCTATCCTTAACAGAATAACACAGATTGGAAGAAGTTAAGTAGCAAACATGTATAAATGTTATAGTTAAAATAATCCGTTCGTTAAAGTAATAAACATATTTGAATTAATGAGTGGAAATAAAAGTAAATTTATCAATTAAATTGTAGATTTCATTTCACTCCTTCTTTGTATCCATACAAAATAGTGATAATTCAATAAAAATGATTCAATTATATTCATAAAAGTATGCAATCATTTTATCAATGTTTTGTTATGACGTTGTCACGTTAAACTATCGTCCGTAAACCGACTTTACCGACAACCAATTTTGTAAATAAACTTAAAATACTGTTACGAACGCAAACGCCAGGTTTGGAGCCTGGCTGGCGGGCCCTGCCGATGACTTCGTGAATGGAACGGAAGTCTCACGGAACGGAGATGTGTAACCCAGCGTGCTGCCTGCCATCTGTGGCGAGTGGCGCGAACCAAAGTTCACAAAGACAAAGGTGAAACTTTAAAAGTATTAACCTTGTTTAAATGAATTGAAAACAAGATGGTCAATATTAAAAAAGGAAATTCCATCCTGAAAATCAGGTCCAAAACCGGGATTTAGTATTTTTTTTTTCAAGTTTTTTTTTCAATAAGACTCGATGGTTGACGTAGCCTCTCTGGCAAACGATTTATAACGTCAGGTGCGGACACTAAGTGTGGTCCGCTTCAAGTATTGTAGTTGAAAACCAAATTTTCGAAATTGGTAACGCTCTGCATTATTAAAAAAAAAAGTTTTATTTCGTGTCCACGTTTCATATGATAGGATTTACTATTTGGTAACATGGTAACATGGTAACACATGAATTAACTCGCTCATATATCTTAATATATATATATATATAAATCCAGTGTCCTGATGTTTGTTTCCAGTGAACTCTTCACCAAGTCAACAGATTTAGATGAAAATTGGCATTTATGTGTAATTTTTTCCAACTTGAGAGATAGGATAGTTTTTATTTCGATTAATGGTCTTAATAATTTATAATTAATAATAAACTGATTATCAATGTTTATTGGTGTTATTAATCGTAAGTTTCATAAGTCTCAAACAGATGGCGCCTTAAATCAGTTTTTTACAGACAACTGTTGTACTGTATTGACATAAATATCTCATAGATGGCGCTACGTTTCAATTCAAATTTTATTTTTCTCCATGTTGTGCACATTTTCGTTGATCAATGTACTACTTAACCTCGCTTTTTTGTATTATTTTTGATTTTACTCTCACGTATTTACAATTATTGATATCTATCTTCAGCTGTCAATCTACAAATTTAATAATAAAACAAATAATATTAACTAGAGAATCAGAGTTCATCAAATTTTATTTCATGTTAAAAATTTTGTAAGTATTTATTAATTCTACCTTTCCTGAAAATTTTATAATCTAAGTTTACAAAAATTACAAAAATATATATGTTTTAAGTGCTTGCTTTTTATTTTCTCATTTTGATTGAATTTTTACTAACTTAATTATTATTTTCAGTAAAATGCCACCAAAAAAATCGAATCTCACTCAGCCACAGCAACGCGTGGCCGGGTCTGCTAGTAAGTATATAATAAAAATGTAACGATAGTATATTGATTAGCCAGCCAACTGCTGTCCACAGCCTAAAAGTCTGTCAAATACTGTTAAAAGATTTACCTAAACGTGTAAAATTGTATATATATTTTTAAAAAAAAATTCAGTGCAACAAGTTTGTAAACGTGAAATATTGACTAGATTAAAATTATTCATGAGTTAATACGACAGCCTTTGTGGGCAATGGAAGAATACGGATATCCTTTCACGCAATGTAATTTAAAATTAGAAATATTGGTAAATGCGTAAATTTACGTGAAAACCACTTACCGCTGTAAAATAGTGTTCGCCGTATTACTGGGTTCGTATTCTTACCTGCGCAATTATGCTTTATGCTATATTAGTTCATCCGATAGTAGAAATAAATTATTTGTACAGCATTCCCTGAATACTTTCCCAGTATTAACAGCGTACATTAATAAGCATGGTACAATGTAATAGTCCAATTTTTGGATATTCGAATATCTTTTAAATGGTTTAGTAAAATTATATTTGAATGATACATAAAATAAAATACATAATAATGAGCTAATTTTCATAATAAATACTCAGTACTACATCGACAAAGAATCTTATACATGCAAAAGTAATCATAGCAATGTTTTGAACTATGTTACAATGTCTTCCGTGTAGCACCACAACCTATTTCTTAGTAATAGGTTTTTAAAATGACAATGTTTTATTGCGACTAGTTTCTCGCTGAATGAAGCTTTAAAATTTAGAGATATTTTGGTTAAGACATCATCGATAATGGACTATTCGAAAGCAGCATTTGCCTTCAAGATGAACAATTACATACAAATACACACAGCTATTTTTCTCCCATACTATTGGAGTTTGGTTAGTTGCAGCATTTAACAGGAATCAAAGTTTTTTCCTGGAGTGTAACATTTTTTATGACGAGTAAAATTTTATAAATTTATTATGCAATTGTTTATAACAAAATAGACTTAACCCTCATTTACACGTGTGTGCTACAAATTACCATAATGATAATCAAATGTTCTCCTACACACAGTACAAATACGGCCATACTTATTTTATTATTATAATTTTAATTTTACTCCTAGTGAGAATTTGTAAATTCAGATTCGTACGTCTTGAACTAACACAAATGTAATTTTACTGGTTGTATGCAAGTGAAGTTATAGTGTGGATATTAAACTCTTAGTTATTAGCTGTGGTAAAGGCTTCACAAAGGTGGAAAAGATTTTTAAGGAAGCAAGTTTTATTTGAATGATTAAAACTAATATCCTTATTAATGTAAAAATTTAATTATTTTATTTTGTGTTCATCCTTTGAATTAAAGTCTTTGTCAATAATGTGTCGATATGATAAATACCATTACAGAAAGACTGGATCAATATAAAAAAATGTATTCACTTTCTTTACATATGTATATATGTACATTTATATATATATATATATGTGGATATACTAACGTATTTCTAAAGCACGTTTGCACAACTTTCTGGTTAAGAAAGGTTTGTAGTCGATTTTCTGTTTATTTTCAAATATTGCTTTATATTACGGAGTCATAAATTTTATGAAAGAAAACTATTTTGTTCATTTGAATAATATAGATTTAAAAAAGTAAAAAAAAATATATCAGTCCAGTAGTTTTCGATTTAAATGCCTAGCAGAAAAAAACTCACAATATTTGCTTATAATATTAGTATAAACAAGATAAAAAAAATATTATTTGACGGATGTAACCTATAAACCTACTTTTTCAGCAAGAACTTCCATGTTAAAGGCTTGTCAAAATAAATTTGTAGGTAAAGATGGTATACAAAGGATGTGGAAGCGCACAGGAAATTTTTTCCCAAGATGTTGATGAGGTGATGAAACAAGTCCTCTTGTAGTAACCCCATTTTTTTTCCCCCCAGCTGCACTTTGATCAGTGATGTCTTCAACAAAGGCTTTGCGGGCACTTACTTCCTGAAGGAAAATTGATTGAATCTCTCTCTCGATCTCTTTATCTCTTTCTTCATTTCGCTTCCGTTGTTCGAACTTCCGTCTCCTGGAACCCGCAAAATTTCAGATTAAAAAATCGAGTCACTAATGCTATGTTGATTCATTCGTTCTATTGTTGTGAGTATTATTTGTAAGTTATTATTATAACTTGATCACGATGGATCTTTCTTTTTACAAATGGAATTGATGCATTGAAGTAAAATTATAGACATTTGTAAATTTGTACAATTACAAGCAATTTTTTTGTAAGAAATAAACAGTATTATCTTGAAAAACGTATTATATGTCTGCGGAATTAACCATAGCCTTGTGTTGTAAAAAGGTACAGTATATTTCTTGTAGTATTGCATGACTTCTTGACAACTGGTTTCCAAAGGAATCTTTTTTGAACGCACAGAAAATATTTTTTTTGTGTGTTTCAGTTGAAATAACCTCAATATACGTTTACCAAATATTATTAAAAAGTTGTGAAAGTGATCAAAATAACGATCACTAGCGTGATTTATTACAGCTCGAAAATGACGTTTAGTAAACACGTGGTGAGAAAAATTTGTGACACAAGAACAAATACAACATATAATTTGAAACCAATTTATGAGAAAATCTGTTAATCAATAATAACGTCAAGAAATATGAAATAAAATAATCTCTTTCGGCACAGCCTTACATGCCTAGGTAGATTTCGGAGTACCTGTTTTATCTGGAAATTTCTTGGAAACTTCTAAAAACTTCTGGAACATTTCAATAATCCAATGTACATAACATTATATATGTTCTTTAATATTCCCAAATGATTAAGGAAATATTTTCTCATATTCCACGCAGCAAAAATATTTTGAGTGTTTTTGAACTCAAAGCATTCAGCATTAAATAGCTTAGAACGAATTTCATATTACGTCTACTAAGAAGTTATGCTTTTTTTTTTTACCTTAATACATTACCTGTCATCTCTCGCACTAATATGGTAATATAAAAATTAAACAAATGTTTAAGAAAATATTAAGATGGTTTAAAATAAATTCGAACGAATTTGATACAGGAAGTGTTAAAATTTATTTATATTTTAACCCCTGTGATTGAGCCAAGGATTTTAGATAAAGTTTAGGAATTTTATATTGAAAAGTAATGACATTGTCTTTCTTCCCTTGATATTCCACCCCTTGAAGTAATGGTTTGTAACATAAAATTTACTTTATGCAACCCGTTGCAATAATGGTGTGTAATATCAACAATTGTTTCAGATAAAAGTTTTAGATAACAATTTTAAGATTTACAAATAATGTGAACGGATTTCATGGTATGCCTACTAAGGAATTATTAATCTCTTTTTGTATTTTAACGCCTTTTTATCCACCCTTTGCAGCAATGGTTGTTTGTATGAAAAATTATTTCAGACAAGAGTTTGGAAAATAGTTATATTGTTTACAAACAATTTTAATGGATTTAACAAGTGTGCCTACTATTGGAGTGACGAAATTTTTGCCATTCAAATCCTGTTTATTCCACCCCTTGCAGTAATGGTTGGTCGTATAAAAATTATTTCAGAAGAATGTTGTTTAAAATAATTTAAGGTTTTACAATAAATTAGAAGGAATTTTTTTAGTGTAAATGGAACGGAAATTATGTTTTTTTTATATATTCTACGCCTTTAATTTTTCAACCCTCTGTAAAAATGATTCGTCTTAACAAAAATTATATCAGACAAAAGTTTTAGATTGCAATTGTAAGATTTTCAAACAATTTTAACGGATTTGGGAGGGTTCCTACAAAGGGAGTTATGATTTTTATTTTAATTTTACCCCTCTTTTTTCAACCCCTTGCAGCAATTGTTCATTTAATGAAAACTTTATTCAGAAAAACGTTTTAGAAAAATTATAAGATTAATATACAATTCGCATGATTTCGATGTTGAGCCTACGAATGGAGTTAAGGATTTATTATGTCCTCCAACCTTTTTTTTTCAACCGCTTTCAGTTATGGTTGGTCGTATCAAAAATTTACTCAGACAAAATATTTTGGCATTACTCCTGCGAGCTATAATACTCTCAAACGGATGTGATATTTTCCATATTATGAGAGTAACAGCGAATTTTCTGTTTTCAAAAAAATATCTTCCCTTTTGATTCCCTTTTGGTAGACCGAGATTTTATACACTTGATTTTATGTATCAGTTTGGAAGTTATGTGTGAAAAATTACGGCAGTTATCGTGTCCACAAAATTGAGTTGACGAAGGTTTTTGGGTCTATGGACCATAAAACGAAACACTGTGTAAAATGTATCCGAAAGTCGCACCATGGTAACGGCTACAATAGGTAGTATTTCTTTGAAATGAAGCAAAAAAAAAAAAAAAAACGCAGCGCGTGAGAACAAGCCTTTAATGTTAACAGTAATAATTAGTCCTATCTTAAAATTATGAGTCTTTGTAAACGATTTTTAATGGTTTGTAATAAATAATCATCAAACATCCTCGGAGAAGTTTGTTTGCTGGCATTCTTAGCCGCAAAATTTGAAAGACTGCCAAGAATGCGAGGGCTTTACAAGTCCCGCATAATTCGGTGGGAATTCATAAATTAATTACAGTACGATCCAAACCCCATGGACGTCTACTCGTAGCTCACTAATTTAATTTTGCTAAAATGAAGGGGTGGGCCGGTCGATTCCTCGAATCCCACAGGATCCAGATTATTCGAAAAATTCGAGATTCGAAGAAAAACATTTGGATGAAAAATTTTGGAGTGAATGTAGTAAATTAAAAATAAATTACACACAACTCTTAAGTTTACTAGACTTACTTATGTTTATCTTTATACTTATTCTATTACCGTTCCTCAAAATATTATTTTTTTGTATATATGTACAAAGAAAATAAAATTACAATACACATTATGTACTGATCTGGAAAACTTAGTTCAAAGAACGAAGAGGCTATATAGATGCATGGGGTGCCATATTTAGGGACCCCAAAATGTGGTAAAGCGCGAAATGTTTGTAAAATCGCGTCATTCAGTTGTATTTTAAGATTTTCACGAAAATTTTCATCATTTTTGTGGAAACTCCTAAGTTTTGCGCGAAACTCATATGTTTCTGCGTGGTGCGACGCCATTTCTGGAGACGTCACGTGAAAGATCATAGATCTTTAACACAGCCATTTTAAATTACAGGGTGAGCACAAAAGAAGTATACAAAATCAAAAATTCATAACATCTAAACGGTACAACATACAGGCTTCGAACCTAATATAGTTCATAGAGAATCTCTAGAAGTTTTTTAAACATATTAGAGGGACTCGATGTGTGCTCCTCTTGTCTCACGGCAAACGTCGAGACGATATTCGAACTCATCCCACACCCTGCACAACATGTCGGTAGTGATGGAATGTATGGATTTTATGAATTTTTGAATTTGTATACTTCTTTTGTGCTCACCCGTTTTTGTGTGTTTTTCGAGATAGTTTCTGAAACACAAAAGGTTTTTTTTTTAAATATAAACAAACAGTAATACGGAAAATAAAGCTTTCAGTAGAAAAAGACAATGAACACTGTCTTTACCTTGAACTTCGACATTCTCGCTTTCTTGGTTCGCGGGGAGTTCGAGGTGTGCCACGCCGAACTTTGGCGCTTGGTTTCGGGGTTCGTACTGGAACACCAATGATTCATCGCCTGCTATTACGTTGTATAGAAAGTTCAGTTAACTTTCTAACCACTACAACATCTCACGGGAAACGTCAACTCGTCGTTGTCTTTGTCCATGACTCAACGCTTTTGGCACCAATTTCGCACAAACCTTCCGCATGTTTAAAAATTTTAATTTAGTAAACTGTTGTTTTGCATATGTTAAGGTCTTCGGCGATTAATCTTACACGAGGATCGGAGTCCAGGAGAATTTTTTTTTTTACCTCGGTCACCTTTTTTGACGTGACAACGTCTAATAAATCGATGAACGCCGGCTGCACGCACGAAAAAGGATGACTCATTGTCCCGTTACGCTTAGTCCCGTTACGCTCATTGTTTGCTTGCGGCGAATCTATCTCTCTTCCACTCGACTGGAACAACCATCGATTCGACTTTTTCGAGGCACATTAAACTTGAAACACTCCAATTCGTTTCCTACTTTTCCTATCATCGTCCTATCCTTAACAGAATAACACAGATTGGAAGAAGTTAAATAGCAAACAAGTATAAAATTACAGTTAAAATAATCTGTTCGTTAAAGTAATAAACATATTTGAATTAATGAGTGCAAATAAAAGTAAATTTATCAATTAAGTTGTAGATTTCATTTCACTCCTTCTTTGTATCCATACAAAATAGTGATAATTCAATAAAAATGATTCAATTTTATTCATAAAAGTATGCAATCATTTCATCAATGTTTTGTTATGACGTTGTCACGTTAAACTATCGTCCGTAAACCGACTTTACAGACAAACTCTTTTTTTCCAAATCACTCGTCGAAGGGCATCCGGATCGCTCCGTGTCTTCAACTGTCTCCCCCGTCCATTCTTGAACTCACCGAACCACCGGAAAAACCAAGGGGCCCTTTGGCAGGGCGTCGTCTTCGTAAGCCTCCTTAACCAAGGCAAGCAACCCGGAAGCGGGTTTTGCCCAGGCGAAAGCCAAAATTTCATTGCGTAGCTCTGCTCTCCAGCCAACGTTCAAATTTTGGACATTATCTTCTGCCGTGACAAAAACTCAAGTTCAGCTTGTTTGCCACGCGTGATCCTCACTGCGTCAGAGCTTGGACATGACTGCCACAAGGTCCGTTGCTTCGTTTAACCCCCCACCCCCCACCCCCCACCTTCCCCACCCCCCACCCCCCACCTTCCCCACCCCCCACCCCCCAAAAAATGCCCCCCCCCCCGCCGAGGATCCCCCTCCAGATGATCGGAGCTCCGTGGAGCGGCCAGTCTCATTACTTCACATATGTTTATATATGTGTGTGCGTGTATATTTCACAAAAACCACCTGCTACCATGGATAATATTTCCTGCAATAGTTTCTTTTCCGAACAGCTTTGGCCGCATTTACAAAAGCATCGCCACTACCCTAGATAGGAGATGAAACAGAGTTTAGGGCATTCATCTCCCAGTTTTGGAACTAACTTGACAGGTGAAGCTCCTACCAGAAATTATCTCATCCTCCGTCGAACTTGGCTCCGACTCGAAAGCTAGTTCCCTACGGGAAATTGCCATCGATCACTGGCATTTTTTTTCCGCTCACAAAAACCCGATCAGCACTTCAATAGATCTTTGTGGTACTCTACCAATTTATCGGCATTAAAAAGGAAGCATTTTCATTAATGACACACACACAAGTAATCGTATGATCATAAATAAACTATTCTTTCTGGCCGAAGCACTTCAAGGTTGAAAAATTACTTAAAAATTTATGTATACATTGTAGAACACCATTTTTCAAAGCTGCAGTACATTTAAAAGCCAGAGAAATATTTTTTACAGCGTTTAAAAACATAGTAATGATTAGGGGAAGGTGGGCGAATTCTGCGCAGCGGGTATTACTGCGCAGTGAGGTTTCTCGGAATTGACGTACACTGCGTCGGTCTGTATAGTGCTGCCACACGGCGGAGACACTGAGGACTTAGTGCGAGGAAGGAGACGCCATTGTGTGAGTTAGTTGTGTGTAGGTTCAGATCGAAATTGTTGTTATTTTCGGCGAAGAATAAACAAAGGTATGGTACAATAGTTGTGTGTTTCTAGTAGTAAATTATATTTGCAACAATAGTTGACCATATATTCTTCCTGTTGAGCACTATAATAACTTTAACTGATCACTTTAAATTTATATTATTGTGAGTCTTAAATATGTTTGTGCTTGGGGTAATTCTGCGCAAATATGTAGTGTAATAATGCGCAAGTGCGCAGAATTGCCCTCAATGATTTCAATTGATAAGGCTTAGTTTTATTTGTTTCAGGTAAATAGTGCATGTTTTAGGTTCCCAATGCATTTAAATATTGCTTTCAATTAATGTAAATGTAATTTTTAGTGATTTAATGGCATGTCTTTCATACGACACGCTGATCCCATTCTGTTGATCCTGGACAATCACTCTAGTCACATTTCAGTTATAATCTCAAACTTCTGTAGGGAAAACGGCATCGTCCTTTTAACTCTCCCACCCCATACAAATCACAGACTTCAACCTCTTGATTTAACGTTCTTCAGTCCGCTAAAAGCAGCCTTCTACAGAGAGTGTTCTCATTTTTTGAAATCAAAAAGTATGCTTACTTCCCAAAATGAAGCAGGCAGGAAAATAACCCAGTATGAACTCATCGAATTGTTTAACCGAGCATATTTAAAAGTTGCAACTATGGAAAAGGGGATTTCTGGATTTTCAGCAGTTGGGATTTCACCCATTAACCCTGATAAGTATTTGAACATGGAGTTTAAAGCCTGTGGTAAAGAAACTGAAATTGAAGTCGGCTAGGCTGAAGAGAACGAAGAGCAGAATAACACAAACAGAAGCGAAAGATCAAGGGATGCTGTATCTAGTCAGATACCTACAAAAGTGGCAGAAATTTCAGACATGTCATCTTCCGAGAAAAGTGATGGTGTTCATGTAACTTTTATCTGTACATCTAGCCAGACAGGAAAATAACGCAGGTCTACGGAAGGAAATGTCCAACAAGTGAAGGAGGCAGACATTTCACCTTTGCCTGATCCCTCAAAGAATGCTGCATCCCTTAGCACAAATAAACCAAGAGAGCCTAAATCAAGAAAACAAAAGTCATAAGTCTTAACTGGAACACCTATGAAAGAAAAACTTGAAGGGATTGAGAAAAAATGAGAAAATAATAAAATGAAGAAGGAAGCTAAAATCCAAACAAGTAGTAGGTCTATGCCTAACAAAGCAGACAATAAAAACACGAAGCTAACACGCAAAAGATGCAAGAGACAACTAACGTTATCAGAGAGTGAGTCTGAGACCGAATTAATCAACGAGAAGGATTTGTGAAATGACAGCAATAATGATAACATTGAGCCTTTGAATCTAGATGTGTGTTCAATTTGTGACGAATTTGGCCGCGATAATGAATTGTGGTACAGGTATGTGAACTGTGGTGGGTGGACACATGAAGAATGTAGTGGCTGGGATTCACCAACAGACTACAAATGCGATTTATGTGTCAAAGAATAACAAAATGTGTGTCACCTTAGTTTTTTTTTAACATCAATGATAAGCTAACTCAAACTTATTAGTGATATTTTTATGTCTTTTATTAAAAATACTAACCCAAATATTCAATTTCGGAGACTTTATTGTTATCATCAACTCGTGTGTTTCTTGTGTCTATTTGATTGTTTAATATTTGGTGGTAATTGAATTTATTTTCATTTATTTGAATCATCCAATTTTAAAACATTACTATCAATATGTTAGTAAACTTTGATCTTTTTGGTGTTTTAGTTTAAAATAATTAATTATGCACTAATATTTGGGGAATTTTTTTCAGATTTTATTGGTAAGGTCTATAATTAGTGATGCGCACAATTACCCAGTATACAGCGCAGAATTACCCGACTGGGTGTGGTAATACTGCGCAGTGCAGCATTTTATTTTAAATTTTATATGACTTTTGGTTATTACGTTAGCGCTTCGAATCATTACAATGAATGAAGATTATATACAAACAAACACCCTTAAAAAATCATTTCACCTGAATACATTATTTACGTATCTTAGATACGTCCCAAGTTAAGTGCGCAGAATTCGCCCACCTTCCCCTACACTGTTTTAAATATTTTTATTCAAAATTTACGAAAAAAACATTTAAAAAAATTATATAGGAATATTATATAAATGTAGGTCCGGAAACAGGGTTCATGGTATGGAATCGGTAGGGTCATCCGCCATCTTGGATTGTGACATTACCGCGGCTATCTTGTATGACCTTGACCTTAACAATTCACCAAATATTGCCAGAAATGAATAAAATTCCTCAAATTGGCCAAAAATCCGCCAAAATCCGCCAAAATTTCCAGTTTTGAGGGGGGAAAATCCGTCAAAAAGTCTCAAAAAGGAAAAATAAAAATGTCCCTATTTTGAAGGAATAATTCCCGTTTTGAGGAAAAATTTCCCGTTTTAGTCCTTAAGAATGCCATAGGCTTGAAATGTCCTAAAAGTGGCTTAAAAGTCCTAAAATAAATCCGCTCTAAGCTGCTTAGCTCATAGCCTTGACAATTAAGATGTTATGGCCGCCATTTTTAATTGTGTCGTCACCATTGCAATTTACGTCATGGCTGCCATCTTGACAATGCGTAATTATTATCAACATTTAATAGAGATATTAAAAAAATTAATATACTTAAAATTTACTTAATAAATTTTAATAAAAATAACTTCTTTTTTTAAATTATGTGGCACTGTTGCAATTTTCGTTTAGAAGGTCATCTTGAATATCCGAAATTATTATCCAAAAAAATTCCGGAAAAAATTTAAATTAATAAAAAATTATTTAAATACAATTAAAAAAATAATTTACAAAGGCACTTGTGTCAGTCTTCGGTTCGAACCTGATGAGGACCAAAAAAAATGGCGACGGATCCATTCTCCACGGAAAACACCGACAGACTGACCTCCCACCACCAATGCCAATGTATATAATACTCCAACTAGTATGAAGTCATGTCCGCAATATTTTTATCGTCAACTGGAGGCCGCCATCGCGGTTTGGTCAGCTGGAAGCCGCCATATTGTTTTGGTATGCTAGAGTGCGCTACCGCCAAGTTAGTTTAAATTTTACTTCGCTAGAGTGCAGTTATTTCTTATAACTGTAGGGCCCGCCATCTTGACGTTTGGGTGCCATCTTGGAAATTCGTAATCATTTAGCTATAAATTCGAGAAAAAATTCCAAAATTCATTTTAAAAAAAATCATATATTAAAATAATGATTGATTGAATTAATTCCTGTTCTTGGTTAGATATTTGACTAATTCCGGTGTATTGACAAAACCAAGCCGAAGTGAACTTTTAATTTGTCCAGAAGGAGTAGGAAGTAAAATTAATATTTTTTTTTTTCAGTCGTTTGAAAGTTTTTGCCAAGTATAATATTTTCTCAGTGCTTGACAGCAAGAAACTAATTTTCAGTTACTGTTATAAACCAATTTCTCCCCCCCCCCCCCCCCCAATCCTTGTATACCCACAGTTTTATTTAAATACTACATTAAAAAAACTACATTTAGAACACATGAAAAATTATTTAAATTTGAGCGTAGACCGCTCTTTTTTTCTTTCTCTTCCAATATTCCCCGAATGAAGAAAATATTCGATAAGGCTTGAGCTCCCATAACTTCCGCGCATACGTTCACAAAAAAAAATTAAAATTGCCATTTTTTTTCTCTCTCTCTCTCTATAAATCTCGTAAGTTATTATTCCTGGCCTGGCGAGGTTAGCGAGCGAGGAAATCTGCCATCAAAATTCCTGGCGAGTGACGCAGCGCGGATATTCCGGGAAGGGTTGGGGTTCGAGGGAGACGCGCAAGGATTTCCTGGTCGCGGGAAACCTCCCCGGATATTGCGGGGACAGAAATTGCATCGCGCCGTCGCCTCGCCAAAACAGAAACCAATAGAGGAAGCGAAGAAAATAAAGCCAAGCACAAAACAAATACATTGTTTTTTTTTGCCAGCATGAGAACGATCAGGTTAATAATATCCCCAAGCAAAAAAAAAAAAATTGCAGAATCTCAGTAACGAGGAAATTAACGTGTCCTCATGTTTGACACACACCTATAATAACGAAACTCGGACACGAATTTTAAAGTAAAATTCGAGGGTGATAAATTTACGCAAATTGTGTTGTAGCATGTCTGCTACCCCTAGATTATTTATTTTTAGTTTAGCTTTGTAAGCCCTGAACTTGTTATTAAATCATTGGTATTTTTTTATGTTTAATTTAGTTTTGTTTCAAATTTTCAAATATTTTAGTTGGCTATTAGAGGCGGGCTGAAAGCCATTGTGTTAGTCAGCTTTAGAAAGTTTTGTAATAATTAATTCAGATTTTTAATTTGTTTCACTATTATTAGTTTTATTTATTGCCTTGTTTATTTAAGTTTTACGTCGAGTATTTTGAAGTGGCATTTTAAACATTGTAAACGGACTTTAGTTCCTTGAGTCGCCGCTAGAAATGCAACAGCGCTCGTGTGGACAGCGTGGCAAGGAGTCGGTTTTCCGCTGCCGTATCTTTGAATATATATACTGTATAGAAGTCGCGAGTGGATAGGATTTACTCTACGTTTTTCAGAATCGTATGATGAGCAGCTTGGGAACTTCACCGCTGCAGTGCGCTGTCGTAACGCGCTGTATCGTCTTAGTTGTTATTTACACGTTAGAGCGCAGCACTGTCGCCTGCTGTCATACCCCGCACCCCTCATCCATCATTCACTGCAGCTCAACGTCGTTCAACAGGAGGGGGAAGGGGTGTTTGAAGAGTTCGACACTTGTCCGCTTGGGACCACCACAAGTCGATGCCCTAGAGATGGTGGCGATTGCGGCGGTTAATTAACCAACTACCTCAAAACCGTATTAGAAATTTTAACCTGGGCTGGCGACTTCTATACAGTATATATATTCAAAGGCCGTATGGAGGCCGGTCGGCCTGGCGCGGGTTTTGATGGCGTCACGACGTGTATGCAGTCTGCAGTACTTATTTTTCGGCCAAGGCGTAAACTTGTAAATTTAACATGCATGAAGCTTGGTGGATTGGACTGGGAAGTTATCAGTGATACTGATCGTTTGAAGAAGCTACGTTTTTTGTGATGTACGAGGGCGATGCACGCCACGCACCCGGTCAGCTGTTTCGTCCCATTTGGCCGGTTGGGCGTGACCTTCACCGCAAACGGACGTTTGCTTGAGCACTTGCAAGTTTATGCAAATATACGGTAAAGGATTTTCAGAAGAGGAAATCAAGTAAGTGCCCCTTGCATGTTTTTTGGCACAGGTGTGGGAAATCTACCTTCCTTTTTTTTCAAGTTGACTTGTAATGTTGCAGCAGCCTCAACCTTTTGGTGAAACGTAAAATGAACTTAAAGTTATTTTTAAAGTTTACCAGTGGAAACAGGTATTCTCGTTGCGTTTAGTAAGCCTTCCCAACTTTAGTGCACACGGACTTTTTTTAAATGGAATCACACGGCCGTGTACTTGAACTGGATCAACTTATTTATGCGACGTGCTTTACGTAATACATTTAGATAACTTTTTTTCTTTATGAACGTTAGTACCCAGCTGGGGGCGGTTATTGTGACCTTTGGCTGAAAGTGATGAGCAGAGGTGTCAGAGTGCGCCACTCTGTTAGGATAGGTCAGTTTGGCATAGCTGTAATTTTAGTATTATCAATCATGGATTGGAACAGCATTGAGCTTTTAAGCAGGGAACAGTTACATAATTTTTTGGGTAGTGCCAACGTAGAATTTGATGAAGATGACGATGTGGAAATTCTAAAGCTGAGAATGATGGAAAAGAGCTGTTTAAGTGATTTCTTGATTCCTGTTGTGGATAATGCGATGGCTCCTCCAAGCGGCCAAAAAATTTTTATGGGGGAAGTAGGATTTAAAATGTTTTGTGAACATCTTAAAGAAGTGACGATCCTTGCCGGCTGTGAACCGATAGAATTAACTAAATTTTGCAGTGAGGTAGATCAAATACGCGAGCTTGACCTTTTTCCAAATGACGCGTGCATGTTGAAATGTTTGTTTGGGAAAGTGTAAAGAGGTAGCACGAACAGTAGTGGGGAGATGTTGGACATCTGGATTGAGTTTGGCGGACAGTAAAAAATATTTTTGGGGAAATTTATGCCCTAGGAGGGTTAGAGGCCGACTGGTTAGGGACCGTGTATTTCGGTTTCAGAAGGATGGTGAATCCATGCCAGAGTTTGTAGAAAACATTTTGAGTATGCGATCAGCTTTTGAAGTGGAGCTAAGTGAGGTTGATTTAATTGAGTTGCTGGTAGAGAATATGCGCCCTAGTTTACAACATGAATGTTCGTTTGTGCGGAAACCTGAAAGTATATCTGAATTATTGACATGGGCTGTTGACATTGAAAATATCAGGTGTGCGAGTCAGGAGTTTGAAAATAAAGTGGACAAAGGAATTGTTTTTGATAAGGAGGGGGAAAATCAGTGTTATGGTTTCAGCAGATTTTTTTGCCATAATATTTTTTTTTGTTCTTTAGTTTCTAACATTTTAAAGAATGGTATACTGCAATTCTTGAATTAAAAAGTGACTAACGGCTTCAATTTTTTTTCTCCAGGATAGTATTGAATACATATTTTTTTGGAATAACTTAAAATTAAGTAATTATTTCAATGATAATTATGTTAATGTCCTTCGAAAATCATCTAATATGTAATCTGTGCCATAAAAAAGGCAAAATTACAACGTTCGACTTAAAAAAAATTAAATTGGGTAGAAACCAATATGCCGTACCTCCTTTCCATTTCGATACAACTTAATGCAATTTTCGCTATTGCATTGTTGATGTGTGTGTGTGTTTTTTTTTATCTCCTGGCAACAGCTATCAAGTTTTGGAAGTTTTCTTCGTCTTATAGCAACGGCAGTTACATTTCTAATGCTCGCGGATAGCCTTCTGTTCATAGCGATCAACCACAACCCGAACAGTTCCGAAGTTTACCGAAGTAAAATGTTAAGTTGTGTTAGGTTTGGTCAGTGTAAAAAATAATAGTCCTATGTGTTTTTTCTCAGGAGGGTAGAAAAGTTTAGGTTAGGTTGTTGTAACTTAAATTAAAGGTTGGTTAGGTTAGCATTATTTAAAATACCGTGTCACCATAAAATATATAAATATTTGATATAAGTTTTTTTTTCACGAGCGATCGGCCAACTTCGGAGAACTTCGGAGAACATCGGAACTGTCTGGCTGTTGCCCACATCCATGTGAACTGTAGGCTTCCCAATGCTTTCTGTTCCGTCGATACCTAGTGATCCAAACACGCCCCTTCGATTTTACGGCGAGCGCAGTTTCCTATTAGACTTGCGTGCGTTATTGGTATTGACGAATATCACAGACAATCACTTTGCGCGCCAGATATTTACTTGTAAACGCCATGTTTCTCACACGGGACTACTATCTCGTGGCTTTGTCAGAGTCGCCAAGCTGAATAGTTTGTTTATGCTCCGAATCGACAAATGTAAAACACTGTGGTGTATCATCAAGCTTTGCAGTGTGAAGTTGAAAATTAAAAAAAAGGAATGTTTGTTTAGTTGTTTTACACACACACACCTACACACACACACCTACACACCTACACACACAAACACACATATAAATAACCTGTCTACATAAGGTTTTGAAAAAAAATTATTCCATCTCACTAAAAAAACCTCTTCACGATGCATAAAGTTCGAGCAACTCAGGGTATTTCCGCTAATGTATGTGTGTGTATATAAATATATATTAAAGTTCTTATGTTAGTATTCTATACGTTCGCACATAGTTCATCTAAATGAGTCGATCTTTTAACCTCAAAAAACACGAGGAATGTCACCGTCTAAGGGAGATTTCAAGAAAACACCAATCGAAAACAGAATTTAATATTTTTTTTAAATGAAAATTCGCCATTTCATTGTTGATGCTTTCTTCGTTTCCGTGGCAAATTGGTTTTGGCATTGTAGATACCTTCTGCGTATCCATGACAACGGCTTTTGCAACGGCAGTGGTGTACCCACGAGGAAGGTAATGTATTATGAGCAGTGCGAGTGTATTCTTTCTCGTAGCGAATAACGGGTAATCTAGCTACTATTAACTTTGAAAGATTTGTGCAATGGGAGTGCATGACTTGATGTAAGTTTTTGGACATACGCTATTGCTAAGAACTTTTTCTGTTGAAGAAAAACTAAAAACTAAAAACTAAAAAAATAAATAAATAAATAAAAATACCCAAAAAAGACAAAAAAAAAACACAAAATTAAGCAAGAAATTGCTGTTGTCAACAAGGATATAAACACCACAAAATATTCCGTAACAGGAATATGGTCAAACAAACAAAGAAAAACAAAAAAAAAATGTACTAAGAGAACGAAAAAAAACCCACAAATGATGACGACACAGAAATATTGAACCCAAAAAAATTCAGCACACGGTTGAAACGAAACAAAAACACGACAAAACGAAAAGACGAAACAAACACAATAGTTTTCCAAAACAGAATAGAACGATAAAAAAAAACCACAAATTATGACGACACAAAAATATTGAACCCAAAATAATTCATCACAACAGTTGAAACGAGACAAAAACACGACAAAACGAAAAGACGAAACAAACACAATAGTTTTTCCAAAACAGAAAAAAAGCGACGTTTCGGGAACTGCAGGCAGAGACGCACATGGTACGAAAACACAGGTGCGACCATATTCCTGTTACGGAATATTTTGTGGTGTTTATATCCTTGTTGACAACAGCAATTTTTTGCTTAATTATGTGTTTTTTTTTTGTCTTTTTTGGGTATTTTTATTTATTTATTTATTTATTATTTTATTTTTTAGTTTTTCTTCAACAGAAAAAGTTCTTAGCAATGGCGTATGTCCAAAAACTTACATCAAGTCAATCTAGCTAGTGTGTGGTGTGTGTGTATATATACGAGTATTTACGCCAATAAAGAAGTTGAAATAAAAAGAAAGCGTGCACATATTAAAGATTTCACTGAGTCTTCGGTAAACGTATTCTCCAAAAAAAAAAAATAACAATAACTACGCGGTATGGTAAAACACTAAATTTAAGAAAAAAATTATTTTTGAAGAATTTATCTCAAATAAAAACGACGTTTTCTTCGTGGTACCGCATAGCTGAGTATTCTTTGAAACTACGTTTCTGTGTTTCGTTGTAAACAAGGTAAACATGCACGTGGGAGTTAGAAGGGCTTACGATACGGAATGAACACACTTTATTTTTAAATTAAAATTTGTTGTTAACACTTCAGCCGAAATAATCACAAAAAAAAATAAGACTTCATTTAATTTTTATTTAAGGCAAAGGCAATGAGAGTTCGTGTTTAGATAATCTAGAGATTTTTTTTGTTTTATTTTGAAGGGGAAAAAAATCATTTGTTTTCGAAGAGATTGATTGGCCAACTGCTCGTGATCACCCGATTACGGAAGACGCTGTGTCTCTGGTGGAAGGGTGGGGGAAGGGGTGAAGGGTTGTTGGTGGGGGGAAGAGGAGGGGATGAGCCCGAAGAAGACGTTACGTAGTTCGATCACGGGTGAGAGGGGGTATACCTCGGGTATACCTCGGGCTCCGGCAGCCCACGGCGTCATTATTGCAGGTGCTAGCGCACACCTGCGCCCTCCGGCCCTTGCCCGCTGCGCGCGCGACCGCGCATCCTGATACGAACCCTTATCCCTTCCCCTCCTATCAACCCCCTTCTCCTCCTCCTATCCCCCCCCTCATTTCCTTTTTTTTTTCCTCTTCGAGAAGCTTCTACCTGCGTCGAGGCAGCGCTCTTCGTCAAATGGGCTGGCTGGCGGGAAACGACTAAAGGTCGCCCCCCGAAAAAAACCAGTGCCACCCAAAACCAAAATGCGGACAGCAAATGTCCAAACCCCCACGCATGGTAGACTCTTTTTCCACTCTGTCCAACTCACTTCTTCCAGACACATCCTTCCGTTTCCCGTAACCAACAACCTGCTTGTTATTAATTCATGAAACGTTTTTGCCATCCCGCATGTTAAGTGTCCAGGTGGTAACTCGGGTCGCTGCCGTTGGGGTAAAACGAGTCACTGCATACAGTGGGGAAATCGGGTCGCTTCATATTTGCTCTATATTGTGAAGCACTTTATTCTTCTTTCTCAATTTTTAAGTTAAGACCTATTCTAAATAAGTGGAAAAAAAAATTAATTTAAGGCACATGACTTCAACTTTAGTTAAAATTTGTAAGTACCTACTTATAATAATATTGAAGTTTAGGACATGTTAAAATAATGAAATTATTATTCATGTAAATATAGAATTATGAGTTCACTGCTAAAGATGTAAGTGGAAGGAGCACCACAGAAGAAGTGAGATGCCTGTTACCAACACCGGAAAAATTAACACCAAAGAGAATAGGTGAACGAAAAACTGTTGCTTCTCTAAGGCTACTGTCAAAAGAGAATCGCACATTGTTGGAATCCAGGAAATTGAAAAGCAAGAAGCAGGTGTTAAATTAAGTTCAAAGCAAAGCAAAATTGAACCTCTAAAGACGAAGAAGCGAACAAAAACTAAAAAACACATCCGAGTTGGAAATTTTGGAAGAAGGCCAGGATGACGAGGAAGATGTTCTCTGCAACATGTGCAAAATTGCATACAAAGACATCAGAAGCTGCACTGCTGGAGACTGGATTCAGTGCCAGTCTTGCAAAATGTGGTACCATGAGCGCTGTGTCAATGCTTTTCAGTGTAAACAGTTTGTATGCGGAATGTGTCTTTCAAAACAGTAAAGAAAATCTGTTGATCCGATTTGCCCCACTTGTGATCCGATTTACCCCACTTCTGTCCAAATCGGGTCAAAACATTTCATTTTTCTTTTATCAAGTTTAATGTCAATTCGTAAGGAAGACTGGCTAATGTTTGTTTGGAAATATGTACATAAATGTAAGACTGATATTACTGTAGATTATTTTATGGTAAATTAATATTGGTTTTATACTTATTCAGGAATTTCAAAAAATTGACCCGATTTCCCCCGGTCTACCTTATATGCAAGGACTAACATAAAAATTTGCCGTTTAGTTCACAGGGCCGCAACTAGGAGGGGGGGGGGGGGGGGAGCGGTGCAAACGCCCCGGGCGCAAAGCTGTGGGGGCGCCGAAATCGCTTGCATTTTAATTCCTACTACAACTGGTAACTGGTAAAAAAGTTTTTTTAACTTGCATGCCAGGAATGTCTAATCTGATCTACAATATAACGTCTCAACATATTTATTTTAAAATACTCTGAGAAAAATGTTAAGTTCATCATTAACAACGGACCCCACGCTTTAGTGGTGTGGAATGTGCAAAAAAATGAGGGGGGCGGGGCGCATTAATCCATTCATGCCCTGGCTGCCAGAGAATCTAGTTGCGGCCCTGTTAGTTCATACAAGACATTATATTACTACATTTTTTTAAAGTAGAAATAGCTTTGTGTTAACAAATATATATTTTAATATTATAAGTTTATCTAAAAAAATCTGCAAAAGCACGTAAACGTTAGAAGCAAATAAATTTAGCAAACTACCACCTTAATGCACCCCAGAAAGTCTGCTATTGGCTTTGAAATAGCTAAGCCCAAATAATCTTGTACAAACCACAACAGTGAGAGCAAGCAACTGTGTTTTAATAGATATCTTTGGCCCTGAAACGTAATAGGTTTCACGTCCTTCGGGTTTGATGTCAGAACTATCTATAGTTCAATCAGAACGCAGTTTAAGCGCATAAAAGTTTGTATTCCAGTGTTTCTCAAAATAGTTGAGTTAAACTTTGCAGGACGATTAAGAAAGCGCATGACGTCTGACCGACATTGAAACCATCAACGGCGGATGGAGGGATGACGACATGAGATTGGGGCTCTGACGGAACGAATGGTTGGAGGAGGAAGGGAAAGGAGTACCACGAGAAAAACCCTTGCCGACACACAGCGACGTCCGCCACGTTTCACGAGGTATTGTGTGAAAAAGTCGATCTGACCACCAGAACTCAGTGAGTGACAAGGTTGGTGCGTGGTAGTTAAAGGCCCCTGCCTACCCGGGCACACACAAGGAATGCAGAGAGCTTCAGAAAAAAATAAACCACGCGATTTGAAAACTGCTCGAGATAACACGAGTGGTGTCTGTTCACGAAAATCATTTAAGAATTTCTCTGAGAGCGTGTGGGTATTTCTGTTTCAATATTTCGGTTTTTAAACTGTATTTATAAAAGAGTGAAAATTCCCAAAAATGAAATTTTCAGAATTTCAGAACCGATACAGATCCTCGAAAGCACTCAATGGACTTGCATCAATCCTTCGTCTTAATTTCTCCGCCATCTAATGATATTGTCACCACTCGTATCTTACAGTTGTCATGTGCACGACGAGAACACTGCTCGCCACTTCCCAGAACTGCGTTTAAAGGCGAAACACCGCTGGAAGCACCAGCGAGAGACGCTCTTATCGTCCCGCCTCACTAGGACAAAAATCCACTCTTTGACCAGGCGGGTCCACCTTGATTGTGGATCGAGGGGCGTATCCCAGCGGCGAGACACGTGATCCGCACTGCATTTTTTAGGCCGTCGGGATCTCGGTTCTAATTGGTCTCCTTGTGAACATCTCCAGGCGAATGCTGGGAAGGATACATACATCCTCCGCAATCAGTATCCCCGAATAGTGTGCTTTGAGTGTTAACGTCTCTAATGACCTCGTTGCAACGACACTCAAAACCACGTTGTTGACGTGACAACGTCTAATAAATCGATGAACGCCGGCTGCACGCACGAAAAAGTGTCCCGTTACGCTGTGTCCCGTTACGCTCAATGTACGCTTGCGCCGCATCTATCTCTCTTCCACTCGATTGGAACAACCGTCGATTTGACTTTTTCGAGGCACATTAAACTTGAAACACTCCCATTCGTTTCCTACTTTTCCTATCATCGTCCTATCCTTAACAGAATAACACAGATTGGAAGAAGTTAAATAACAAACATGTATAAAAGTTATAGTTAAAATAATCTCTTCGTTAAAGTAATAAACATATTTGAATTAATGAGTGCAAATAAAAGAAAATTTATCCATTTAATTGTAGATTTCATTTCACTCCTTCTTTGTATCCATACAAAATAGTGATAATTCAATAAAAATCATTCCATTTTATTCATAAAAAAATGCAATCATTTCATCAATGTTTTGTTATGACGTTGTCTTTTTTAACAATCGTCTGTAAACCGACTTTACAGAAAACCATTTTTTTTATACATTCTTACCGAGTGATTTCTGATGTGTAACATCTTACCTCCCGGTACACGGCATTTGGCGGGAAAGAGTTCGTGAATGGAACGGAAATGTGCAACTACGGTGCTGCCATGCGTGGCGGATGGCGCAAACCAAAGTTCACAAAGCCAAAGGTAAATTTATAGTATTAACTTTTCAGCGAATTACAACAAGATGGGCAGTATTTGAATACAATTCCTTAGTATATTTCAAGACTTTTTTTATCACTTTTGTCGGAACCATCTTTATCTTTATATATATATTTCTTGTGTGCGTGTGTATGTCACTGAACTCCTCCTAGACGGCTGGACCGATTTTTATGAAATTTTTTGTGTGAGTTCACGGGGATTCAAGGATGGTTTACATTCACAATTGGATATTTTATCTCGATTCTGAGTTAAGAAAAAACTGAAAAAACACGCTTTAAAAGCAAAAAAACTAAGCATTGTTGATAATTAGCCTCCATGGCAACGGGCTTTTGCATTGTTGTCTTCTTCTGCGTAACCATGGGAAAGGTTTATGGTAACGGCAGTGGCGTGCCCAAGAGGAGGGGTATGTATAATGAGAAGATACAAAATGTCCAGCGTAGAAATACTTACCGCCATATGTACATTTGGGCAGGACAATGTCTGTCGGGTCCGCTAGAAAGATATATAGAGATATATATGTAGAAAGATATATAGAGATAGAGATATAAATAGAAAGATAGAGAGAGTTATAGAGATATACATAGAGAGATAGAGAATTAGAGAGATAAAGAGAGATGCTTAGTATACGTTAAAAAAATTGATTGAGGCATTACAACGCATGCCGGGCATTATCTAGTTTCATTATAAAGTTGAACATTTAGCTCTGCAAATCAAATGATTCGATAGTCGATGTAGCTGCTTTTCGTCGGCGAATTCTAGCGGCAGGTGAGGAAACTACGTGTGATTTGCGCCCAGAACTGTGGTTCATACCACAATTTTCGTATATTTGTCACGCTCGGCATTATTCAAAATAATTATGCGTTAAACTGTTGTCAGAATTTTTCGTATTTTTAAGTTGTATTTGCAACATGGGAAGACGTGAATCTGCCCGTTAATGAGGTAAGTTGTTACACATCTCTGGCAAGTATCGAAAAACTCACATTTTTTTAAAAAAATTCAAATTTAAAAAATCACTTTTTTTATAGGATACGCTAGCTGCTGCCATAATTTTCTGTATTATGCAAGCCTCATCGACAAGGCGTTGTTAACATAAGCGAAACTTGCTACCGCAATAGAAAGAACACCACTTCATTGTTACCCTCTTTCGTGTCAGTGTTCTCACTACGTCAAGCATAACCACGTGGGTGATGGAAAACTACTCTGACATGAGTTTTCAACTACATTAACTCCACCAAGAAAATTTAACCCATCCAAGGCGTTGTAAAACACGTAAAGACAACTCGAATAAATAATTTTTAAATAAATTGCGCCTCCTGTTCGTTAGCACGATGATGTAATTTAAAAAAAAAAAATGTAAAATAAGTTGTTCTGGTTGGCACTTTACAAAAATGTTGTGTATCATTTCTGAGATATATCTGTTTCAAAGTATTTTTTTCTCTCCGGTGTACTCAATCTGATTTATAACGCGGATACCTGCGCAGTCTCTTGCGACCACACAATCCTTCTTCAGACCGGAGTTTCCTTGTGGTTCAATCCGAGTGAACTTTATATTCTCTCAGAGATTCATGGGATTCTGGGATTCGTTTACCTGAAGATATATATATATTTTTTTTTTTTGCAAGGTACGGGACGCAAATTTGAATGAGATTCGAGGCCCCGCTCAGGAATGAGTTTTGCGATGCCTGTCGCAAGTGAAAGCTGAGTCGGGGCGTATTCCGTATTGCACAGAAATACAATATTCGAGAAGCCCCCAAACCACCTGAGCACAGAGTCCGTACTCACAACGTAAGGATAAGGCAATGATATATTCATATATTGTATAAATCGATTTCTCAGGTACAAAGTATAGATAAAGCGGTATCAGTAATTTAGTTCCGAATTTTTCAAAATTGATTTTTTTGTTACGATGGTATCGAATTTGAATAATATAGTATTTTCCAATGGTAAATAATTAATATTATACGCAAACAAATTTGGCTCAACTTAATAAATTTAAATTTTTTTAATTACTCATTATTCTCTTAGAAAAAGATTGGAGGAAAAAATCTATCGAAACATATAGTCATGTATTATTGAATAATAAAAATGATAATTTTGTGATAAGTAAATCACGGGTGAAAGATTATCTACTATAACAGACAATATTTTAAATAAATTTATAACAAAGCTACCGTAAGTTAATCAAAAAGTGGTTTATAAATTGAATACATATTTTTTTAAATAGTTTTTAACATTTAAATGGCAGTAATTTTTTATTTTGTGAAATAAAGCATGAACTAAGAGCACGTAATCGTGTTTTTGTGTGAAGCCTTTGATATTTATTACTAATTTCCCTTTTTGATATCACTTATAAACAAAAAAAAATTGGTTGTCTGTAAAGACCGTTTTATGGTCGATAGTTTAACGTGACAACGTCATAACAAAACATTGATGAAATGATTGATCCAGAAGAAAAGGAAATATAATATTCGGCCTGAGACTGAGCCGTAATATGTTTTTGCAACCAAAACATTTAGGCATTAAAAATATTATATTATTTGAGGAATATATTTTTTTTAATCTTTCTATTTTTTTGTATGAAAAATCTACCTCTGCATACTTTTATGAATAAAATTGAATAATTTTTATTGAATTATCACTATTTTGTATGGATACAAAGGAGTGAAATGAAATGTACAATTTAATTAATAAATTTACTTTTATTTGAATTCATTAATTCAAATATATTTAGTACTTTTGAAATGTTGCGTGTGCCGTATTAATTTTTACAAGTACAAAACATTTTTTTGCAGCTGCCAGGATTTGAACCGACAACATTTGGATTGGAAGTTACAGTTACAGTTACAGTTTAAAGTTTTTTTATTAATACATATTTTGCACTGTACAGTTTTGGTATATACAACAGGACACTCCAGCACTCAGTGCTCTTTTCCCTTAATATAATTTTAAATTTATTTACAGTTTATATTTGAATATTTGGGAAAAAACATGATTTAAATAAAAGGAAAATTTTAAAAAACCTTTTGCTTTGTCTTTTGGAGTCTTTTTTGGATTCAAGGTCTTCGGTATGATGCTGTACCTAAATAACAATTTACATAATTATATTTAAACATTCGTAGAAAAAGAAAAAAAAAACACAAAGGGTTAGCTATGCTGACCAAACAGCCACGAGGCCATACTTGAAAAATATTAGTTTCAGATGTTATATATATATATATATATATATATATATATATATATATATATATAAATTTGTTCGCGGTAGGGGAATAATATTATTTCGTTTTTATAACACTATTTTTTTAACAAATACGCATCCCAAATACACCAAAATTATTTATAATGTGTTACAATATTTTTTAAAACATTGTGCAAAATATCCCGAGTGTAATTTGAATTATTATGTGTAACTGTAAAACACCATTGTTGGTTCAAAACGTATTTGAATATTCAACATTACTTTTAAATAACCGTACCGATTGTGCTGGAAATCGGTGGACGATCGTTAAATTACATAATATTAATAATTCAAACGACGAAAATATGATTGAAAAGTCAAATCGATGGTTGTTCCAGTCGAGTGGAAGAGAGATGCCACGCATGCGTACAATGAGCAAACCGGACACATCCGTAGTGGGACATCCGTAGTGGGACACTTTCTCGTGCGTGCAGCCGGCGTTCGTCGATTTATTAGACGTTGTCACGTCAAAAAAAAATTATATTGACCAAAACCCCTGAAAAACTAAGTGTTTGTATGCATTTGTGGGGAAACTAAATATTTTTATTTATTTAAGATTTCTAAACAAGTAAATAAAGTAATAATTGTAGCTCGAAACAATTACTTAAATACTTAAATAATTTATAAAACATTTCATAAACATTTGAAGATAGTTATATTATGCTTTTTTTTTAATTATGGAAACAAAATTGTTTTGTGCACCTTGAGCTCTATGTGCGTGACGCTCGTGGGTAGGGTTACCAGACGTCCGGCAAAAGGAGGACTTGTCCTCCTTTTTATGTATTTTTTTGTGTCCTGCCGGATTTTCCTTAATGCTCCAAAATTTCCGGCTTTTTTTATGAAGTGAGATAATTCCTGCAGTTACACTCTGAGTAAAGCGCGCGGTGCGCGCTAATGCGCTGTCCGCAGAGTCACCCCACTAGTAAGTAGTTCTATGACAGCTTTACAGGTAGCAGCACATGTAGAAGCACGTGTTTTTAATATGCTGTATAGGCCATGGAGGTAAGAAGTTCTTAACTCCATGGTATAGACCTATGCGTAGTTTGTTTGATTCTTTATACTGAAACTGTATTAAATGCCAAAACATTGTAAAATATATTACTCCATTGTAATTAATTCATGGCTTTTTTAAAAAAATATATATATTGTCCTCCTTTTTAGTGAAATGTCCTCCTTTTGCGAGGTGAATGTCCTCCTTTTTTGTTATCAGTGTCTGGTAACCCTACTTGGTTGTCCAGCCAGAGTAAATCTCTCGCGTCACCGACATGCCAGTGACAGTGTTGCGCCAGACTGGCGACGCGCAGCGGCCATGTGTACACGCACACGCAATATCTACACTGAAACGCGGTCGTGGCACGCAGTGGCGCCCCCTCGGGGGATTGGAAGCGCGCGACACGACTGTCCACTACCGGACGTGCGTCAAGAGATAGATGCTTGTCGGGGACGCATCAGAACAATCCCGGAGGTTCTCGTCGGGACTGCCGACTTGACGTCAGCCGCCGACGTCCGTGAGAAGTTGCGGACCTCGTAGGTGTGTCGGTGCTCCGAGAGTCGACGCCCCAGAGTGCCCCAGATTGCCCCAGAGTGCCCCAGAGTGCCCCAGAGGGTCGGGCGCTCTTGTCGGTTGGGAAGCCTTCGTTCCACAGACGGGAGGGCCACACCCCAAGTTCCCCGAAGTTCATGCTCGCTTTTTTTTTTTTGACGCGACAACGTCTACTTAATCGATGAACGCCGGCTGCACGCACGAAAAAAGTGTCCCGTTACGCACATTGTCCCGTCACGCTGTGTTCCGTTACGCTGTCGGCGAGTGCAGTAATGATAGGTTATGTTAAAATAGACTAAAAAAATCATGGTATTCATATAATTGATGATAGATATTTGATAACAGTTTATTTATATGAAAACTTATTTATAATTATATTTAAACTTTATAGCTAAATGCCAGTTTTTAAAATTAATTACAAGTCATCTAGACGTGAACTGTTTCGTCGACTGTTTATAAAGTGAAGTGAAAAAGTTAATGTGGTTTTCATTGCTTATTACAACAACAATTTCGGCAATTAAGGTTAATTATTTTTGCATTTTAAAAATCTGATTACTAGTATAATTTCAAGAATTTATTCTTTTAATATTAAAATAATAATGATTAAATTTTATTCATAAAAGTATGTAATCATTTCATCAATGTTTTGTTATGACGTTGTCACGTTAAACTATCGTCCATAAACCGACTTTACAGACAACCAATTTTTATTTCCCTTCCATCTCATTGTATAAACCAGCGTGGCATTAAATTTTTGCGGTCGATTAGGATAGGTTAGCTACATTATAAATACTTTAAAAAACATCGTGGATGGTTGATTATATTAGGTAAGTATAGCTACATTAAAAATACTGTAAAATCATTTTATGGTCGCTTGGCAAATAACTTTTTTAATATTTAGCAATATCCAGGGCTAGGAAACCCGTTTACATGATTTCACAGTATATTTAATGTAGCTATCCTAACCAAATGAACCGTCCACAATGTTTTAAAGTATATATAATGTAGCTAACCTAACCGTTTACAATGGACAAAAAAAAAAACCGAAGATGCACGATTGGGCGTTTGGCTCTCTCGTCTGTGAAAAGAAGGATTCCCGTGTACGCATGGCCACGTCTGCACGATAACATTTTAACCTGGCGAAGCCATTTTATTTTAAAGCGCTACAATTTTACCTCTCGGTATACGCCATTCGGCAGGTGTAACTTCGTGAGAAAATGAAACGGATGTCGACGAAAAGGGGAAAAAAAATTGACACAAAGATGGTGGACCCACGTGTAGCATATATAAACCTGTATTTAGTCACTTTCGTTAACATTAGTGTAACCATATGAATCTACTCTGGACTGTATTTGATAAACTAAGAAAGTTGTAGTAAAAAAGTATTCTCAAGTTTTAAAATACTCATTAAATCCTATACTTATATATAGTTACGCTTATCACTGACTTAAGGCGTTTGGTGCATGGAAAATATTGCGACGAAACTATTTGAACAGTATATATTTATTTTTGATTCTTCTTTTTAAGTGAAGAATATTCATTAGTTATTTTTTTAAATATTTTTTTATTAACTTGTGTTTCTGTAAACGTATTTATTTTCTTTCCGAACCGACAATAAAATGGGAAAACTTAAATAATGTTAATCTTAAGTGTAGTAAAGATTATGATTTCACAAATAATTTGTTGAACCAAGAATTTAAAAAAAAAAAATTGTTTTGGTAGTTTAAATTTTCAGTTAAGTTTTGAAAATATCAATGGATCATTGCTAGAGACCTGAAAAATTCGCAGATTCATTTCGTGATATGCTACAATTCAAATAATTATACCTTAGTGCTGCTTCTGCCATTGGTCCACTGTTAATCTGGAGGACTGAGGGCCAATTAGAGACCCTCACTCATAGAAGTGTCGAATCACAGGCATTCTGTTGAGATGACTCACAAGTCAGCAGCCAATGAACAGGTGGCATTTGCCCGAGTGTGTAGAGTGCAGTAGAGTCTATCCTGGAGGTCATTGAACCCGCGAATTTTGCAGGTCTCTACTCATTGCTAGTCTATTTAAGAAGATAGGTACTTAATAAATGAATTTCAATGAAATTGTAAAAGATACTCGTTTGACACAACACTGGGTTATGTATGTGTTCTCGAATCCTTTTGGTTCCGACACGATCTGACTGAAGACTTCGTACATTGGAGTGCCGGATCAGGCACTGCGTGTAAAATTTTCATTGCCATGAAAGAATGTACTCGCGACGTTTCGCCGAGGGTGGCATTTCCTTGAACTACGTAGTTAGGCGGAGCTCCGGATGGGTGTCGCATGACGGGGGGAGGGGGAGGTAGCTTTGGGGCTGGGGGAAGTGTTAAGAATGGTGTGTAGACAGCGTAGCCTCAGCATAAGAGCCCGTCTACAATAGTCCGAACCTGTGCGTGGTCCATGTCCTTATCCGAATGTGAGTGACGTCATATTGTCTCACCGAAAACTGCCCTGTCCACAATAATTGCGATGTCCGATGTCCGAATGTATTGATTTCTAAAGTTGCCACCAGAGCGCAGTAAATTTGCCGAAACAAATGTTTTTGTTTATTGTTTTGATGCTTTGTAGTTTGAGATTGAACTTATGAAAGTTATGTAAGTTATAAGTGACTAACAACACCTTCAATTTCCTTCAATAACAAAAACAAACACCACGTTTTCAAACGGGAACCGGAAATTCAAATATCGTGAGTGTTCTGTTCTTTTTCTGTGTCCGAAGTACACAGGTTGGGACAAAAAGTTCAAATTGACGAATGTCTTCGGACCAGGTAGGTTCGGACCTTTGCCCACTTGACGCATGACGTCAGAGGGTCACGTGGACCAATCAGCGACGAGTGTCCTTCGGACACAGTTTAGGACATTGCCATTGCAGACGGGCCATAAGTCAGATATTGTGTTGTTTCGCTTTTGTTTTTAACACCGTACACGGAAAAAAAAAATATTTGTTCTTTTAAGAAAGATTCCTTTGGAAACAATTTCCAAAATACATTTTTCAGTACTACAAAAAAAAAAATTTAAATTTCACAACATATTGCTATGGTTTTTTTTTTTTTTTTTTTTGCAAATATGAACCACAATTTTGGAAACAATTCTGAATATTTCTTTCACTCGCACAAAAAAAACCTGGCGAAAAATTGAAATTTTAATTGATTATTTTTATAAAATCACTAGTTAATAGCCCACAGCTTCGTTTACGCATTTAAAGGTATTGCTGAAAATTTTTCATTGTAAAAAATATATGTAATTCATTCCGAACATTTACTAAAGAAATAGACACAATAACTTGTCAGGTATAAAAAAAATATTGGTAGAAAAAAACCGTTTAAGTATTATGTATTCTGAAGACTTTATACGTCAGTCTTATTTTTTTTAGTGTAGATTAAGTTATTTTATTTTATGACATGATTTTGCCTGCAATTTCATCTGCGTGGACTTCAGAATTGTATCCGGTGGGAAACGAATAAAGAAGGGGAAATGAATTTAAAATTAAAATAAAAAATGAGTCTTATTTTTACTGCAGTTTTGCGCTTCATTGACATGGAAGAGCTGCAGAATTTATATTGTTTTTGACCCTTGATTTCTATTAATCTTTGTAGCCAACACCATATGATTTATTTTATTATTTTCCAATTAGTATGTATAAGTTTTGGGCACTCTATACTCTAGTACAACGATCACAGAACTGACCATGTGAGAAGAATGAAGTTTCCAAAGTCAATTCCTGCAGCTTTCAATGTTTTTACCTGGGACTTTATAATTCCCGAAGTAAAAAGCTGGTTTGGGTTGGGTTCGGCCAGCGTAATAAATATTAGTTCTTTTTTTCCGGTGGGGTAGGCTAGGTTATGCTAGGCAATCGTTAGCTAGAATGAAATGTTGTTCAGGTAAGGTAAGCGTTATATACCGTACTCTATGACAGTCAAATACGTAAATACTTTCTATATGGTGTTTTGACGTGAATACGTCTTAAAAATTGCTTACATAGTGGGAGGCAATTAAAAAAAAGAATAATAACAAAATCGGGCGATACAGTTTGGTGTTGCAGCCACATAACTATCATCTCCACCGAAAATTTAATCACACCACTTGATAGATAAAGGATCAAAGAATTCGATACGCTAAGTGAGGACTGTGACGCATCGCGCGCGGTGGAAGGGGAAGCGCCGCCATTTTGAGGTCATTTTGCATGCGTTTCGAGATTACCATTTAGTACAACTTTTGACTCGGAGAAGCTACGACGTTCGTTTGAGTTTCAATCGTCAGCTCTCGTCAGAATATATTGAATACACATATAAAACATTAGTGTAAAGTAGTTACGGTGTACCTATATATGGTGTTAAAATAAAAAAAAATAGCTCATTTTATATTTTGTGTAGAAAATATTACCTGTTACGTACACGTATTCACGTACAACACACGGCCGTGTCCATGACTAGAGACCCTGAAAATTCGCGGGTTAAATGACCTTCAGGATAGACTCCAATATCCTCTACACATTTGGGGCAAATGACAACTTTTCATTGGCTGCTGACTTGTGAGTCGTCTCGACTGGGTGGCCTGTGATTCGACACTTCTATGAGTGAAGGTCTCTAATTGACCCTCAGTCCTCCAGATTAACAGTGAACCAATGGCAGAAGCAGCACTAAGGTATAATTATTTGAATTTTAGCATAACACGAAATCAACCCGCGAATTTTCCGGGTCTCTATCCATGACACAGCCACGCCCAATTTTTTTTTTTTTTTTCACGAGATATCGGCAACCTTCGGAGATCTTCGGAAACGGGTTCGGGCTGTATCTCCCATCGCTGCGGAACTGCTTGCTTCCCTTAAACGTGCAAAAGGCGGGTGAGTAGGAGTAGGGGGGGGGAACTTGGAGCTCGTCGTCGCAGGTACAGACAAACTTCCGCGGCAAAGCTTCCCTGGGTAGTGGAGGGGGGGGGGGGGAAGGTGTCCGCCAGAAGCGAGGCGGAGCCGGACAGGAATGTTAATTTGGCGGAAAGGCGATTCGCAACTGTCTGGTGAGACGGACCGCAGCCGGCCCGGGTTTGTCAAAAGGGGAAACGGGGCCGGTTGAATGGGGCTGCGCGACACCCCCCCCCCCTTCTCTTTCCCACGGGGACAAGGGGGCGACAACGCGAGGCGATGAGAGCTTTGATGGTGGGAAGGGGGGTTGGGTTGCAGAGCGCGGAAGTTGACCTCCGGGTGATGACGTCATCAGCGAGTGAGTGTCCCTCTCCGCACACGCCGTTTGCGAGCGACGGTGACGTCACGGATATTCCAGGTCGTAACAAAAAACCCCCCCGGCTTGGTAACCTCATCCGACTCTCGGAGACGTTGATGAGGTGATAATGTATGTAGTGGCTCCGACGGAATGAATGTGGTGGAACCTTTTTCCACCACGTTTCCCAATCGCAAAAAAAAAAAAAAATGCGTCGAGTTCATAATATTATACAGAACCAACAAAAAAAAGGTTACAAATCTTTGAGATGCCATGATTGTTCCAACAGAATTATTGTTGGCTCATAAGGCGTTATTTAAAAGAATGATACGTTAAATTTCGTGTCCGAGTATCGTATTATAAGTGTATTTGAAACATTTAGAAAACGCGAATTTTCTCGTTACCGCGAGGTTAGGTTTTACACATAAATGGCGATTACTGAATGATTCGCTCAAAATTTTTTGTTTATCTTCCACTTCAAAAGAAAGTAGCTGCCTCCCTATTTCCCCTTTATCCTTCCCTACTGTATATACTATATGGCGCAAGGGTATTTTCACACGTTCAAGTAGTTACTTTACTGCGATGTTCTTGCATTCTTGTAGACTGGGTATTAAGAACTCTCTCTCTCTCTCTCTCTAGAGAGATAGAGAGAGAGAGAGAGAAATAAAGTAGGGAGATTATTTGTTCGATGGAATTTACCGTCACAGTGAGCTATAATTCCGTTCGAAGGAATACCAGGGGTAGAGAGCTTAATATCAATTTCACAAATCCTCTCATTTAATACTGTGCTCGAACGTCTATAGATTTTGCACAATTATTATTAATTTGGAAAGCGGAAGCAATATTTTGACAGTGTTTTTCCTCGCTAGTGCTTCAATATGCTCGAACTTTTATAGTTTATGCGCAGTTATTATTTATTTTTGGAATGCGTAAGCAATATTTTGACAGTGTTTTTCCAAAGTCGTGCTTAAATAATAAAAAATGATAAGTACATACATTAGCTTCGTCGCAATGTTAATGTTAGTTTGTCAAACGCAAATCATTTCATGTTTGCGTTGAACAAACATTGAAACGCCAGATAGAATTAACAACCACGGATCGCAGAATTCTTCCAGAAAATTTTAATGATCTGTAATAGAATTTGTTTATAACTGAGTATCAAAAAATTAGAATAAGTTAAATGACATGGGAAAAAAGTGGTTGAGTGATAAGTGGACAATGATATTCGGTTGAGAAACATTGCAACATTTACCTAGAGCGTTGACAGCAAGCCAGGATTTATCCCAAACATTTTAGAATGAGATTTAAAAATATATATATATTTTATAACTGCACCATTCAGCTGGTCAATACGTGTACCACTGTGAAAAAATCCCAAGAATAAAAAAAATAATATCCTTACTTGCAAACGTTTTTGTACTTTTTACAACAAAGCTTTCTTTTACTCGTTTCATAATAAAATAATATATGTAAAACCATTTTTACTAGTATTTCATAAAACTACAGTTAAATTTAAGTTATTGAAGTACACGATGCATTAAAAAAACTATTTTTTTTAATGTTAAACTTTTTTACTTTGTTTGAGTATTATTTAAGAAAGTATGCAACAGAAAAGAATTTTCCAGAACTACTACCATAGTTTAGCTAAATACGGCGAAACAAAGCCTTTTAAATCCATAACAATTTCTAATTCGCAATACTGACTAGTACCATAATACGAGGTTTTATTATGTGAAACTCTACTCTATGAGCTTGCTATAAAAAATCAGTAGCGTAATTTGAAAACAAGCTAATTAAGATAACAGTGAGATCTCATCGCGCGAAAACATTCATCGTGGAATATGTGGATTATTTAATTATTTCAAAAAAATACCTGAAATTTTTTTACTCTATAAAATCTGACTGCAATACGCCAAAAATAAATATACGCCTGAATCTTTTTTTTAATTAGCTCCTCTTTTAGTCCGAAGCTAGAGATTGAAAGTTGAATAATTAATTACGTGAAAAATAAATAGCGTTGCATGATGTCAGGTGGACTAAACAACCTTTTTCGCATTCTCTTTAACAAAAAAAAAAAAGTAAATGAAGAATCTTGTAGAAAATTAAGCAAACATCAAAAAGTAAAATTAAAACTAAATCATTCATATTATTTATTTTTTTAAATTTTTACCGAGGTGAAAGAGGAAGTGTACAGCATTAAACTTAATTATGTCACAAACTCAAAAAATGTTTAGGAACACCCTCTGAAAATGGTGTGTGATAATAGTTGGAACAATTTCAATCATGAAAATGGGATGTTAGTTTAATTAAAAAGTTTTTTTTTTTTAAATTAAATCATCATACTAAAAGAATACTAGGTATTTTATCTTGGTAACAGCATTGTCAAAAAAAAAAAACCAACTAAACAGCTTGGAAATGCATAAAATAAAAATAAAAAATGCAAGTTTTCGGTAATGTAAATGATTCATTGTAGTTTCTCGTGTGTGTCATTGAAAATTTTTTTTTTTTAAATAATTTAATGGGCATAACCCATTGTTGGTTTCCTCAAGTTGTCATAAAAATACTCAAGAATTGAAAACGATGACAAATACATAAAAACACGAATAACAAGCTAAAACCAGCTACAACTATTTATTTTACTACATTCAGTACAAACCAGCAGGGAGGCTAGCACAATACATATTTTAAATAAATCTTCCCAGTTCAAAGAACCATTAGAATAACGTATTGAAAAAACAAATCTGTTTAATTTTAAAATATCGGATGTTCTGTAATCTTCACACTGGGCGCTTCGATTCGCAGAAAATGGCGTTGAAGAATGTCAATTAATTTTTCTTTTTAAATTGTTGTTTATTGCTATTTTGCAAGACATGTGACACATTTTTAAATTTAATTTTTTTTAAGGCTGTCTACAGGCATGTGACACTGATAATGTGGTTGTCGGTTGTTTTTAATAACGATACGGACACCGGGAAAAATTAAATGCAATATGAACTTGATAGGCCAAGAAAGATTTTTGTAATCCGAACCGACAATGACAAAGTATTTTGGGGACGTGGGTAGTAGTAGTAGAGAGAGAGAGAGAGAGAGAGAGAGAGAGAGAGAGAGAGAGAGAGAGAGAGAGAGAGAGAGAGAGAGAGAGAAAGGGACTGGTATTTTATTTAGGAAACAGCTTGGTCGGGAAACCACAAACCACAAAGTGGCCCGCGTAATGTTACCAGGCCTATTTATATCTCAACCGCAGCTTCCACCATAAGCGCGATCATAATTTTTTTTTTTTAACTTGCCCGTTTCCGAGCGTGCACAAATATTCACAACTGCCGTAGTAAAATTATACGTTTATGTATTACTAGCTGTGATACTTACTACTACGCACGGGTAGACTATTAATTGTTTCGTAACAGAGGAAACATTTTTTTTTAAGAATCACATTTAAAAAAACTGATATTTAAAGAAATGTTAATTTTATTAAGTTTATTTATTTGTAACTGGTCTTCGATTTCAAATTTACTCCACCAATACTGTATGGATGTGACGTCAAAGCTAATCTCAAATGTCTGAAAATAGTTCCCAAAAAAAAATATAGTTTGTAATACGTATTAAATATTAAGGGTGTATCAAGACTGTTTACGAAAAAAAGAGTTTAAAAGTCAAAAAGTATACATGCCTATATTTAAAAAATTTGAACTGTGCACTTAGACTGTTTTGTATGCTTTCCGTACAGTGTACACATTACAAAGCATAAATTTAAATCGATTTTGAAATATATAATTAATATTAAAATAATAAAATTATATATTTTGAAAATTTTTGACTTACCTTTTTTGCCCAGTCTTGATATAAGAATATAATAAGACGACATATTCTAATGCGACGTATCTATCACGTTTTGGTGCGGAATGGTTCTTATGTTATATCTGTAACAGACAATTTGGAAGTTTTTCTCAAGTTAAAGTTACAAAACATTATTTTTTTTTAATAACACAGCCTTTATCAATCTAGAACATCGAAAAGTAATACTTAGGGGCAGGCATTTTTCGCGAATAAATCTGATCGCCTATTAGACTGCAACAAGGTATACCCGCACCAGCGGTTTCTTCCTTGTGATCGGCGGCCGTCTGCGAGAGAAGTCTTTTTTGACTGAGTCATTCAGGACGCGTTTGCTTTCGCACTGAACTACTCTGATTGGTGTACCTAAAAGAAATTCACCCAATCACGAAACACAGACGGTGCTACAGTGTTTTAACTTATAACTAGTCTCGGAATCTTTTCGCGAAATATGCATGGCCCTAGTAATACTACAGATATTTTTTTTTTATTTTTTATTTTTTTATGGTCAGGCCTTTAGATTTTAGAATTAACGCCTTACGAACAAAAGAATAAAATTCTCGCGCCATATTTTAATAATGTTGCTATTGTTTTTATTTGGGCTTAAAGATCGTTCCAACATATTTCTTTACTAACAACGATATTTAAATCAATCCCCGTATTCTTACGACAACCATGAAATTTTTTCACTAATTATTTTTTTTTAATATATAAAACATAACTTATTCTGTAGTAAATATTATGTAGAACTGAAACTTCTTTTTGAAGTAATCACCCACTTTTTAAAAATTATTATTACATTTTTGTATAAGAATTATTAATATTAAGCTAGATGTAAGAAAGTGTATCGACTAATAATCAGTAACTGTTATCAAAATTAATAAGAAATATGTACCATACGTTCATAACAAAACATTATCTTAAATATACTAGTGTTCTCTAAACTTTTTGTAGGCCCTGTACACTCCTGTGTCTCGGCGTTGAATATATATACTGTATAGAAGTCGCGAGTGGATAGGATTTACTCTACGTTTTTCAGAAGCGTATAATGCGAAGCTTGGGAACTTCACCGCTGCAGTGCGCTGCCGTAACGCCCTGTATCGTCTTAGTTGTTATTTATACGTTAGAGCGCAGCACTGTCGCCCGCTGTCATTCCCCGCACCCCTCATCCATCATTCACTGCAGCTCAGCGTCGTTCAACAGGAGGGGGAAGGGGTGTCTGAAGAGTTGGACACTTGTCCGCTAGGGACCACCACAAGTCGATGCCCTAGAGATGGTGGCGATTGCAGCGGTGAATTAACCAACTACCTCAAAACCGTATTAGAATTTTTAACCTGGGCTGGCGACTTCTATACAGTATATATATTCAAAGGTCTCGGTCAATTTTCGGTTTGATTATCAATTTTAAAATCGTGTTCAAACGCAAGTTACAAAAACACTATGAAAGCAGCTTCAGAAGAAAATAAAACAGTAACAAAAACAACTTTTAAAAATAAAGGCAATGTCTTTCAGACTTTTTTTTTGAGTTATAATGAAATCCACCCGTCCCACAAGGGAGTGTTTTGTATAAAAACTTGGGGGGAAAATGTGGAAAACACTAAGTTCTTAGAACAGTATTGAAACCAAAGCATCTATAATCTGGTCTTGCATTAATACTCGTTTAAAACAATTAAATAAATGGTCAGTGATTTATAAAAGTTAAGAATTTATAAAATGACTTCACAAACGACGCACATATAAACATTTTTTTTGTTGTATCATCATTTTAATTACTTTATGATTCATATATGTTTTTCGCCATTTTAAAGATTTGTGGTGACATCAGTTCAGTTTTCGCTAGGCACGATTCGATTGGCTGATTTCGTCCAACATATTTCATAACCCGTCTTATGTGCAAACAATTTTATGTGAATTCAATTAACCTAACTAGTCAAACAAACGAGTTTCATGTTATAAGTGTATTTGTAACATTTGGACGCATGAATTTCCTCGTTACAAGGTAGATGTTGCACATCACTGCCGAGTTCCTATCATTTCCCGTTTAAGGGGAATCTGGCTGTCCTATCTTGTCCAGGTTAAAAATGCTATTTTTGTGTCCCATTATCTCAGAAACCATTAAACCTAACCCTTCTAGATTTTAAATATGTTATATTTTATATGTTTTTATTATACTGTACTAGAATAGATTGTTGTATGTGCTTATGGAAAAAGTTACTAAAATTTTAAGAAATAATAGTATTTTTCCAAAAATTTCAATATAATTATTTTTCCAAATTAATTATTTCTAAAATAACTTCATAATTATAGTACAGTTATTTCACAATTATTATCTCTAGCTATGCTAAAAGTTTGATCTTTGTAGTGTAATAGTTTTTGAGATAATGGATTAAATATGATAGAAAATGTAGTTTTCCATAAATCAAGCTCAAAGTTGGAAAGGTCTATACATCAATCACATCACAAGTAAGGCTCCAAATTTTTGAAAATATACTATTTAGTATTCATTATATTTTTTTATTGAAGGGAGTACTAGAAAGTATTTAGATTGTATTCAGAAAGGTCAAAATATTTTTTTTTAGCATTTAAAATTTGAAAGTTAAAAAAAATAATCTTTTCAAAAATGCAGTTCAACTTTAAAAAATAAATTATAGATGAAAAAAAACGTCTGTCAATTACAATCATATAAATTTATTAAGGAAAGTCTTAAGTTTATTTTGACATTAAAAAAGAACAAAAAACGTTTTTTTATTATTTATATTTTTACTGTCAGACTTTATAAATCAAGGTCAATACAGGAAAGGTCTATACATCAACCAAACCTGAATTAAGGCTCCAAAGTTTTGAAAATTTACTATTCGTCATATTTTTTTTTATTGAAAGGAGTACTAGAAAGTATTTACATTGTATTCAGAAAGGACAAAATAATTTTTTTAGCATTTAAAATTAAAAAAAGTTACAAAAAGTAATTTTTTGAAAAATACAGTTCAACTAAAAAAAAAATTAAAAAAAAATAAACATGGAAAAAAGCTTTTCGCAATAACACTCATATCATTTTATTCAGGAAAGTCGAAATTTTAATTTGGTATTAAAAATTAAAAAAGTCAATACTTTAATTTTTTTACTGTCAGACTCCCCTTAAAAAAATGCTGACTGGGTGGTGGTGGTGTTGGTGGGAATCCGCGGTGACGGATCAGCGCTGCGATGTAAGGACGGACCCCGGTGATTGGCTGCCCAGCGCGGGTATCCCGTTATCGGCCCAAACGAAGCGACCGGGATAGCGCAGTCGCGCGGCTAATCTCGATGCGATGATCGTTCGTTACCTTTCCTGCCGTTACGCAATCAGCGAGGAGGAATATAAAAAAAAAAAAACCATTTTCCATGACTACGCCAGGTCACCACAGCCTACACCGTAAAAAAGTGGGGTTTGTCTGTAAAGTCGGTTTACGGACGATAATTTTACGTGATAACGTCATAAGAAAACATTGATGAAAAAATTGCATACTTTTTTTTTAATTTTCAAATATTATTTACAGTTTTTTGCAAATTTAATTTTAAATAATTTGTTAAAAAAATATAATCCCGAACAATTAGTTATATAAATAAACTGAAATCAAAATCAATGTCAATAAATTGTTAATTTGAAATGACGAAATTGGACAAATAAATAAAAAAAAATTTAAATGGCCGCTTTTAAAAAAGCCCGCCTTAACCTGTTTTGATATTATAGAAGTTTTTCCCGCACGGTGGTTGGCCGGTTCTTGCCCGCTCGGCTCAGGCGGAACGTGACAATGAGTCATGTTTTTTTCGTGCGTGCAGCCGGCGTTCATCGATTTATAAGACGTTATCACGTCGAAAAAAGAAGAACAAATTCTTTCAGTACTCGCCAGTGGTGTGTGACAACTAATCTATCGTCACACAAACTACGTATTAAAATATTACGTATTTTGATACACAACCGATAAAATTATTGATTATATTTTATACAAGCTAATTCCCGACATTCGTTGCTACACCTCAAGCTTTTTTTTTTAATTTGTTTGTAGTAAGTACACATATACAAAACATCTGTCTCTCTCACTCTATCTCTCTATCTGTTCGTTCTATGTATAGCTTCATACCTCTCTATCACTCTTTTCTCTGTAGATCTATATACGTTACTCTGTAGCAAAAAAAATATAAGTTTTTTTTACTTATATGTATTTTTATCTATCTCTTTACCTGTCACGGGTGTGACATGCGCGTATAAAAACACGTGCTTGTTCGAATGAAACGTATATTATTGTAATATTTTGCGAAACACTTTAACACACCAAATATTTCACAGTGACAAAATAATGTCCACGATGTGGTTTAGTAGTGACATAAAAAATTGCTTTTCTTGAGTCGACAATATCATCTTGAGTCGGTCACAAAACTTTTTTTTTTAGTTTTATGATGTGACGACGTCTAATAAATCGATGAACGCCGGATGCACGCACGAAAAAGTGTCCCGTTAAGCACATTGTCCCGTTATGCTGTCTCCCACTCGATTGGAACAACCAACGATTTGACTTATTCGAGGCACATTAAACTTGAAACACTCCCATTCGTTTCCTACTTTTCCTATCATCGTCATATCCTTAAAAGAATAACACAGATTGGAAGAAGTAAAATAGCAAACATGCATAAAAGTTATAGTTAAAATAATCTGTTCTTTAAAGTAATAAACATGTTTGAATTAATGAGTGCAAATAAAAGTAAATTCATCAATTAAATTGTAGATTTCATTTCACTCCTTCTTTGTATGCATACAAAATAGTGATAATTCAATAAAAATGATTCAATTTTATTCATAGAAGTATGCAATCATTTCATCAATGTTTTGTTATGACGTCACGTTAAACTATCGTCTGTTAAACACGAATTTACATGAAAACGTTTTTTTTAAATAGTTTTAACGGCATCCTTTATTTAAGGGGTTTTATTCCGCGGCCGGTGCGTGTGTTTATTTGTCTTTTGGTCCTGTCCCTCATCGACTTTGCGGCGGGCACAACAGATAAACACAGCCTCATGCGGCGCAAAACGGCAGTGGCGATTCTGATTAAAATATTTTATTCATTAATGCAATCAGTGGTATGCGAACCTGCCTCCCCCCCCCCCCCCTCTTTACACATAATTATCAAAACCGAACATCTTCTGTCCCTCTCTGTTCTTTACAGTGTGTATATTCCCTTGCGCAAAATAAGCCAAATGTGTCGCAGCCAGTGTTGCCAGATTTCCTGCCGGAAGCATGAACATTTTTGTTTCGCATTTTTATAGATTTTTTTTTGCGTACACGCGCGTTTTATAAAAATGTCAAGTGTTTTCCTCGACCCATCGAAAGTACATCAATGGAATTTAAGAAGTGCGTAAGAAGTCAGCTAAGTCACACTTAAAAAAAAGCTACCGTATTAAGCAACGCTAATGACCAAACTAAACGGAATTTATTTCGATGTATAATATTTTGTTTTAGTCATATGCCCTTGTTGGTTAGTCGAGATGAAGTAGTTTGCTGCGACAATATCTCAGTTACTGCTGAGCGAAATCCCCGGAAAAGATGAGCTCCTAGCAAATGGATACAAGCTACCTGACATCTTAAAATAAAACACTAGAAAACCCACACCTCCCCAATCATTCAACAAAAAAAAATTGCCAAAAACCAAGTAAAGTATTAGTGCGGGGTCTATCAGAAAAATAAGACGATTGGGACACCAACAAGGACTAAAAGTCCTCAATTAAAATCACGATCTCCAGAGTAAAACTAACCATAGCCAAGTTTCAATGTCAGAACTGCGTTTATGAGTTAACCTGTGGATGTGGATGCACGTACAGTGGGGTAAACTGGCTGAGCCCTTTCAGCAAGCATTTAATTCCCATAACTAGGAGGGCTTGTATGTCAAAAAAAAATTGACCGTTTCTTTTATTAATCGTCAGAGAGAGATGTGTAATATCTTACCTCGTTCGCGAGAAAATTCTTGTGGTCTCATTTTGAAAACACGCTTGAAAATGACGCTCATACACGAAATTTAAACGCAGAATTCTTTTCAAAAAAAACGCCGAGCGTGATAAATATAAGCAAATTATGTTTTCAACTGCATTTCTGGACGCGAACCACACGTAGTTACCGCACCCGCCGCTAGAATTCGCATGCCGGAGCAGCTACGTCGACTATTGAATCATTCGATTAGCAAACCCGAAATTTTAAACTATGTACTGAAACGACTCTCATAAACGTGATAAAGACTTCAAAAACTACGAGACCCGGTTTTGGAGCCGATTTTCGACAAGGGATTTTATTGTAATCGTGGCCTATATTGTTAAGATTCTTTAAAAAAAATAATACTATAAAGTTTACCTTTGGATTTGTGAACTTTGGTTGGCGCCATACGCCACAGATGGCAGCACCGTGGTTACACATTTCCGTTCCACGCGGACTTCTGTTCCGTTCAGGAAATTACTCCTACCAAATGCCGTCCAACGGGAGTAAGATGTCACACATCAAATATACATTTTAAGTCAATCTTCCCTATTGCAAGATCCACCAATGAACGGATCGTGTTTCGTCGCACGGAAACGCAAAAAGGAAGGCTCCGGCGACACGTCATAAGTAGAGACCTGACAAATTCGCGGGTTCATTACGTGCTATGCTAAAATTCAAATAATTATAACTTAGTGCTGCTTCTGTCATTGGTTCACTGTTAATCTTGGAGGGCTGAGGGCCAATTAGAGACCCTCACTCATAGAAGTGTCGAATCACAGGCCACCCAGTCGAGACGACTCACAAGTCAGCAGCCAATGAACAGTTGGCATTTGCCCGAGTGCGTAAAGGATATTGGAGTCTATCCTAAAGGTCTTTGAACCCGCGAATTTTTCCGGTCTCTAGTCATAAGGTAATTTCCGCAAATCTGGCAACACTGAACGCTAACACCAGCTGCTTCATTCAGACGAATTCACAAGCTGTTAACAATTTATACCCTTAAATTTACGGAAAAATTTGGTTACAAATTATCCAGGAATGCTCGTAAATTTACTGTTCCTCGTCAAAAAAATTACGGTACTGAGTTAACTTATTTTGAAAATAAATCAAATTTTTAAAACTAATGTTATAGAATGTTAAATAATTTAAAATAAAACCTTGTTTTTTTTTTTTTGTGTTCCACGCTTGTTTAAAACGGAACAATAAACTCGAAAGTCGGAAAAACAGCGAAGTTCAAACAAACTGAGATTACCAAGAACTCTTCGTTTATTTCAGGTCAGTTGTTCGTTGGAAAGTCCGTAAATCCACTGCGATTTGCAACAGTGTCGCAAACTGTATGGTCTGGTGCCACTTGCGAGCCTCGTCCAAATCTGTCGGAACCGGGCATCGAACCGCTGACCAGCGTAGAGTTACAAGCGACTGAATGCTACACCTCATCTCTGTTTATGACGTTAACAGAAAACATTTTATAGCTAGCTAATGCCCTGCAGGCTTTGCAACGCCTCAAAAATTTTTTTTGACGTGACGTCTAATCAATCGATGAACGCCGGCTGCACGCGCGAAAAAGTGTCCCGTTACGCACAATGTTCCGTTACGCTGTGTCCCGTTACGCTCATTGTACTCTTGCGCCGCATCTATCTCTCTTTCACTCGACTGTTTATAAAGTGAAGTGAAAAGTTAATGTGGTTTTCATTGCTTATTACAACAACAATTTCGGCAATAAAGGTTAATTATTCTTGCATTTTAAAAATCTGATTACTAGTATAATTTCAAGTATTTATTCTTTTATAATTAAAATAAAAATGATTCAATTTTATTCATAAAGTATGCAATCATTTCATCAGTGTTTTGTTATGACGTTGTCACGTTAAACTATCGTCTGTAAACCGACTTTACAGACAACCAATTATTTTTTTGTAATTTGTTTAAAGTAGGTAGTACACATACACAAAGCATCTCTTCATCTAATTCTGTTTATCATGTATGTTTATCTCTATATCTCTATATCTCTCTATATCTCTTTATCTCTCTCTAATCTATAAATGTATTTATTTCACTCTATATCTCTCTATCTCTCTCCTTTGTATACCCGTATCCATACATCTATCTGTACATGCCAATTTATAGCAATGAAAATATTAAAAATCTATGTTTTACCTACCTACCTATCTATATTTTTAAATTTCCTTTTTGCCTGTCACAGGTGTGACACAGATATATAAAGCAAGTACGTATTCGATTGTAACGTTCCGTCATAATTTCAAAATAATCGGTGTAGAACTTTCGGAAATTTAAGATTTTGAGCGCACGTTCTTTAACATTTTTATTTATTTAGATTGCGTCAAATAAACTGATGGGATTTCAGTGAGTTCATTTCGATCTAGTGGTTTGGGCTGTGTCTTGGTGGAAGTATGTGATTGTGAATTGTCGGAACTGAGCGAGTGCTGGGTTCGAATCCCTGTGACAATCAAAACTGACGCCCGTCTGGGCCTATCTTTATTTGCGAGTGTCTTGTCTAGTCGTTTGGCCACTCGTTTGTTTTGTAATGTTCGGTTAAACACTTAACTGCTTCTTAAGTATTTATTTTGCCACCACAAGGATAAAATTATAAACATGTCAATTAATCTGATTTTTTGTGTGACTAAAACCTACATGTAGACGACATATTCTCCAAATGATGCAAATAATCTGTGTGAGTGACGGTACCTCCTTGTGAATTATCCTGTATAATGTTTAAAAAAAAATTGAAAGCAGTTAGTAGTGGGCTTATCCTTTACATTGATAGCAAATGTTAAAATTCTTAATTTAATTAATTAATTAGCAATCTTCTTTGTATTCATTCACTGCATTAACCACACGGTGCGTGAAATTTGTGAAACATAGATGCGTATTCATTTAGTTGGCAGTTCAAGCAGAATTTTTGATGACTACTGAGAAGTAAGTTATAAAGGGTTCTCGAGTAACGAATTTATGTTTGTGACAAAAAAATAATTTTCTTTGAGATTTCTTGAAGACAAGTTTTCAAAATATTTACGCACCTGACCATTCATTGGTTTAAATTTTACAACCCACCCCCTCTGAGATTTAAAAGTAGAACTTTTTCGCGTTATATTTGAAGTCTGATATATTATGAGTTTTCTTTGAAGCCAATGAATTAACTTTAAAAATATATTAACTCTCTTTTATTTCAATTACTTATTTAAACTGTTTGATGTTTGAAAAATTCCCTTAAGGCTGCTCTACAAACGTAGGTCGGTATAATTCAAAGTACATATTTCTAAAATTTGTAATAAAATGGACCAAAATCTATATTAATGAAAAGTGACGCCGTGCAGTATGAATTGGTCGTATCCAAAATTGTTTCAGATATAATGTGGAAAGTGTTAAGATGGTTTGCATTAACTTTGAACGGATGTGATATAGTAGCTATTATAGGAGTAACGAACTTCTTTTCCTTCGAACCATAGTTTTTCCAATACTTCAGCTGATAATAATTGGTATTATAAAAAAATACATTTATAACAAACGTTTTGTGTTACTTATAGGAAGTATAAGAACCACAAAACGAAGAAACACGTTAATGTTATTTGAATAATTTTTTCTTAAAGTTAAAAAAAATGTGTTTTCATTTTGTTCATGTTTAAAACTTATAATACAAAACTCAGACACGTAATTTAAAGCAGTATTCTTGAAAGTAATGCTGAGCGTGATAAATATAATGATGAACAAACTATTCGCTTTTCAAGTACATACCAAAATTTCTAGACGCGAATCACAGAATTACTTTCTGCGACCGCCGCTAGAATTCGCTGCCTGAATCGTAAATGTTGCTTGCCACCATCAAACGCAGATAGCACACAAAACAAACGGGAATTTTATACTATTAAAAACAGCTCCAATAAAAGACAACCCCACCCCTTCCCTTGAAATATCCTAAACCCCGGCTTTGGACTTGATTTTTGACAAGTAATTTCTAAACTATTGTTCACCTTGTGAAAATTAATCAAACATTTATTACATATTAACAAATAATACTGTAATGTCAATACTAAAATATTAACGTGAAAAATTTTAAACACATAATATAACACTAAGTATATTCTTGAATATTGGTTATTGGAGAAGCGACTGAAATTAGTCCGTTCATAATCATTAGAAACAAACATTAACCTTATTGAGCAAATTCAAAATTTTATTTTATATTGTAATTTAATGTAATTAAAAATTAAAAAAATACTGTGATGAGATTTGAACTATGTCCCTTGAGGTTAATATGCGCTACCGATCCCGTTCTAATTTATGTTAGCAAAATATGTATTATAAAATTGTATTGCAAGTTTTTTTTAATTATTTCAAAACTTAGGTTACTTTTTACCATGACAATTTTAGTTTACGAAATATATTCCGGGGTAGTTTCACTTATAAGTTTCATTTGGCACACCAAAATTTTTAATAAAATATTAAGTAATTTTTATAGATTTTTATTGATATAGATTTATGAAGATTTTAAGCGAAAAAGAAGCCAGCAAACATGTAGAAAAGATAAAAAAGAATAATAAAATTTACTAAGTTGTACTTATTTTGCTGGTAAGCGTAAGAACACTATTGAAAATTTTTGGAAAAACTAAAAAAAAATAGTTTATATGTTGTACATTGTAAAAATTTCACTTTAAATTTACGAATAGTCCTAGTTACAAATTATACAGGGATATTCGTTTATTAATGGTTTACCTTCGAAAATTTACGGTACTGAGTTAACGTATTTAGAGCATGAATCAACAATAATAATCTTTTTACATTAACAAGACATTAAAAATGTTGTTGTGTTTACAGCCAAATCCTTACGTTTACCTCCCACGCTAGTGTTCACGCTGTTTACAACGAAACAACAAACTGGAAAGTCGGAAACAGGCGTAGTCTCTACGAAGAATTAGATATGAGTTTACTTCGTTTATTTCAGGTTAATTCTTCGTTGATAAATTACGTAAATTTACTCTGATTTTTAATAGTTCAGTACGTGGAGTTCCAGCATGTCTCGACTTCCAAAATCATTTTCAAAATGTCTCCCTCAAGTAGTATCCTGCCGGAGTGTACAGCGATAAACCATGTAAAACCAAAATAAGGTTATTGTTATATACTTATGAAGATTTTAAGCGAAAAAGAAGCCAGCAAACATGTAGAAAAGATAAAAAATTAAAAATTACTAAGTTGTACTTATTTTGCTGGTAAGCGTAAGAACACCATTGACAATGTTTGGAACAACTTAAAAAAAAAAAGTTTATATTTTGTACATTATAAAAATTTCACTTTATATTTACGAATAGTGCTAGTTACAAATTATACAGGGATCTTCGTTTATTAACGGTTTACCTTCGAAAATTTACGGTTTGGATTCGAACCCGTGTCCTTTTAAAGCGACACCTTACTCAGTAATATGGATTGAAAAAGCCAACAGAAAATACATGAATGATTTTTTTTTGCACTGCTAATAATAATTTTATAATATATATATATATATATATATATATATAAAACTTCATTGGCGACGATTAAGGACATATTATCTTTTGACTCTCTACCAGTGATCCACTTTATTTATTTCTTGTATGCATCCGTTGGATCTATAGTATTGGGTGTTTATGGCAGAGGACATGTCAATATAAAAATATATATGCAATGTACAGATTATATATTTAAATCACTAAAAAATTTAAATAAACATATACGTATAAAACAATAATATTTTCAGTTTTGCATAACAGTAAACATTTCTTAAGCTCAATAATGAAAAGACCTTAAGCCTTATGGCATCACCGTCATAACAACTTTGTATTTCCGTTACCCTGCAAACACATTATAGAGATAGCCCCAACTATACAGCACTTTGACAAAGGAAAAACAAGTTCCCATTTTTTTTCAGCCGCAGAAAAAATTGCCCCTGGGATCGCAACTGGTGCAGAAAAATGAAGTGACAGTCTTGAGTTAATGGCAAAGGAAATACCTATGTTTGCGAACGGTTATAGAGTAGAGGCTACAAGTTCATTAGCAAAGTTTCCTCGTTCTTTCATGGCTTTAGATTCATCCTCTCCACGAAAAACCAAAGTTTTCCAGAGTCTTCGAGAAATTTTCAATAACTACGAGCGCGAAAAGTTTTTCACTTTTTTTTTTCCCCCTCTGAGTGACGAGCATCAAAGGTCTTAATACAAGATTAATAACCCGCCTTGATAACCCTACAGAACGAAAAAAAAAAAAAGAAAGCGCAAAACAAAGAAAGCCTTAAGGCGAGGTTACCGAATTCGACAAGCCAAATATGCGCGGAAAAAACTTTAATTTTTTTAGGTTTTTTTTTCATGTTTGACGCAATGCCAACTGAAAGTTTTCAAACAAAGTACAATTTGAAGTTTGGTTCAGAGTTTTGGAAGACATGACGCTAATAACACGAAGCGGCAGGAAAAAAATCGCGTCATTGAGAATATGCTGTATTTACCCTTGAGACGAAAATGAATTTATTATATATTAGTAGCTGCCTGACCCGGCTTCGCACGGTTGTATTAATGGGGGGGAAAATGAGACCAAATCTCTTATTTACAGTTATAATAGATGAAATAAAATGAAAATTAATTAATTTTGACAAAAACTTAATACAATGCTTTGTAATGTACCGAAGAAGAAACGAATAGCACCGATGGTTTCCCGACTCTCGAACACGCTACGTTGTCATGGAGACGAAGTACCCACTGTTTCCCAGGCTTAAACACCAGTCAACATTGACAATCAGTTTATTATTAATTATAAATTATTAATACCATTAATCGAAATAAAAACTATTTTATCTCTCAAGTTGGAAAAAAATTACACATAAATGCCAATTTTCATCGAAATCGGTTGACTTGGTGAAGAGTTCACTGGAAACAAACATCAGGACACTGGATTTATATATATTAAGATAAAACATTTCTTATTATTAATAACGCCGTAAACGTGTGACAACCATAAATGTGAAAATATTTTCAAATCGACATTTTTAAGAGAAATATTTATAATTAAAAAATTTAACGTTCATTAAAAAAAAAAGTTACACTCCGCGTGCAATATGTCAAAGATTTCTCAGGGGAATTTAGAAAACAAAACCATTGAACAAAATTCACGAATAATAATATCATTCTCAATGCAGCAGTCTTACCTACTTTCGAAAACTGAACTCTGGCCGTGACGTGGTTAAAATAAATAGATTTATAACCGTTAGATAGTTAGTCGCGTCCGCCATTTTCGTTGCGCTGAAGTCACATGTATGCGGAACCTGGTGGGCTAGAAGACTAAAAAAAATAAAAATTAATTTTAGCGTGTATTTCAGAACTCACCATTGATGTTTAAAAATCTAACCTCGGTAACGAGCAAGATTATGTGTTCTCACTTTGTTCATGTTGCAAATAAACTTACAATACGAAACTCGGATAGGAAATTTAACGTAAAATTCTTTAAAATAATGCTGTGTTTTATCATTAAAATGATGAATAAAACAGTTGCTTTTCAAATACCCAAAAGTTCTGGATGCGAATCACACACATACTTTCTGCGCTCGCCGCTAGAATTCGCTACCTGAACGGCACACACGCAGAGATAGCAGCAAGGCGCCGATAAAATACTTAAAAAAATAAAAAAAAAACAAAAAAAAACCACTAAATCTCTTCTTTGGACCAGATTTTCGACAAGGAATTTTACTAAAATACTGCCCATCTAGTTGCAAGTCAATAAATTGATAATAATATGAAGTTTCTGAACACGTTAGAAGTTATACTTGTACGGCATTACCAATATATTAACCTGAAACATTTTAAACACACATTATAAAACTGAGTATTCGTTTGTATTTTTTTTTTGCTTAAACGACTGAAATCAGTCAGTGAATACTTAACCTTATATAGTTGAATAAACATTATTATATTCTTATTAATAATTTTATAGAAAAATAATATAAAAATTCCCGACGAGAAAATAAACCCACTCCTTGAGGTAAACAAGCGGGCACTCTAACACTGTGCTATTAAGACTATTGGAAATTAAGAAGGAATATGTGTATTACAATCATTCTAATGCCAATTTTATTAGGTGATTTAATACTTGTGATTACATTTTACTACGACTATTTAGTTTACCAAATACCCATATTCGAGGGTGGTTTCAGTAGGCCTATCACAAAGTTACATTTGTCACAGCAGTACGTTTGGTATGTCCCCTGATGTTTACGAAAGTGACTACGCACGGGTTTAAGTTGCTACACGTGGTTCCGCCATCTTTATATTACACATTCCCGTTCCCTGCGACTTCCATTCCCTTTTCACAAAAAAAGCTCCTGCCAAAATGCCGTTGTGCAGAGAGCTAAGATGTTTACACATCAAAAAATTGGTTGTCCGTAAAGTCGGTTTACGGACGATAGTTAAACGTGACAACGTCATAACAAAACATTGATGAAATGATTGCATACTTTTATGAATAAAATTGAATCATTTTTATTGAATTATCACTATTTTGTATGGATACAAAGAAGGAGTGAAATGAAATCTACAATTTAATATTGATAAATTTACTTTTATTTGCACACATTAATTCGAATATGTTTATTACTTTAACGAACAGATTATTTTAACTATAACTTTTATACATGTTTGCTATTTAACTTCTTCCAATCTGTGTTATTCTGTTAAGGATAGGATGATGATGGGAAAAGGAGGAAACGAATGGGAGCGTTTCAAGTTTAATGTGCCTCGAAAAAAGTCAAATCGATGGTTGTTCCAATCGAGTGGAAGAGAGATAGATGCGGCGCAAGCGTACAATGAGCGCAACGGGACACAGCGTAACGGGATAATGTGCGTTACGGGACACTTTTTCGTGCGTGCAGCCGGCGTTCGTCGATTTATTAGACGTTGTCACGTCAACATTTTTTTATTCGCGTCGTGTACATCGCTTCTACATCGCGTTTGTCGCGCTGTTGTGAATACGGCGTGAGGTTTGCTGCAGCGGGATGACGAAGAGTGAAAAGTTACGGTGGCCGATGGATTATTATTTTTTTTTTGTTCGTTTCACGTCTTACCAGTGAGCCCAAAGGAAAAAAAACTTACCGACAAAGTTTAATTGCGATCCCACCGGTAACGATCCAATTTTGCAACCGAGGAAAGACGAAATTTTTGCTGGGAGGGGATCTGTGGGGAGGAAACGGACGAAAAGTGGGTGAGGCAGGGAGGGTGAAGATCGCATCCGACATGTCTTTGCTTTTACCTCGGGGCGTAACCAACCCCAAAAACAAGCCGATGACAAAGAGGAGGGAGAGCTGAAAACAACGAAAGGAATAAGGGGATGCGAGAAAGGGAGCTAGGGAGCTAGCTTTGTGTGCAGTCCGCTTTGGTATTGTTTCACCCCTCGCACCCCTTTTCGCGTGGTAGGGGTTAGCAGGAGGAAGGGGTGGGATGGATCTATCCCTTCACTCATTACGAGCCCTGACTTTGATTTCACGCTATCAGGCACTCCAAACACAGACCCTCCCACCTTTCCCCCTTCGATGTCTGTTCCACCCCCTTTTTCCCTTCAGGCTCTCGTCTTAATGCTGTCGGGCTGACGACTTTGACGACTCCTGTACGGAGGGGAGAAAGCCCCCCCTTTGCCGTTGTCAAGTCGAGAACACTTGAATATTTTAAAACTTCCCCCTTCCCCCCTTTTTTCACCCCCTTCCCTTTTCAATCGCCCCTTTTCCTTTTCGCGACAGACGGATCTGGCTTCCTGACGTACGTACGAACTTTCAGACAGGTTTGTTAGACGTGCCATTAAAATGGCAGATGCGTCCCATTAATGTGGTGCACGTACCATTACCTGACTTTGTGTACCATGCGCGGACTTTTTTCAAGTAATTGAGGGACTTATGCCGGGGGACCTTTTACTGGTGTTGTCTAAAAAAAAATAATTATATTCACCCAAAATAACAATCTTGCTAACGAACTAAACTTTCTGTCATCAAAGACTGTCAGAACTTAAATACAAGTTTGTTTAAAAAGGGTATCACACATATATATATATATATATATATATATATATATATATGTATGTTAAAAAAAAAGAACATGAATTGTTTTATCAAAGGTAACACCACTATTACATTTTAAATTTATAACAATTAATCAACTATAACGGAACTTTGAATAAAATTTTCTGGTAAATGTGAGTTCATGTAACATGCGGCCATGGGCAAAAGAATTGTGAACTTCTTGATCTGCGCTGTCGTAATCTCGAGATTTGAAAGTCTCGATGTTGTATCCACAGAAATCCGATTTTCTTCGTGATCAAGGTTTTTGCTCACGTGATACTAATACAGGGTGGTTCGCGAGTAGCTACCGGCACTCTAGAGCTTGATCCGTACATCATTCCGGGGCAAGACGTGTCGTATAATTGTGTTTGGTCCACGTGACTCTCTAACGTCATGTGTGGTGCAATATAATTGTTAGTTGAGCTATTAATGCATCAATCATCTGCTGCATGCGCCCCATGTTTTTCGTTTCCAATCTTACAAGTATTTTAATAGCCAAGTATGAATTTTCAGGATAATTTAGAAAAAAAGTTAGAAAATTTTTTTTTTATGGTTTTAACCTTCATAAGGATTATAGAAATAATTTTATGCTTTTTAGTCCGTTATAAAAACATACAAAATTAAATTATTTTATTTTATTTTCTGCTTTTTAGGGTTATGTGAATGATTGGAATTTATTTTTTTCTGTTTTCTCTGGCCCGATTACATTCGTCAACTTGGAAATTTTTGTCCCAAAATGTGTTCTTTGGTAGCACAGGACAAAAAAAAAACCTCACGATATTTGAGTTTTCGATTTCCAATTGCAAAAAAAAAAATATGCAAACAAAAATCAATAAACAACAACAATGGAAAGTCATTCACTGCTGTGTTAGTGACTAGGTACTTCATAATTCTGGATATTCGTACATCGGGATATCGCAGTTGTAGACTGGGAAGTTTTCCGTGCCAAAATGTGACGTCGTTCGCATCAGGATAAGGACACGCATCCCACACAGGTTCGGACTATGGAATACGGGCCTTAATTCTCCACCGCGTGGCCCAATGAGATGCGGAGAATGACGTCACGCACTCTCTGTGGCCAGGCATTGGTTGGAAGGACTGCATGTGGCACGGCTGTGTGTGTGTGTGTGTGTGTGTATGTGTATTTTCGACTCTTATGTTGAGTGTAAAATGTTACTTATCCGAGATTTGACTTTCAAAAGTAGCACCAATGATGGATGTATCCCGCCACCGTTTGTCTGTCAATCGTATTTATGAAGTGCTACATGTTTTTTTCAATGAACATATACAAACATCATGGAATTCTTTGTAACCAAGGCCCTATCTTACACGTCATGTTGATATTTTCATTTAAATTTTTTCAGGGCTATTTATAAAAATTTAAACACGATACCTCCTTTGAATTATTTGCTCTGTCAAAAATATTTTCAACATATATTCACTTCAGTGTAGTAAAATAGTAAATACGAAATTTGCATACATATACATGTGTGTGATTCATAATGTAATTCTAATATATTGTGTTGATGTATTATTCTGTTGGTTCTGTTACTGGCTTACCACTGTTTTATGGAGCAATAAATATGGTAAATAAATGAGTTTGCAAATTAGCGCAAATATTCGTTATCATTATCACATGCACGACTTTTTACGCCCTTTGTATTAAACTTAAGTAATATATGCTGATAATATCGATTTGCAATGTTCAAATTAAAAAAAAAAGAGCTATTAAAAATAGAACTGACAAAAATAAGGAACCAAAAATATGTGAATGGTGTGCGTGACCTAGCCTTGACATTTGGAAAACGAGTACCGCTGGAAAACACTACTTTTGAGGATTGTAAATATTTGAGACAAGTTCCACGACATATAATACAAAGGCTGCTTTGTCCAATATACATTAAAAAAAATTGAATGTAAAAAAACCTCAATTTTTCCAGGTTTTAATATTCCTGGTAGTATAATCGGCATCGAACACCTCTGGCCTGTCATATACAAGCGTGCACACGCGCGCATACAACGCACGCAACCAACCAAAACACACACACACACACACACACACCCTGCTTTGTGGTTTTCTCGCTTGCAGCGCGAAAGAATGTGTCGTTCCCCGATTAGCAGAGGGTGAACCTATATACTTTATTTGTAGGGACTGGAAAAATTCCCGGATTAAATGACCTCCAGGATAGACTCCACGATCCTGTGCATACTCGGGCAAACTTCACCTGTTCATTGGCTACTGACTTGTGAGGCGTCTCAATTGGGGGACTCGTGATTCGATATTGCTTTGACTGAGGGTCTATAATTGGCCCACAGTCCTCCAGGTTAACAGTGAACCAATAGCAGAAGTTGCATAAAAGTATAATTATTTGCATTTTAGCATATCGCGAAATGAATCCGCGAATTTTTCCGGTCTCTAATTATTTGGCAACAGGATGGAGCCCCTCCCTGTTTGAATGTCTTTGTACGAGAGTGGTTGAACGTCGAAGTCCCTGGCAGTTGGATTGGTCGTAATGGTAGAGACGACAGAGCTTTTTTTCGCTTGCCTCCACGTTCACTTGACATAACGCCAAGCGATTTTTTTTTTCCTTCGAGGCTTTATAAAAGATCGTGTCTACGTTCCGCCGCTACCTGATGATTTGCCAAGAGTTGAGAGACACAGAATCGAAAAAGGCTATATTGCTTCCATTACTCCAGACTTATTAAACCATAATTGTGGTAAGAATTACACTTTAGGTTGGATGTGTGCCGTATGAATAAAGGTACACACATTAAACATTTGCAAGAAAAAAAAACCTAGGTTTTAGTTTACCTTCAATATTATGTTATTATTTGTTGTGGATGGTATAAATTATTAAACTGTTTTGATAAACGATTGAAACTGGAACATTATTTTTTTTGTGGACATCCTGTATTTGGGAGGCAGAAACATTTGACAGTGTGACAAGGCCTCTAAGCGACGACATGACGACATGCACAGAATGCGCAGACAAGCGACGTCATCATATTGCAGTTGCAATATCTGCTGTCTGCGTGTTATCCGCCCGGGCGAACCTTAAGTCTCGGCTCGGGGCGAAGAAGAGTTTCCGCTTGCTGACTTCCCCCCCCCCCCCCCCCCCCCCAAACCGGTGAAGTGACGAAGTATGCAATATGGCAGCGGCATGTTTACCAACCTCTCCACACAACCCCCAACCCCTTCCTTTTCCCCCCCTCGCTGAGGGATGACGTGTGCCTCTTCCTTTCTCCGTTCTGCCAAGTTTGCAGCCTACTCGGAAAGGGGTGTGTGTCTTTCTGTCTCTCTCTGTCTCGCCACACACACACACACACACACGCACACACATGCGCCGTTGTTATGGAGATTTCGTCTCTCGCGGTTTACCGCTCGCGGGCTAACAATGACTATACAACCCCCCCCCCCTTTTCCTCCCCCCCCCCCCTCTCATACCAAACGAGCCCCTCCTGATCCTAAAACCCCCTCTTCTAACCAGACCACCCCAAGAGCAGGATATCGTTGGAGAGGCTTGTGCGCTAGACGTACGACGGATCCACATCCCTTACCAACTAGCCTACACCTAACTCCCCCCTCCTTTTTTCAACCCCCCCTCCTCCTGGCCGGGTGATTTTTAAAGCCCCCCCCTGACCCACAGTCAGATATAATTTTCAAAAAAATTCGAATGAGATTCACCAGGTTTTTTTTTTTAAATTTAGTAGGCATGGGTTTTTTTTTGAAGTGACAACGTCTAATAAATCGGTGAACACCGGATGCACGCACGAAAAAAGTGTCCCGTAACGCACAAAGTCCCGTTACGCTATGTCCCGTTACGCTCATTGTACGCTTGCGCCGCATCTATCTCTCTTCCGCTCGATTGGAACAACCATCGATTTGACTTTTTCGAGGCACATTAAACTTCAAACACTCCCATTCGTTTCCTACTTTTTCTATCATCGTCCTATCCTTAACAGAATAACACAGATTGGAAGAAGTTAAATAGCAAACATGTATAAAAGTTATAGTTAAAATAATCTCTTCGTTAAAGTAATAAACATATTTGAATTAATGAGTGCAAATTAAAGTAAATTTATCAATTAAATTGTAGATTTAATTTCACTCCTTCTTTGTATCCATACAAAATAGTGATAATTCAATAAAACTGATTCAATTTTATTCATAAAAGTATGCAATCATTTCATCAATTTTTGTTATGACGTTGTCACGTTAAACTATCGTCCGTAAACCGACTTTACAGACAACCAATTTTGTTTTTTAATCTTCTCAAGAAACGCGACGACGCAGCACGAAACAAAAGTAATAAAAACTAACGTAGTTTATAAAAAAAAGAAAAGCAAGTCGCATGACGTCAACCACTAGCGTTGAACTCTTGGTAGGGGGCAGAAGGGGGGGGGGGGGCAATGCTCCCCCACCCCTACAATTAAGAAGTGCCTCACTGAGGTGGGGTCAGCTTGCGCTTGCAAAGTCGTGACTGTGAGTAGTATGTAAAAGAGCATCCGTCGCTGGGTCCTGGGGCAGAATTTTTACTGTCGACCGCCATCTTGGGTCGCGACGTCACTGTTGTACTTTTCGTAAAGGCCAGCATATTTAATTCTTATGCCCCGGTCACCATCTTGGATGATATCACCAATGCACTTTCCGATAAAGTCGCCATATTGGATTGTGATGTCACACCGGCCATCTTTTGGTGAACGACATCACTGTTACCATTTTAGTTACGGTCGCCATCTTGTGTTGAGACATCACGGCGGCCATCTTGGATGTTGATGTGTCCATTTCTGTTTTCGTTATGGTCGCCATCTTGAATTCTGATGTCGCAGTGACCATATTCGATGACAACCTTGACCTAGACCTTTGACCTTGAACTTAAACTTGACCTTTACCTGGGAATTGATCTTGACCTTTTACCTTGACTTTGAAAATGACCTCAGTCACATCTTGAATTTTGCCATCCTGGAATCGAACCCCCTAATCTCCGAACTTTGCAATTTTCGTTATCGATGTCATCTTGAAAATCCATAATTTTTAAGCTAGAAGATTGAATAAAAATTTTAAAATTTACAAAAAATTTAATTAATAAAATTTTAATAAAAATTACTTTCGCCATTTTTAAAGTTTGTTCGCCATCTCAAAAAAAACAAACATAAATTTTAACCGATTTGATTGAGAACATTTTAAAATTCGTAGAAAAATTAATTTTTATAATAAAATGTAATGAGTTTGAACTTGGCAAGGTAATTCGATTAAAAACGGCGAAGGATCCTTCCTCAATAGAATCAACCATCAGACTGACCCACCACTAATGCCAAGGTATATATTATGTCAGCCGGTATTATTACATTATTGCGACCATCTTATTTTCGTCTGCTGTAGAACGCTGCTGCTATATTGTTTTCGCCTCTAGAGGGCGATGTCATCATATTATTTTTACGTTTACACACTAGAGTGCAGTATTATTTATTAACAGTCAACTGTCACGACATCCACAATATTGTCGTCCATCTTGACCACCATCTTGAAATTCTGTAATTGTTGAGCTATAAATTCGGGAAAAGTTCCAAAAATCGTAAAAAAAAATTCCACGTATTAATGTAAATAGTTATTCCTGTCTGCAGTTTGATACAGAGTTATTCAAATCAATTAATTATATTAAACAGTTTAGTTCTAGGAAACAATAACTAAAAAAAAAATCACCATGCGAAACAGCAAGACAGAGGAGATAGCACACACCAAGTGTCAGTCACTTAATGCGGTAAGGACCACTTTTTCGATACTCAACTGCCAACTTTGTAATTTTTTTTCCTTGCCTTACAAAGAAAAATAAACTTCCAGTACGTGTGAAGTTAAAAAGTATTCACATACGACTGGCCATAGTACCCAAATTCAAGCATGTTGACAACAAAGTTGTTTTTTTTGACGTGATAACGTCTTATAAATCGATGAACGCAGGCAGCACACACGAAAAATTGTCACGTTCCGCCTGAGCCGAGCGTGCAAGAACTGGTCAACCACCGTGCGAGAAAATCTTCTACAATATCGAACAGGTTAAGGCGGGCTTTTTAACTTATTGTTTCGTGTTTATATCTAAACAAATCATTTAAATTGAATTTGCAAAAAACTGTAAATAATATTTTGAAAATTAAAAAGTATGCAATTTTTCATCAATGTTTTCTTATGACGTTATCACGTAAAATTATCGTCCGTAAACCGACTTTACAGACAACAACCCCACCTTTTTTTTTTTTTTTTTTTTTTTTTACGATTCTGGATGAATCTGGGCGTCTGTCGCTGCGCGCTGCACGCTGGCAGATATTTGCACGCTTGCAGAAGCATCGGCTGACTGTCCCCCTGATCTCTCGAAGAATGTAGGCCTCGCTTCCTGGCTGCCCTGCCGACACGCAAAAGCTTCGCTGAAATCATAACCCAGTACCTGCAAAGCACTTGTTGGAATGTCTTAAAAGTACGAAAAAACGGAATGAGAGTAGAAAAACGAGCCTATCAAAGTAACATATTTTTTTCGCCCCTAAACAAAAAAATGTAGTGCACATACCAAGAGTCGAAAGCAGGCCCTATGCCACAAAAAAAAAAATATCGCCACGCGTAATAAGAAGAGACCTGTAAAATTCGCGATTTCATGATCCTCTATGCACTCGTGCAAATTACATATGCGGATTGGTTACCGACTCGTATCACTTGTTGACTGGAATGATCGTGATTCGCTAATTCTTCTGTTAAAGATTTTTCATTGACGCAGAGTCCTTCAGATAAACTGTGGCCCCAATCACTGAAGCAAAATAATGTCAAAAGTGTTTGGACTCTATCCTATCGCGAAATGAATCCGCGAATTTTACAGGTCTCTAATATGTAATAAGAAACAACAAATCTTCACACAGGCAAAGCATCTGAGAACCAAGAGGTTTTTTTTTTTCGTTGATACTCAGCGAAAATTTTAAACAGGTCATGTTCAATGTGGGGAATATGGACCATGTGTCTCCGAACCACGAGGTAAGTCTTGACTTGACTACAGTCTTGACTACGCACATTTAACTTAGTGACACATTTCCAAAAAAAAATGCAATGGACATGCAATGGACACAAAGGACACATAATTGATACACTGGACATATACTGTACACAAACTGGACTCACACTGTACACACTGGACATACACTGGACACACACTAGACACAAGTTCGACAGACTCCGGACACACTAGACATGCAATGGACATGCAATGCACACATTGGACAAACAATGTACACAATGAACACACAATGGACACACACTGGACACACAATGAACATGCAAAGGACACATTGTACAACCAATAGATATGAAATGCACACACTGGACATGCAATTGACACACAATAGACAGACTGGACCCACAGTAGACATGAAAAGAGACACTGGTCACACAATTTTCAGAACTCAGTCTCAGTCAGAAACCAGACTTCGAGAAATAAAACAGTATTTTTAAAAATAAAATAAGTGATTTATTTTTCAAATTTTTACAAAAGTAGGTAACTGTAGTCATTATTGTATGTTTCCTGCATTTCTTAGTTTACAGAGTATGGTGGCTACCTTGTTGAGGTGCAAATAGCTTCCTCCACTAATCGATTCCATCAGTAGTCTCAGACTATCAACAAGATCTTTCCATGAGGAATAATTAATCTCTTCTGCTGCTATCATCTTCCTTGCATGATTATCATAAATATTTTTTTGGATCAATATCGTACCAATGATCATCGCAAGCTTTATCATAATAATTTTATTTTATTACATCGTTTTCATAGTTTTAGTCTCAAAAGACTTCCCTATAGTCTTCGATCTTGCCAACTTTAGGTGTTTCATCACTTACTTTGGTCTTGTCACGAGCTTCAAAGTCACTGTCACTATGGTCTTTCGAAATAATTTAATGTGTGATTTCCGCCTTAACAAAGATAAATTTTAAATTTTAAATTTTAACAAGAAGAACCCTGTAAACCAAGATTTTATATTTCATTAAGTATTCAAGATTTTCTTCAAGTCCATTCTCGAATTTTCAAACAAAGATGGTGTATTTCAGTTACTATTCGCGATTCTATTCACAATCATGCAAACTGTTGAAACCAAAATGGCGTCTTTCAGCTACTATTTACGATTCTACTTATATCTAAACCAAAACGTTCAAGCCCAGATGGCGTCTTTCACTACTATACACGACTCACTCAACACCAATTCCAAAATGTTGGAAACCAAAAATGGTATCTTTTAAACACTATTTACGATTCTCTTCATGTCTACTCTAAACCGTTGAAACCAAGATAGCGACCTTAAGTTACTATTCACGATTCTCTTCACGTCTATTCCTCGTTGTTCAAACAAACCAAAGATGGCATCTTTCAGGTAGTATTCACGATTCTCCTTACTTCCGTTACCCAAACCTTTTTGAAACCAATATGGCATCTTTCAGTTACTATTCATAGAGACCGGAAAAAATTCGTGAATTCATTTCGCGATAGGCTAATATACAAATAGTTATACCTCAGTGCGTACTCTGCTATTGGCTCACAACTCACCTGGATGATTCCGGGCCAATGAGAAACACCCGACCAAAGCTTTATCGAATCACAGTCTGCTACGATGGGAGATCTCACGAGACAGCAGCCAATGTGTGGTTGACATTTGACCAAGTGTACGTAGAACTATGGAGTTCATCCTCTAGAGGTCATTGAACCCGCGAATTTTTATCGGTCCCTAAATATTCACAGTGCTAATCTGTTCTCTCTCTGGTTCTGACTCTTTGACTCGTTGAAGCGGGCGTGGTTGGAGGAAAGGGGGGGGGGGGGGTTAACGGTGTGAAGGACAGCTTTCCCATTTGACGCGTTGTACCGCTCCGGGGGGATTTGCGAAGGGAGCGAAGAGGGGGGGAGGATAGTGCTACCCGCAGTGGCGTTGTCGCGACGCTGATGAGAGAGGGTGGTTTCCCCTCGTTGCCCACGGGGCGCGCTGACGGCGGTGTAATCATTACCTCGACGCAACCCTGGCGAGGAAACTGTCCTGGAGGGATGATGACCCTTAGGTATCTGCTTCACACCCCCCGCGCCATGGCGCGTGATTGGATTTCCATGTCATTGTTCTCTTACCCAGGACAATAATTTATTCCGTTTGCAAAGCACTGCATTTCGTGTTCTGTAGCTATTTTTGAAGTGAAAACCTCTATGGGGAGGTTTTGATAGGGAGTAAATTCATGTTAAGTCGTCACCAACATGGTCACGTGACGTGTAAACGATTACTGTGCAGTAAAAAGTTAGTATAAAATATATTAGTATTCTCATGTAGATATATAGTTTGAATCACGAAGAAAACGAAGTCTTTGTAGCAATAGAACATAAAAATGAAGAACATCATTATTTATTTCTTTAATACATACATTTACTATGCAATGCGTATTTTATTGTAATTTACGAGTTATTTTACTAACGTGATAAAACAATTTGATGTGTGTTGATATTTTTTTCTAAAAAATTGCGAAACATATTTTCTTATGTTACACAATTATATTTTACAAAGTTAGTATTTCTTATTTCAAATTATATTTGTATTTTCTTAATTCTATTATTAATATTAATAACAGTTACTTTGATTTACAAGTTTTAATTTAAGATCAAAACACAATGGATATGGATAGTAAAAAATAACAACTGTTTGTTCATAGTTTTGAGTTTTCACTTCTGTCGGCACTCCTCATGAATGCTTTGATTTTTTTTTTTTTCGCCAGAAAAGTGTTTCTTATTAGCAAACATCGCAAGGCTCAGTCTGAAAACACCACGTTCATTTATCTATTTTCCAATTTCTCTTCATTTGGTACTATCAGTAAAGAACTATTTATAAAATGTTAATACGACACTTCTGTTGCATAAATGAGTGTAGAAAAAAAAGTGTAAATTTTTGTAATCATAACTTGATGCATTTTTATACCCATTATATCAAACTTGATTAAAATATGTTAGAAAATATTTTTGAAAGAATTACAAATGCAAGAGAGGTATCGAGATAAAATATTATAAATAGCTCTGAAATAAAAGTATTGACGAAAAATGAAAAATTAATCAACACATTGTTCGAGACCTAGCCTTAACTCCCTGTAGACAGATTATACATGAGCAAAAAAAAAACTCATTACTCCATATATTCGACTGGCTGTAACAATATGCCTATATTGAAACTACTATGATAAATATTTTATTTATAATATAAACAAATAGTTGAATGAAACAAACACACACTCACGATTCCTACTGTAAAAAAAAAATTAATATGAATATCTTACATCAATGATCCAAACTAAAATTAAAAACCAACATTGAAAATTTTGGGGTTAAAAAATGTTATAATTCACGCTTTCAGTTTTCCAAATTTTAGAATCGTGCGCTATAAGAAAATGTTCTAGGATGTAAGACTTTTAGAGGACATGCAAATGATAATTCTGAGGAACGTAATGCAAAAACAAGTGAAAATTGACTGAAAGTAGAATTTTAGGTTTGCTGATTAGACAGACCATGTATTACTTGACATTTGCTATTTTTAAAAATATCGGGACGCGTATTTACATTTAAAATTTCCGCATGTCAAATTGCATGTATGTTACCCCCTAGTTCATTTAACACGTAATTTTAGTTATTTTATTTTCTTGTTGTTACTTTAATTTAAACGTTACCTGTAAATCTTACACTGAAGCCTTTTCGCATTCGAAATTTCGCTCCCAATCTTGACACCGTATATTTGCATTATAAAAAAAGAAATGTTTCTTGGGTGAAATTTGACTAGTTTCATAAAATGTTAAGTAAAAATTGGTGACTACATGTTACATACAGAAAAAAACTATCGTAATAAAAAAGCCTTAAAAATGTAAAAAAAAAATTATATTACTAACATTGAATGAGAAAACCAAAAGATCATTTATTTATTTGTTCCTAATTTCAAATATAAAAAAAAGCACTTTATGCTCTCACACAAAATTTTTTTTGTAAAAAACTAGTTTGGTACACCAAGTTATTTATTTATAGGACGGTAACACTTAGGGCCCGCTTGCAAAGGCAGGCGAGTGAAGTCCGAGAAAAAACTTGGCAGGTTAATCAAATGGAAGAATACTCCACTTCGTCTCAAGTCACGACTGTGCAAGAAGCTTGGCTTCTGGTTTGTAGCCACTGTAGGCATAGCCGAATTCCGCGGCTCGTGCCTTGTCGAAACATTTTTGGACCAAATCAACGTCTTTGAATTTCACAATTACCCGAAATCTAATTTTTGAAATGTTCTCTAAGTATTTATCATATGTTAATGTGTAACATCTTACCTCTAGACACACGGCATTTGGTGGGAGTAATTTCATAAATGCGACGAATGTCAACGAAAGGAAATGAGTAAGTACTAACAACAACTTTGCAGCCATCTGTGGTGAATGTCGCAAACCAAAGTTCACAAAAACGAAGGGAACCTTAATTTTAGTAACTGTTTAATGAATTTTTACAAGCTAGGCAGTAATTTAATAGCATTCCTTTTTTGGAAATCAGGTCCAAAGCCGGGGCTTAGTATTTTTTTCGAGTCATTTTCGCTTTTAACGGAGACCTTTTATTATATACTTTTAAATTTCGCTTTACCCGACGTAGCTGCTCCGGCAGCGAATTCTAGCGGCGGGTAGGGAAACTACGTGTGATTCGTGTCCATAAATGCAGTCGAAAAAAACAATTTGCGTACACTTATCACACTCGGCATGATTTTTTAAAGAATTCTACGTCAAATTCCGTGTCCGAGTTTCGCGTTGCAAGTGGGATTGCAAACATGAAAACACGTGAATTTTTTTCTCGTTACAGAGGTTATATGTTACCCATCTATGGTTTATACTGAAAGAACAGGTTTTTTTTCTGCGTGAGACCCCGCCCAGCCTAGAAGGCGTTATTCCACACGTTTTCGCTCTCGAACCTTCTTGACCTTGAACTCCGCGGAACTCTCTTGGCGCGGCTCGTTTGGCGCCTGGCGTCGGTCGCTCCATTTAAGGCCAGGCAACCACGCCTTAACCGCGGCGTGCTCAACGAAGCTGGCTGGCCTTGACTAGTCCATCAGATGTAGGGTGAAAAAAAAACTTACGTGTTACAAGGAAAATCCTTGGAAACCCATTTTGCCAACGATATCGCTTGTAAGTAAAACTGCAAGGCAGAGCTTCGTAAAAATTCCCGGGTTGAAGTTCCAGTGACAAAAAAATAATAATTTCAGCGAGGGCTGAGCAGGGAAGAATTTCTGTAGCCAAAATCATGCACCAATTTTAATTTTAAAATTTCTAAAAACAAATTAAAAAAAAAAGATTACATATTTTCCAGGTGTCTTCCTAGATATCTACGAATATATTCGTTGATTTCCTTGTTTCTGGTTTACTCACTTTGAAATCGAACTAATAAGGAATCATTTAAGGGGATTAACAAAACATTGTAAAGGAAACGTATTAAGCCTACAGTAAAAAAAAAAGCTGCTTCTTCTTTCCGCTTGAGTTTTTTCCCCTGTTACGAATTAATTTAATTATTTTACATATTATTGGGTCCCGTTTCGGGGGTATTATACGCGTCAAATATGTATATATATATATATATATTTATATATAAATTATAATATGTAACACAAAACCTAAAAATAACTGCAAATAAAAAATTTAAATGTGCACTATATCTTATACAACTACAATAATATTACATAAATGTATATTTTGATTTAACTCATCCTACAATTTTTTTTATTATTTTCTTCTTTTCATAATATTTTCGACGTCTTTGAAAGAATTGAAAAAAAAAAACAAATTTGGTGCTGTTTTTTGCAAATAATGCAAAAAAAATTTGTTTACATTTTTAACATGTTATGGAAAACTATTACACGGGCAGATGCTCACATAGGTACAGTTTTTGGCATATTGGCTGGTTGAGTGAGATGGTATTCGGAGGTCCAGTGATACATTATTATTGAGTTATTTGAGGTGCATTATTCTTTGTAAAGGCAGTAAATTTTCTACAATTTCTAACAGTGTACACGACCAATTTGACAATTTCACTTGTCCATAAAACAACGTGAAACAGACATATCCTTCATGTCAACATAAACATGGGATCAATGCACAACATAAAGGTTAGTTAAAACTGCCTTAAAACTGACAGTTCTATATTATTTTCATATGCAGCCACAAGTAAAAATAGTCACCCACAAACAACGATCTCGTTCGCTTGCGAGAACTCGCAAGCAGAATTCAGTCGAGCGGATCCGGGAGAGGTGAACCCCCTTAAACCCTCTGTTGGTGATGAAGAAGAGGGGGGAGGGGGACGAGTGGGGAGTCTGGGGTGTCCATGGCAACGCCACGCCGAAAAACAATGGGCCGCGACGTCAAAGGAGGGGGGCACCAACTGTCGCGCGAAATTGTCGATGAAGGGGCATCAGGGGGGAGATAAAAAAAGAGAGACGAACATGGCCTCGGGAGATTCCTGGCTCCAATCGTGATGTAATTATTCGACGTGATGGGAAATACACAAGGAAGTTGTTAAGGAGGGGGCAAAGGGAATAAAGGGCAACCCTCTTTATTTCATTTATTTTTTTTGCCCCCTAGCCCCGGTAGCGAATATCTTACCCTCGCTGATCGGCCAAAGAGAGAAGTTCCTTGTTTGCATGGTGCATTCGGGCGCGTAAAAAAAAAAAAAAAAAAACTGCCAATACTTCCTCCGGGGTGTAAAGTCTGCGTCATCTAAGTTGTTCTCGAAAATGGCGGTTCGCAAAAGTGGTACCCGAAGACCTACGGTTGTCGTAAACGTCTTTTGCGTGTTCTTCATTGCTCGTCAAATCAAACAACCATCATATGCTTGCTGCTTGTGCAAGTGTCATTTGGGAAATGGATGCAGTTGAAAAAAGTTCAGCATAGGCACGCCAATCAAGCAGAATATTTCTAGGTCGTCCGACATGGCGACCGGCTCCTGACTCACGTATCTTTCCTCTCAACTATCGTTATCTATCTACCCGCATCCGTCTCATTGAATAAGTCGAGATGTATCGATGTCTAGACATCGACCTCAACACACCGACCTCGAGATGTCACACTTTTAATGTGTCGGACATGTTGAAACAAATTCTAAAGTAATATCGAACTATTGTCGATCCCAACATGTCCCTTACCCATACAATCCCAGCTTTATAGGGCTCCATCTTTTGAAATTGATGTATCAAACTCTACAAGCGTGCACTAGACTTGTATAGTGATTCTATCCCCAAACCAATCGACACCATTCCTCTTTCCCCCCATCCCCCCCCCCAACCAAAAAAATATCTTAGCAAATCTGCTGCACTAAAATTTAAAAGTAGATAAAATGCTAGAAACTTATAACTTAGTCTATTATTTTAGCTGATTTGTAAGGATTTTTCCTTTTAATTTTAAAAAACGAATCAAAATTACTATTCATAAACACTTATATTGTCTAAGGCTTGAGAAAAATCATTGGATAATGTCTCTAAAAAAATTAATAAAAATGTTTCAAATCCAAATTGTTACTATTTTGTGACATTTTTACCCTGCCAATTTTTTTTGTAATAAAAAGTGAACAATTATCACGCATTTCATGAAGTTTTTAAGGCGCAATGTAAACTAATTTGTTAAACAGGTTAAACATTTAAGTATTAGGTTTTTTTCTTTTTAAGTTTTCAACTTGTGAAGTTACTGCTATCGCTCTATTTCGCAAGCTTTCAGAGCACATGTGAAACTGTTCATTTCAGCAGAGTGGTAGTGCAAAGGAAATATAAATTAAGTCTCTTTCGTCAAGTACGTCCATTTTTGACGTGATAACGTCTTATAAATCGATGAACGCCGGCTGCACGCACGGAAAAGCATGACTCATTGTCACGTTCCGCCTGAGCCGAGCGTGCAAGAACCGGCCAACCAACGTGCGAGAAAATCTTCTACAATATCAAACAGGTTAAGGCGGGCTTTTTAAAAGCAGCAATTTAAATTTTTTTTTATTTATTCGTCCAATTTCGTCATTTCAAATTAACAGTTTATTCACATTGATTTGATTTCAGTTTATTTCTATAACTAGCCTAATCGTTTGGGATTATATTTAAACAAATTATTTAAATTAAATTTGCAAAAAACTGCAAATAATAATATTTGAAAATTAAAAAAAAAAAGTATGCAATTTTTCATCAATGTTTTCTTATCACGTTATCACGTAAAATTATCGTCCGTGAACCGACTTTACAGACAACCCCCCCCCCCCTTTTTTTTTTTGGAATTGCCTCGGAACCGACTACAAGTTCGCGTGACTCAGACTGTACTTCGTGCGTTCTGGTAAACGCATCTTCTATGCTAGACGTAGATTCAACGAAAACAGTGCGGAAGGGCAGACACTCCTTGTGGGGGGGTTGGGGGGGGGGAAGTGGGAGGGAACGAAAAGACTAGTCCCTCAGGGAGAGGAATAGAAGGAAGGGAAAGTCACCCTTGAGAGAATGTGCGTTAACATTCCCTCCCCCCCTTCGCGTTTGCAGGGCTTCCCCCACCCCTTTGTAAGACGGCGGGCTGAAATCTCAGATAGCTCATCTTACGATATGATCCTGTCTATTGTCGCGAACTTCCCTTACGTCTACCTTCCGTCTGACGGGAGACTTACCCCCATCCCCCTTACTCCTCCCGTCACAAGGAAGATTTAGAGGGGTTACTCCCTCCAAGGAGTAGGGGGGGATGTGAAACAGAGATTTGGTTGGCTGCGCTGCTAAAGACCCTGTCACACCGTCAAATAATAATGGTCTCGAGCTATATCCGACGGTAGTGTTGGACGGGAAATGGCTTCCAATTTTCTCCATCGAATGAATATGGACAGATAACCAACCTCACACTATCAAAGTTTTAGTTTGGGTCAGGGCTACCTAAAACTTTTCAATTTTTATAATTAAATAACTCATAACAGTGTTTGGATAAACATATTTTTTTTAACTTACCATGCTATTTGCGCATTTATAAATTTTTTTAAAACATACATGAATTTAACTCACAATATACTTAATATTCGTTGTACAGAGATTTTTTTAAGAAGTTATTTTTTTTACACATAAAAATTTCTCGCGTAAGACACTCATGTCATCATGATTTAAGTTGTTATTTCACTTTTATAACCTCTTTGATCCCCCATGTGTTCTTAGGCATTTTAAAGATTCGTTGGGATGGGAGCGGATGTCATTTCCGTTTTCGATAGGCACCAGTTTGATTTGCCGATTGCATCCAATATCCAACATGTTTTATAACCCGTCCTATATGCAAAATATTTGATGGAAAATCAAGTCATCCAACTGGTCATACAAACATGGTTGCTCTAGTGACGTTTTCGGTGACTTGATAACCGTCAAACTATATTTGACGCAAGAAATTAGAAGGGTAAATTTGACAGTGTGACAGGGCCTTAAGCGACGCGTTAATTATGTCGATGGGTCGATATTACGTCTCGAGGTCGGCAAGTTGAGTTCGACACGTAGACGTCGATACATCGAGATCCACTCGCGAACACCGATAACTGTAAGGCTGTAATCACAATTTACAAAAACCAACAGTGATGTAAACAGTATGTCGGTTGTGTGCAAAAGGATTGATCGCCATGTTTGTTTAACAACCTACTGATCCAAGACATGTCTTGAGGTAGTGCGCATAGAATGGAAATTAATATAGTTTATTTCTGTTACGGACGCATGACGTAACAGCCAGTCAGAGAAGGTTGCGATGCGATTTTAGCGGCAGAACTTTTTATATTAATCAATTACGGTGTAGCGTTAGTTGTCCATATACTACAATTTTGAGGCGTAATTTCTTGCTTAAAAAAATAACAAATGTTAATATTTATGAAATAAAAAAATAAAATATCCGTTTTATCTGAATTATTTTTTTTTGTCGTGCCAGTTATATGACCTTTATTTTTGTTTGGAATAACCAAATCAGTTGTGAATGAAGTTATGGAAAAATGATAAGTAGTAAATATTATACGTGCTCCATGCAACGAAATTTTCAGAGTAAGATGGTGGACACACATGTATGAACATAAATCCATATACAGTCACTTTAATAAATATTAAGGGGATTGCCAAACGTATTGGTGTGAAAAATAAAATATTAATGATCGTGAAACTACCCTTGAATGTACTTGGTAAACTAAAAGTGTTACGGTAAAGAGTAATTTCAAGTTTAAAAAAACCCAAGTATTCTGCTATTGCAACCATGATAATACGTATTATCCTTACGTCGTTCCGTCTAGCTTCGTAGCGCAGTGGCTATAGCGTGTGGGTGGTGAGCGTAAAGACCATGGTTCAAAACTGTGTGGTGAAATATTTTTTACGTTTACTAAATCACAAATTGCTGGCTTATTCATATTGTGTTTTAAGCATATATACGCACATATTATTTGTTTATAATATTGCTACAAAATTATTTTATACTAATATTTATATTAATATTCAATAATTGAATATTAATTATTAATACAGATATTTTTAAATCGTTCATTGTCTTAGATAAACAAAATTATAACTTCTAATGCGCGTACATAAGCACACACACACATATTTTGTTTTTCTTCCATACTTCAGATTCCATGTAGATAACAAATGGTATTAGGTCGTTGCCCCAGCTATACATTTTTCGCTGTTTGGATCCGAATACCGCCACCACAAAGTCACAGCTAAACAGTGGCGTAGCCAGGATTTGCGTATGGGGGGTGTTAAGAAGCATGGCCCCCCTCCCCCCGTATTAAAGCGGGGGGTCCGGGGGTCCTCCCCCGGAAAAATTTGGATTTTAAGGTGTAAAATAGTGCTATTTTAGCAGTTTTCGGTGCTTAAATTTAAATATTGTAATGGTAAAAATTTTATTAATTTTAATATGAAATTTGTTTGAGTGATGAGTAAGAAATTAATTAAAGATTTGGTGCTAAGGGGGGGGGGTTCGAACCCCTAAAACCCCCCCCTGGCTACGCCCCTGCAGCTAAATAATAAGAAATATTAACCACCTCGGGTGTCTGATGTCCAACACAGAAGTGTTGCAGCTACAATCCCTATCATCTAACAATAATGAGTAAATTTATTTTGGTTTACAGTTTACGCAATACCAAGAAACATGTAACTGAAATTAACATAAAACTTAAGAAATTTCAAAAAATTATATATAATATTTCACTACATTCACACTTAAAACGTAACTTAGCAATATATGTAAGGTTGTCAAAATAAAAAAAACTTGTTTTGCCTTTAAAAATTTATCAAAATTAAAAAAAAAAGTTTAATGTTTGCTTGGAAACTTGTGAAATAAATATATCCCGTAGTAGCAAAATTTCTTGATGGCTCAATTCTAGCCTGAAATTTACGAAATAAGCTATTTTTTGATTATTTTCACTTCACAAGAAATTTAAAAAATAGTATGACCATCTGATAACTGAGCAAGAACCACCTACATACTATGAAGGAAATGTCTAAAACAAAAATGCATATTACTCGTTAAAGTTAAAAAATAAAATACTTAATTTCAAAATCTAGCTGATTTTGTCACACAGCAGTATTAAGCGATTTTCAAAAAATAGCTATATGAAAATAGATAGTAAATATTAGTTTAGCTACATCATAAAAGTAATTCATTATTTAGATAGGTAATGCTGCCTTTTACTTTGCTGGAAAAAATAATTAATTCCGCAATAATAATGATAGATTAAAGGAGCGATGATTTTAAAATTCCATTGATAAAATTGTCAACCATTTCAATGTTAAATCCTCAACCTTGATCTTAAATGTGTGTATTTGTATGACTTCTTTTAAAATTATTACATTTGAAATCGCAAACTTAACCATAGCTGTTCTGCTGCATACTGAATGATTACATTCCCTCACATTTGTATCTACTGTTGGAAACCTTTTACTATAGAAAACATCTTATTTAGTTTCTGCGAAACACTAAGTCACGTGTTTTTTTTTGCCATTTTACAACCTAAAGCAAAAAATATATATATAAAGAAAAAAAATGGCGTGAGGGAAAATAAAACAGGGTCGAAGAAAGGCAACGTCGTTTTTCCAATAATGGAAAACGAATTTATTTCGTAATAAAAATAACGACGAGCCTGATAAGGAATTTTCTCCCCAAACGTAACTCTTCTTAACATCGTCCGTAAACGTCTGTCGCGTTAAATATTTCATCACCACGACGTTTTTTCTTTACCGGGGAGAATCACCAATACACAGTTATTTTAAAAAAAAAACTATCTTTTATGTCTGAAGCCTTGTCAAACTGTGTCGAATTATCTATATTTGACGACAAAGTTGGACACAAAGCGGTGACCTTGTAAATTTATGGTTAGAGATAAAATATAAATGCTCCTTGTACTTCAATTTGCCATTTACAATACTGTTTGTAGAAGTTTTCGTAACTGAAAACGTACGTAAAAACACCGATTTTTTTAGCCTTTTTTTAACAGTCCTTAAAGAGCCAAGATTTTATGGTGTTATAAAAAAAGTGAGTTTCGTCATTCAAATTACGGATTTCGTCTTTATCTTTCATTAAAAATTAAAACAAAAGAAGGCCAATGATAAGTTTATATATCAAGCACAATTACGTTTAGCAACTGCTTGCAACATTCCACGGTAAGGTACTAAAAGGTGTACATAAAATAATTCTGCATACAAAGATGAAAGTTAAACAAAAAGCTGCATATAAAACATTCAATATTTCCGCAGTTCACGAGAAAGTCATCAGTATGAAAGATAAATAAATAATAGTTTCAAAAACTAAAAACACGCTTTATATAGAAAACCAAACTAAAAAATAGAAAATAAAATTTAATAAATTTGAATTAATAATATGTAATTTTATTTAAAAATATAAATTAATAATAGTGTAAATAAGAAAATAGTGTATAAGTATTATTTAAAAAAAAGCGTGGGGTGCATGGTGTCAATAGTTATAAATATTTTATTGACAGATATGAGTAGAAGGTTGATCATTTCGATAATATCTTAAAAAGCACCCCACGCTTTTTTTAAAATTAAATACATTATTTTATTATTACCACTATTATTAATTAATATTTATAAAATAAATTAAATTATTCTTAATTCAAATTTATTAAAATTTATTTTCTATTTTTTAGTTTGGTTTTCTATATAAAGCGTGTTTTTAGTTTTTGAAACTATTATTTATTTTCTACTTTTTTGTTTGGTTTATTTATAAAAGTGTTTTTTTCCCCCTCAATTTAATCCAGGTAAAAATCCTTAAACTGTAAGTTTTGCTCTCTATCCAAATATGTTTTTTGATATATCATCTGTCAAACTTATCCATATTTTCCGTGTTTGATGTCTTTTATTTAATGATTTACTGAATTTGGCATAGTTTGGAGTATTTGTAACTGCTTGGTGTAGATTTTCAGGGTGGTGTTTGAGTGGAATTTCAAAAATCTGCCCATCAGGTGTAACTATTGAGGTTATGCATATGGTGTTTGATTTCCCATCTGCTGTTGGTTTCACAGCAAAATCAAACCTCAATTTTTCCATGTTTCGTGAAATATTTGCATAAAATGTTGTTTTATAATAATGTTTCACTCTTGGTTAATTGGTAAAAATGAAACAAAGACGTAATTGTGTTTATCTATTTAACGAAAGAAACAACATTTAAAGCCCTTATTTCAGTTTTTTCTTCATATTTTTACAAAATTGATAATATTCTCTTCAAGAAAGTATATTGTTCACAATAATCATAACCCACTCTCACTTTTCATTTAATTAAATGTCACGATATTTAGTAGGCTTTGTTTATATCGCGCCAAAGACAAACTGAAAGAAAAGAGTTCGCACATGAGCGAAATGGTTTTCTTTATATATATGTCTGTTTCATTTCACCAATTATATAAATTGACAGAAATCTTATTTTAAAAATTGATTAATGGAATAATCTTATCAAATTAGTGTATTGTCATCGGTCCTCGATAAATCTACAAAGTTTCAATGAAATCTGGCCGTTTAAAGTGGGTCAAAATCGCACCCAAAGGAGTCGGTTACAAACATACATACAAACAAACAAACATACAAACAAACATACAGGTGAAGCTAATATAAAGCGTGTAAAAAAGAACAGCTGAACATATTTTTAACTGCAATTTCTAAAATCAAGTTTTTTTCACTATTAAAATTAATCAAAATCATTATGCATTGTTGAATACCCAAAAAGGTATAGATACTTATACGTTTACTTGTGATGTTTCTCTGTGGGGGCTGTATAGTATAAGCTGTAGATATTGTTAACTTGTACTATTATGTATTGTATAGTGTACTGTACTATTGTTAACTTAAAAAGAAACCTAAAATTGAAACTAAACTCATATTTTTACTTAGTACATATTATTTTAGCTTTTTAAATAAATACAATAACTATAGATATATGTAAAAAAAATCCGTGTTTTGTGCCATTTTGTGTTTAGCCTTGCATTTCGGTGTTAATTGACATCAATTTTCGGTGATTGGCGGTGTATGATTTCCTTATCGGTGTTTGGCGGTGTTATTTAAAGTTTATCGCCATTCACCATATATCCTGCCTCCAGTTATAGACGAATCCATTGGACGAAACTTGTATAAAAACATGCAACGGCTCTTAAATGCTATTCATAATCAGAATTTTTTTTAATGAAAATAGAGCTGTTTGTAAATGCGGGCGTCGCCCTTATCATCCCGCCTCACTGACAGACCAGCGGTTCCCAAACGGTGGGTCGCGACTCGATCCTAAAACTATCACAAACCATCGAATAAACCATCAGGAAAGATAAGAAAAATCGAAACAAATCGAATTGTGTCTAAACACGTATCTGTTGTTAAATAAATAACTGTTTTGCTACAAAGTGCTTATACCTACCTATTTTGTCAACCATTTTCAAATCAGAAAACAAATTGTTTATCAATAATCAATCGGTATCTTAAAAAAAGCATATATATATTTGAAATATTTGATGGTAAATTATATAAACATAAGGAAGGGATACGATAAAAATAAGGTTTTTTACTCCACTATGGACCTATAGACCGTGGAGGTATTCCTATAAGGAAAGGTGGGTCGCCAGCTGAAAAAGTTTGGGAACCACTGAACTAGACAATTTACTTATTTCCACTCCATACTGAGGAAAGCTACAACAAACGGGGAATCACACAACTGAAATCCTCACAATGATGGCGGGCGAGGCTTCTTTCACGCTGCAACAGCGCAGAGTGTTCAAGTGAACACACCGCAATTGATTTTCACCCTTAATCAGATAAAAATTTTATATTATTAAAATTTTTTAATGAATTATGTTTGAATTTTTAATTAATTATTTTGAATTTCTAATTTAATATTTTTTTTTTGCTATGGCGTATATAATCAGGTCATTGCCTTTGTTTCTGGTTTATGATTTTTTCATGCCATATTTAACTGCGCGTTTGGTATTAAATATGTTGGAAACATAATAACAATTAAGTGTGTTTTTATTTTTGAATATCACAAACTAACTTTCATTTGCCTCAGCTTACGAGTTTGGTTTTTGCGACGTTCTCACACGTCAGGGTATTTTGTATGTTAACATTTAATTTTTTGTTCCTAAAGTTTTGGGAACTATAGCGAGAGAAGAAAAGACGAGATGTGTACCTTTTGCCCGGGTTTGTTGGCAGACCTGAGAGTGGGTAGCACTCTGTAGCTTTACCATCGTCACGTTGCACAACACCCTTGAGCAGTGCTAACATGGTGCTTCATCACGCTGTTGTGGCGCGCATTAACAGTGGCTGGACAGACAATTCTTGCATGCAGCGCATTTCGAGTGACCCGGTGTGAAGGGGCCTTAAGGGGGTGCCTCCCATCTCAGATCATGATTTTATACTTATATTAATCACTGATCAACTTTTAGACTTTTTCAATTGTTTAACTTTCACGAAATGAAACAAATATATACAGCATATATATTTTTTGCATAATTAGCTGCCAAAGTTACATTTTTTTTTAACGTTTTTGGGTTGTACAAATAAGGAGAATTTAATTTATTGCACAACTGAAACTTTTTTTGGTTTAACTGCAATGCCACTGGCTGCTTCGTGATATGGTTTGCATTTCTGTCACAGAAATTCATTACAAGTTTCTTGGCTGTCAGGATCGTAACAAAATTTGAGAATTTTGAAACGCCAGGTAAAATTAATTAATATTTTCTGAAAGAAATTGAAACCATTGATTGAAGTAGTCAGTGGCATTGCAGTTAAACCTAAAGAGTTTCAGTTCTGCAATAAATAAAGACCTGAAAAATTCGCGAATTCATTTCGCGATAGGCTAAAATACAAATAGTTATACCTCAGTGCCGCCTCCACTATTGGCTCACAACTCACCTGGATGACTCTGGGCCAATGAGAAACACCTGACCAAAGCTTTATCGAATCACAGGCTGCTACGATGGGACTTCTCACAATACAGCAGCCAATGAGTGGTTGACATTTGACCGAGTGTACGTAGAACTATGGAGTTCATCCTAGAGGTCATTGAACCCGCGAATTTTTCCGGTTCCTAGCAATAAATTAAATTCTCTTTATTTGTACAACCCAAAAACGTTAAAAATGTGAACTTTGGCAGCTAATTAAGCAAAAGAGTATGCACTGTATACTGTATACATTTTACTTTCATTTCGTGAAAGTGAAAAAATTGAAAAAGTCTACAAGTTTATTAGTAATTACTAGAGACTGGAAAAATTCGCGGATTCCTTTCGAGACAGGCTGGAATCCAAACTCGTTTAGCTTAATGCTGCGTCAGTGATTGGACCGCAATTCACCTGAAGGACTCTGAGCCGATGGCAAAACACTCAACAAAAGAAGTATCGAATCATAAATAGAGACTGGAAAAATTCGCGAGTTCAATGACCTCCAGGATAGATTACACGATCCTCTGCCTACTTGGGCAAACGGCGCACGTTCATTGGGTACTGAATTTTGAGGCGTCTCAATTGGGTAACTTGTGATTGGATACTTCTTTGATTGATTGTCTCTAATTGGCCAAGAGTCCTACATATTAACAGTGAACCAATAGCAGAAACAGCACAACTGTATAATTATTTGAATTTTAGCATATCACGAAATGAATCCGCGAATTTTTCCGGTCCCTAATCATAAAGAATCGCAGTAAACAGGTGTCCCGAGTCGGTGGCCAACGACCAGGTGATAGTTGCCCGAGTACATAGAGGATCGTGGAGTCTATCCTAGTGGTCATTGAAACAGCGAATGTTTCCAGTCCCTAGTAATTACTGTAAATATATGATCTTGACCTGAAATGGGAGTCAGCTCGCAATTGATCTGAGCTCCTCGCGATCACAACTGCCTCCGGGAAGTCATCCTGTGGCGCGCACGGCCTAGCGACTGTCAGACGGGGAATACCTTCTTTTCACAGACGAGAGAGCCAAAACCCGAAGTTCCCCGAAGTTCATGGTTTCCCCCCCCCCCCCCCCCCGTATCTTTAATGTAGCTATCCTAACCAAATCAACCGTCCACAATGTTTATAAAGTATTTATAATGTAGCCAACCTAACCTAATTGACCATTTAGCATCCTTTTATCAACACCGCCATATTTATTTACAATGAACGAACAAAAAAAAAAAAATTGGTTGTCTGTAAAGTCGGTTTGCGGACGATAGTTTAACGTGACAACGTTATAACAAAACGTTGACGAAATGATTGCATACTTTCATGGATAAAATTGAATCATTTTTAATGAATTATCACTATTTCGTATGGATACAAAGGAGGAGTGAAATGAAATCTACAATTTAATTGATAAATTTTACTTTTATTTGCACTCATTAATTCAAATATGTTTATTACTTTAACGAAGAGATTATTTTAACTACGTATAACTTTTATACATGTTTGTTATTTAACTTCTTCCAATCTGTGTTATTCCGTTAGGGATATGACGATGATAGGAAAAGTGGGAAACGAATGGGAGTGTTTCAAGTTTAATGTCACTTGAAGAAGTCAAATCGATGGTTGTTCCAATCGAGTGGAAGAGAGATAGATGCGGCGCAAGCGTACAATGAGCGTAACGGGACAACGTGCGTAACGGGACACTTTTTCGTGCGTGCAGCCGGCGTTCGTCGATTCATTAGACGTTGTCACGTCTAAACCCCGAAAATGCACGTCTGTGAAAAGAAGGTTTCCCGTCCAGATGTGCGCCCGCCCCATCGACACACGTGCCCGAGGGGGGAGGGGGAAAGAGGTGTAGGATGGAAGGAGGGGAAGGAGGAGGATGAGGGCTACGATGGAGGGAGGGGGGAGGACACTGTCCCCTCCCCTCTCGCACGTAGGCGCACGCGACATCACGTGTCCTGCCTCCGCGCTTCTTCTGTCCGACGCGACGCGAAGGGCCGGCTGCTGCGAAGAAACAGGAGCGCGTGTACCGGAATTACGGTGCGCGTACCACTACTGTCCGACCGCCCGTCGCGTCCGAGACTCGGTTACACTGAGCGGGTTCAAAAGCTGATATGTGGTGGGGGGGGGGGGGGGGGGGGGGGGAGATAATGTCTTGCTGCCGTTTGAGGGGATAGTAAAGGTCACAACTTGCACAAATGACAATACTATAAGAACTATAATATAGAATGAAGTAGCTTGCCTTCTGGGTTGTATCCGCGTCCTTGGCGAATAATTCACCGACGTAGGCAACTCAGTAGGTAACTGCTCCCTGATGATGGCGACTGCAATGTCGACCGAAACGTCGGTGAATTATTCGCCAAGGACACGGCTACAACCCAGAAGCCAAGCTACTTCAGACAATGGCCGTGAAAGCCTGCGTACATTATTAATAATAATATAGAATCTGAACGACTTGATAGAATCCGATGTGGTTCGTTACGTAGGATAAATATTTTCATAACGACAACCTGAATGTTCAGAAATTGTCAATACAGTGTAAAGTTAAAAAAAATTGTACATAGGAATATGGTTATGGTACAGGTGTAGCATATTCAACACCTAAACCCTTGTTTTTGTGTCTTGGAATACAGGCCCAACACTGACACAGGTTAAATAGGTGTGTATAGAAGCGTAGGAGTTCCTTAAGCTGGTATCACGGTGATCCGTCTCATCTGTCCGTCAATCACGTGACCTGCGGCCAATCAGACGTCCCGTCCGTCAAAACCTCACCAAGCTTTAACTATCGACGGACGTACGGATGAAATAACCGGTGCGCGTCATTTGACCTAAAATTCATATCTCCTAAACGTCACTTGACCTAAAATTTAAAATAATCCTTCAGTCATTTGACCCTAAAAGTCTTTTGACCTAAACGTCATTTGCCCTAAAAGTCATATCTCCTAAACATCACTTGACCTAAAAGTCAGTTGCCCCAAAAAGTCATTTGCCCTTAAAGTCATTTGCCCTAAAAGTCATTCAACCTAACAGGCATTCAGCCTAAATTCATTTTAGGTCGAATGACTTTAGGGCAATTGGAGTGTACTCGAAATAACCTCCCAAATGTTAGCAAGATACACATTGCCGGCGACCTTTACTGTATTATAAGGTTTTTTAAGTTTGTTTATTTGTTTAGCACCTTCCACTTAATTATTTTTTCTTATGTGAACACATTTTTCAATATTGAAAATATTATATAAATATCAGAGAGAAAAAACAGTTGTGATGAATTAATTATTAAGTGCCTATCTTTCATGATCGTCAGTCAAATATACTTCAAGAAGATACATTTTCGCCACTGTTTAAAGCCTTCTCGTCCGTTGGCAGCTTCCAAATGGAAAAAGTATTTGAGGACGTGACAGATTAATTCTGTATCCACCTTTATATAACGTAGGTCAGCACTAAGAAAGGATTTATGAAAATCCATCCCCTAAAAGGGTTTAAATAGGGGATGGAATTTTGGGAAATCCCTTCGGGATTACGGCTAGCTGCTGCATAAAATATTTGAACATGTTATGGTTTCAGTAACAATTCACGTTTGTTGCGTCATAAAATTATTATCATGCAATCTTTAAAATGTGTTTATTTTTCAAAGACATGTTTGGAAGAAACATGTTTTCAGTTGTTATATTAACCGTGAGGAAAAACATTTCATATATTAAAAAAAATAAATTTCAAAACGTTTAAATATACGAATAATAATAGTATTTCTAACATACCTGTTTAACAATCTTTCGAGAGCAAAAATCTGACGGTAATTTTCAGTACGTAGCTTCTGCGACGCGATGGGAAAAGAAGATATTTATTATCTTGATTCTGTGGAGAGTATTTCGCGTTCGCCATTTATGTCTCGCTGACGTCACGCAAGTCTCGAACTTAATCGGTTAGAATTATATGATTCGAAATATTTTATATTTCCATTGCGTCCCAAGCGCGAAATTAACGTCAGATGTTGCTCTTGAAAGGTGGTTAAACTATTATTATTCGTATATTTAAAGAGTCTGTTTACTGAACTTATTTTTTAAAATTTTTGAAATGTGTTCACGAATAATGAATTTTCCAGTTGAATGTTGAATTTGAATTAAAACTCTTTCTTTAAAACATGCCTTAAAATTTTCTTTAAATTTTAAAAAATGCATAGAATTAAGTTTATGACGCAACAACCGTAAATTGTTTCAAATGTACATCGGTGTACATATTAGAACCACAGCATCTTTAAAAATTTTATTTAACAAATCAATCTATTTTGTTTAACGTTTAATTTAAAAAGTTTGGCCCAGATCAGTCCAAAAAAAAATATTTATTTATGAAATAGGGTTACAACATGTTTAAGGTTATTGGTGTTAAACATCTTAGCTCTCGGTATACTTCATTAAATAGAAGTTATTTTGTGAATGGAACGGATGTGGCATGGAACGGAATTGTTTAACCACGGTGCTGCCATCTGTGGCGGACTGTGCGAACCAAAGATCACAAGGCCAGTGGGAAACTTTATAGTATTAACTGTTCGATTAATTTTAACAAGATGTCCATAAGCATGAAGTCCTTTTCGCTTTTATCGTAGCCGTTTCATTATAAAGTTTAAAATTGCTATTTGCTGATTAAGTGATTGGTTTGTCTACGTGGCTGCTCCGGCAACGAATTCTAGCGGTGTTTGCGGAAACTACGTGTGATTCGCGTCCAGAAATGCAGCTGAAAACACAACTTGCGTATCTGTTCATCCATCGCGCTCGGCAATATTTTAAATAAATTTTACGTTCGTGTATTTGCAAACACGAGAACACACGAATTAGATGCTACACATCATTAACAAATAATAAAGCATTAAAAGGAAATTCGACAGGCAGACAGCTTTCGTGTGTTTTTTAAGTTTTGTAAGGAAAATATATATATTTTTTGACGTGACAACGTCTAATAAATCGATGAACGCCGGCTGCACGCACGAAAAAGTGTCCCGTTACGCTCATTGTACGCTTGCGCCGCATCTATCTCTCTTCCACTCGATTGGAACAACCATCGATTTGACTTTTTCGAGCCACATTAAACTTGAAACACTCCCATTCGTTTGCTACTTTTACTATCAACGTCCTATCCTTAACAGAAAAACACAGATTGGAAGAAGTTAAATAGCAAACATGTATAAAAGTTATAGTTAAAATAATCTCTTCGTTAAAGTAATAAACATATTTGAATTAATGAGTGGAAATAAAAGTAAATTAAATTGTAGATTTCATTTCACTCCTTCTTTAAATCCATACAAAATCGTGATCTTTCAATAAAAATGATTCAATTTTATTCATAAAACTATGTACATTTCATCAATGTTTTGTTATGATGTTGTCACGTTAAACTATCGTCCGTAAACCGACTTTACAGACAACCAATATATTTTTTTTTAATTTTATAACTTTATTTTTGTTCGTTGTGGGGGTGAGTAAAAAAAAGCCTTCTCGAAATGACGCGAAGCTTTGTGGGTTGCGATGTCGCGGCTGTCGCCACCCACGTGTCGCGTCGTCGGTGTTTGTTGTGGTTCGAGGAAGACGACTTCGTCGTCTCAGACGGCTGTCGCGCCCGTGAATACGCCTTCGCTCGCCTTTTCCTTCTTCGTAGGCCGCGTCTCTGGGCGCGTGGGCAGCCTTCAGATGGGACGCGCGAACGACGCAGCGTACATGGACAAAGGAGGCGAGAAGGGGTTAGGGGAGAAGATGCGGGAGGTGGAGGATGAGAAGAAGAAGATGGACTGAAGAAGGAGCAGACGTGGGTTTACCAGGAACAACCACACAGCTGCCCACGCGCGCCCACTAGACACACTGACTGACTGACTGCCGGTGACTAAGGCTGGGTTCACAATTAAAAAAAATTAAGCTAGTGCATAGTAATCCATGCACACGACCTGTGCGAACTGCGAAATCGGTTCACAATTGAATTCTTACTGTTGATTTCAGCCAAAGAAATTACGCGAACTATGCGACATCTGTTAACAGTGTTAGTAAATAAACATATTAACTTTCAAAATAACGATAATACTATTATTATCTCGACATTTTCTCACCACAATATGGTTAGTAAATATAAACATATTTCTAGTCCCGCCAAAAAAGCACCCTGCTGTTCTCTCATCGGCTGTTGTGCCACGCGTACGCGACCGAAATAAAATATATTCATTTCACTCCTATGCGCCACGACCTCGCTCTCGTGCACACGACCAACAACTTTCTGCTATTGTGAATCGTTAGGTTGGGAAACATGGCGTTCATATCCTATGCACACGACCTACTGTTACTGTTACTGTTATTTTTTTCAATTGTGAACCCAGCCTTAGTGTCTGCACGCGTGGGGTTTGCTTCTTTCACATCACTCCCCTCGCTCTCTCGCGCACTGCACGTGGAACCAGAAAACATCCGCGCATAAATGGCAGATTCTTTTCCGATTCGCATCATTCAATCGTTGAAACAACTTTTATCACTACCGCAGTTACAATGGCGGCTTCGGGGATGACTTTTCGGGAGGGGCTATCGCTAGGGACACCTGTATTTCGCGAATACATTTCGTGCCTAGGTTACATCGCAAAAAACACCGTAGTTTTTATCTCTTGTAGTTATCGGCTGTGGTCGGCGAGAGGTGTTTTCCCGCACTTGACGGGGCCAATGGGAATGTGGATACCGTACTGCTGCACGCACACGATTCGCCATTACTCTTAAGAAAAACCTACAGTGTTTTGTGACATACCTTGACACGGAATGTATTCGCGAAATACAGGTGTCCCTAGCTATCGCACAAAGAAAGTGGTCAGATATTGGCCTTGGAACATTATTTACAAATTACAGGTTTCAAATACAGAACCTTAGTAGCTCCATGCAACTTTTGATGATATAATAGTTTAACATATGAAATTAAATATTTAAGTAGACATAAATATACACTAATCAATAAAATTGGTCTCGGGAGGGGCTATAGCCCCCACCGCCCCCCTTCTGGAGCCGCGCTTGCTGCTGTAACACAGGGTCCTTTACGATTTGCGCTGTCCTAGTACTAGTCCAGTCATCTTAGTAAGTTCAACTCGGAATTTAAGATACCCAGCTAAAAACTCGTATAAACGTGTATTTTGACATCCTAAAAGTTGTCTTAAAACCTGCATATGGTAGGGTGTACGCGACTATTAAAATCTAAGGTCAAAGGTCAAAAAATCGATTTTTTTTTTTGCACATATCTCGTTTCCTATGGGTTTTTCGCTATTTGTATTTATTGATAATATTGTAGAGGATTAAATTCCCTACAACTTTTGTTTCAAATTAATTTTTATACGTTGAATCGTTTTCGAGATAGAGGGTGGAGAGCGCGCGGTTAGAGCATCATATAAGGTCAACTGGTAGTCCCGGTCAAAAACACGCCATATAATTCCGAGATACTTACCTAATTTTGGCTAAGATGACTGGACTATACCTCCAACAGTTAAAGTTATTTGTAAACCGTTCTCTAAATAACTTTACAGTATTAACTGCGCACATCAATGAGCACAAAAGGCTTCAGATGAAACATTAATTGAAATAAAACAACTATGCCCCAATTTTCGTAATATTTACCTGTACTCTATAGTTTGTAATCCTGAAAGAAACATATGGCAACTTTGCACAAAACCTGGCTGTGGGTATTTTCGCATGTAAGAAATGCGTCTTTCATAGGATAAGGAGTTCTGATAAATTTATTTTTACTTTTGGTAAAATGTTCTACGTGTAGGTTGTTATGAATCCAGCTGAAGACAGGTAGCACTTTCTAGACACTTGGCAATAAATTACCAGTGCGACCGATATACTAGTGAATGATAGACCGATATACTGAGTACCCAAATTTTTAACCCAATATTAAAAGGGTTTGTTTGCAAAAAAAAAAAAAAAATTCCAAGAAAGGCATTCCATGGCGTTTGCAATAGTAAAAGTCCTATCACACTGTCATCTTTTCGCCTCCAAATATATTTGACAACAAAGTTTGAGAGACAATCATGGAAGTAACATCAAATAAATTTGCACGCATAACTTCAAATATGTTTCAAATCCTATTACACTATCAAAGTTAAACGGTAGACGGTTCTACCTCAGTTTTTATGTTATTGAAATAATGCATCACAGCACTGGAAGAAAATTTTTTAACATGTTACGATTTGTATTTCTTAACTTGTCAAATAAATGTAATTTTATAACTCATTAATATTCATTAAATAGTAAATTAAATGATATGAGATATTGAAAATTTAAAGGCATATAATACCTACACTTTTTTTCCAGATATATTTCTTTACGTACATCATTCATATTAAAATAATATTAGTTATAATAACTTTTCTGAGAATACGCACGATGTCCAATAACTCTAATGTCGCCTATTGATACGATTTCCCAGAAAAATATATTTTGTGACCAAAAACATCCATAAAATAATAAAATAAATGTATATTATCAACGACATCGAAGGGTTTAAAATAAATACGTAAAACAATTTCTCCGCCATTTTATAAACAGTCACGGGATCGTGCAACACTAAGTCATATTTGATTTAGTATTATTTAAATGGTATATATTTCTATAGGATTCGCAGAATGATTTAACAGTCCAAACTAAAAACCGTATTTTTTTCCTTCAAAATTCTAGTGAGTTTTTGTGTGATAAGAAGTTTCTCTTTCATAAGTTAATAATAAAATATTAGGGGTGTATTTTTAAATTTGAAATTGGGGCCTTAAAGTAATTGTTTTCAAATAAATTGTGTTATTTTCGGACCGGAAATTGTTTCTGACCAGTCTGTAGGCCACTTTAATTGGAAAACTGGTAGACCATATGCTGCAGCTATACAGCGAGTACAAAAAAAATGATATTTACTTCAACACGCATTCATACGTACACACGCACAAACGCGCGCCTGAACAATTCCAACATGCACACATCTACCTGCGAACAAACATAAACATTCTCGTGGAAGTGCACACAAAAGATTATTTACAAATCCTGCCTATGCGTGTTTAGCGTACTTGGGGTTGGAAGCTTTTTCCTGTATTCAAACACGTCCTGATATGAATTTCACCATTGACGGTGAAAATTTGTTTTGCAGAATTAAGTCAATACTCGGTAACTTCGATATACGGAAATTACGCGGAAATAGTCATTACCCGTGGAATTTAGTACCCATGTGACTTAGTGGCAATTTTACAGTCGCGTGGTATCATACATACCTCTTCAAGGTGTATGTTCAGTTCCAGGTAATTATTTTATGTTTACGTTCCAAATGGTTAAACTTGCTGACTTGTTGAGTAGCTGAACTTTAACAAAACAAAAAAAAAATCTTTGGATACTTTTTTCTCCATTTAATTGGTTTTTGTGCAGTATGGATAAGAGGAATGAAATGGAATAAAAACTGTAAATTTTTAGGTTTAAAGTCAAATGTGATATTGTTTGATTTGTTTCACAAACAAAAAATTTTATATTCCCTGGCCTTTTAAAATCATCAAAAATTTTATATGATTATAAAATGCTTAATAAAATAAAAATAACTCTTTTCTAAAAGAGTTTTAAAACCATTCCATGCAGTTGCCATCAGCATTGCCCTTAAACCCACCAATATTCTGTTATTTAGTTCATTTTGTTCTTGTTATCCATACTGCACAAATATGTTAAAAAATTCCACTTTGCCAGATAATTATGCAAAAAAGTATGCACTTTGTATACTTTAACATTTTGTTGAAGTTTCGCCGCTCAACAAGTCTACAAATAGGGAAATATTTTAGGAATTTTGTGGAATTTTGAGGAATTTTTGAAGGTCAAGGTCATCCACGATGGCTGCTATGATGTCACAATCCAAGATGGCGGAAAACACCACACACCATGCTCCGGCTCCAGTTCCAGAATCCCCCTATGTATACTACTAACAAAATACAACAAAATTAGTAATTTTCAAGCTAATGATTATATCTCAAAAAATTCAGGCCGTTTACGAATTAAGGCAAACCACTATGTGATCGCATACTCTAATACTTAACATTTTCGGACAGCCCTCGAAATGTCGTATCCGGAAGACAAGTATGGAGAAGTATGCGACTTCAAGCGAATCTGGACACGGCCTTAATCACAAATCACTCCTTAGCAGAGCTGTCCGTATTAATATACTGCATTTTTTCTTTTAATGACATAAAATTATGTATCTACCTATTAATCAAGTTATTCGCATCCACCCGGTTTTTCCTGAGTATTCGGGTATGCAAATCGTTGCGTCGTTTGTCGTTTTTAATGAGTAGTGTCAAGCACATAATGACGCAGACCAGAATTTGAAATTTACGACCTGCATGTATGAGCACACGGAGTGATTATCTTCATACCGGGTTGATACTACCGTTTAAATTCCGTACCAGTTTTAGATTCCCCGGCCATTTTTTTTATTTTAAGAGGGAGAAAGAAGGAAGTTAATTTCGTCCGCAACCAATAAGTACACTCCACGTCGCGTTTTCAACGACGTTTCTTTCCTTGCAGGCTTCCTGCTGATTGGTTAAGCTGAAGTCGCTATACAACGACCAACATAAGGCGACAAATCAAAACTCGACAGCACTTACAATAATTTTTTTCGGGTGGAATTTAAACAAAAAAAATTGGTTGTCTGCAAAGTCGGTTTACGGACGACAGTTAAACGTGACAACGTCATAACAAAACATTGATGAAATGATTGCATACTTTATGAATAAAATTGAATCATTTTTATTTTAATAATAAAAGAATAAATACTTGAAATTATACTAGTAATCAGTTTTTTTTAAAATGCAAGAATAATTAACCTTTATTGCCGAAATTGTTGTTGTAATAAGCAATGAAAACCACACTAACTTTTCACTTCACTTTATAAAAAGTAGAGTGGAAGAGAGATAGATGCGGCGCAAGCGTACAATGAGCGTAACGGGACACAGCGTAACGGAACAATGTGCGTAACGGGACACTTTTTCGTGCGTGCAGCCGGCGTTCATCAATTTATTAGACGTTGTCACGTCAAAAAAATCAATATTCAATCTAATTATATGCCTTGAGACATCTGAGAAGTACTATCATGCAAGACGAACTTCCTTCTCCGTGGTGTATAGCGAAGCCCTTCTTCTAACGTTGTCCTGTTATCTGCCCCTGAACTCAATACAGGACACCTCTTAACTCAACATAAGTCGAGAAAATTTTATATGCCAATTAACTACGGGTTCTGAATAAAAAGAAAAATTATCGTAATTTTTGAGTTGTATGCATTTTATCAAAACCTTTAAATTCTTCAACCTGTACCAGACAATTATATACTCTGACTACAAATTTTTGTTACGCAATCCAGAATAACCCTACTATTGATAACCATTCCAAATTAAATCAGTCATACTATACACGAATTAAAACTGCAATTATTTTCTTCGGGTAGCTCCGATTATTAAAACTGTAAAAAAAAAATCTATCATAACTTGGCAAGTTATTTGAAAAGATGACTCTCTTAAGCAGAAGACTTGATTAGTTAGCATTCTAAAAATGTTTTACAGTATGAATAACCAAAGTTCACCAATTAACAATTTTTGCCGCATAATTGTGCAAATATATATATTTTTCTCCGAAAGTATTGATTGTGTGATTTTATTTTTAATTGTTCTCAGTAGTAAGGCTATTCATGATTACGTAACAAAAAACAAAAAAAAACTGTGGTCACAGTACCTTTCTAATGATTGGGTTCAGAGTGGGGATTTTAAAACTTTATAAATAATGTATTTTACTCAAAAACTACGATACATATTTAGAAGGTTTTCTTTTATTTTGCTTATCAACTGTTTATCGGCTTGACTTAAGTTCTGGGACATCCTGTACATCCATTTGTTATAATTTTTTTTATGTCAGCACTGAATAAACGTTTTGAAAGCCCAATAACAGAACGGCCACGAATGACAACTGTTACTTTAGTTTCCAGTATTGTCTCCGAGTTTGCAAACACGGGGAGATACGCAGACGAAACATCGCTCAGAAGAATAAGAAGAAGAAAAATAACGCAAGACAAGACAAACATGCGCAAGAAGAAAAACAGACGGCGCTAAAGACGAGTAAGATCGAGTGGGTCACGCAGTCGGAAAGGAAACATAAATGGATGGACGCTATAAAACGCGGGAAAAGGCTTGACCCAAGAGGGAAAGTGTCAAGAGTTCAAAAGGAAAGAAAAGAGTTGCTAAAAGCGCTGTCACATCGCCACAGTTTGTTTTCCAGCTATATTTGACGGCAAAGTTTGAGGCGTAATGTCTGACAATATATATATATATATATATATATATATATATATATATATATATATATATTTCAGTTTCTCCATCAAATAAAGTTTGACACATAACCTCAAAAAAATGTTTTAAATCCCGTCGCACGCTAAAATATAATTATTGGATTGAACTAACTTAAAATTTAAAATTTAAATTATTTAAAAAATTAAAAATATGCGTTACTGTGCCGGATGGAAATTTTGAATTCTGTTATGATTTTTGACCATTACTTACCTTTAAATAATATGTAAGTTTACATCATATAAATACTAGTTGTATAATGAAATAAATTATCTGCTATCTAAAAGTTTTATGGACCCGTGATTTTTTTTTACAAATAAATTATTTTAAATACGAAACCTGTACAAACCTAATTTTAGTTATTTTGTATTTATAAACGCTTTAATGTTCCATATATCTTACACCACTTAAAAACATTTATTGTGTTTCACAAGATATTTATGTTTGCGCTGAGTGACTGATGTCCTGATTGGCTGATCCCATAAGAAAAAACCGACATATTTAAGAACCAGTCCTGCATACAAAATACTTTAATAGAAACTCAATTTATTCAACTGGTCAAACAAACATGACTGCTCTAGTGACGTTTTCGGTGTCGTCATAACACTCTAATAATATTTGACCAAATTTATTGGAATGTGCTGGGAGCTAAAGTTTGACGGATTGGTAGGTGTTAACAAAAACCCACAAGCTATGGTTTGGTTAGTCTCGAACACATGTTTCAACTTTATCTTTTGCTTTAAAAATAACATAATTGCATTATTATTAAGGCAATAAATAATTGTTATATAAAAATAATTTTTTCTCCTCGTGTGATTATATTTCGTTTGGACGAAACATTTCTTTAGCGTAAGATGCCATAATTTAGTTTCACAAAAACAATTGCTCTATATATAAACACTTAATTGTCAATAATAAATATTTTTGTCTGGGTATGTTGCAACAAATATTTTGTGGTGAAACAAAAAAAAAACATTCTGTAGTATCCCACTAAGAGGTTAATTGATGACAGCATAATTTTTACTATAACTGGTAGATGTCAGTATAGAAACTAATAAGTATAACTTATAGTTGCTATATTAATATATATTTGCTGCTTATAGATTTTATTGAAGATATATATTCTTAAATAAATTTTTACTAGATAAGACATTTGTTTTGTATTTACCAGGTGTAGAAAACTCAGTGAGTCACCACAAACACAATCAGTAAAGCAAAAAAAAAAATATATATATTGATTATTAATAGCTATCTGAAAAAAAAGTATTATATGTATTATTATATATAGTATTATATATATATATATATACATCTGGTGAAAAAACATGACTACATAAGTCAACAAATACAGTGCTCATATAGTGAAACATTAGAAGAAATTGTGCACGGTGAAACTATATGAATAATGGCATTAATTTTAAATAAGCCAGCATAGAGTGAAGGGTGGAGTGGAGCCTTAAAAGTACAGATATTTAAAGCTAAGCATTTTCATGTATAATCTCTTTTCGGGGACTTTTCTGTCTCACCACTATGCTGATCTTTTTTCGTAATTAATTTTTTTAAGGTTTTTTTTCTAAAATTTAAACTTGATACATTCCGTGCATTTGTTTTTGTGCCAAAAATATTTTCAAAGCACATCTCCTTAGTGAAATATCATGGATGTGTCATAACTGTGTTGAAAATGTTTGTGGCAAGACAAAAAAACGCAGACTGTTAGAAACTACAGTAAATTTACGGAATTTTAAACGAGAAATTTAACTCAAATAAACTCAAATTTCTTCGTAATTTCAAATTACTGAATATCCGTATAAACTACGCAGAATTTAGACTTTCAAGTTGTATTTTTCGTTCAAAGCAAAAGTGGGCGAAAAAAAAATCTTACTGTAGACATAACCAGATTTTGAATGTCTGGATAGTATAATAATAAATATTCTTTTGGATTCAGTGTTCAAAGTAGGTAAGATGACGCAGTTTCCGTAATTTGACGAAGATATTAGTAAATTTACGAATATTATTCTTTATAGTTTTAACCCAGAAAATATTTTTAACAGTGCAAGGGAGGTATCAAGTTAAAATTTTAGAAATGGCATTAAAATTAAAAAAAAAAATGGTTGTCTGTAAAGCCGATTTACGGACGATAGTTTAACGTGACAACGTCATAAAAAAACATCGATGGAATAATTGCATACTTTTATGAATAATTTGAATCATTTTTATTGAGTTATCACTATTTTGTATGGATACAAAGAAGGAGTGAAACGAAATCTAAAATTTAATTGATAAATTTACTTTTATTTGCACTCATTAATTCAAATATGTCTATTACTCTAACGAAGAGATTAGTTTAACTATAACTTTTATACATGTTTGCTATTTAACTTCTTCCCATCTGCGTTATTCTGTTAAGGATATGACGATGATAGGAAAAGTAGGAAACGAATGGGAGTGTTTCAAGTTTAATGTGCCTCGAAAAAGTCAAATCGATGGTTGTTCCAATCGAGTGGATGAGAGATAGATGCGGCACAAGCGTACAGTGAGCGTAACGGGATACAGCGCAACGGGACAATGAGCGTAACGGGACACTTTTTCGTTTGTGCAGCCGGCGTTCATCGATTCATTAGACGTTGTCACGTCAAACAAACAAAAAAAAACATGTCATGATGACATGCGAACCGAGTCTTTAAGGGTATTATCATTAAAAAGAAATGGACATGTCAGAGGGTCAGACGGGCGTGACCTGATTCTGAGCGCACTCGGGTTTAATGCACGTGATTTGCAAAAGGGGGGGGGGGGGGGGGGGGCGGAAAGGGGGTTGGAGCGATGATTAACGCGCGGCGGGGCTTAGCGCGGCCATTAGGGGTGTGTTTCCCCGGGGCGGGAGGCTATCTTGCAGGCTGGTTCGCCCCGTTAAGCTCCTTATTGTTCGTATTCCGAAACCACGGGGACGAGAGTCCAGGCAACAGGGCCATCATTGTCTGGCGCCAGCCCGGTTGACAGGACACGAAATAATGGTATATCTGTTCCACGTAACATCACAAAAATTCTACTAAATACGTTAATATGAATATATTTTTAAAAATCTATTTTTTTTAAATAAACAAGATTTTTTTTTAAAAAAAAATATATATTAAAAATTGAAATTAGCGAAGATACTTGTTGAAAGATTTTCTCATCATCAGTATTGCCAACAAGTCATTATAATGTAATATGGTTGTTTTAATGTGATTTTATTACTGTTTTTTGTATAAATTATTAAGACTTTTCAGAAACTTTAAAAACATTTTTTTTGGAGTCTTGACATGGAAATAAGCAGAGTTTAAAGTGAAAGTCCCCCATCATAAATAAAAAAATATGAAAAGTGAAAGAAAACCACCTCGAATCCTTATCAAATGTTCGTTTCATCAGTAGGTACACCTGCTTACGTGCGAGTCGGGCATGAGATATACCACAACGCAAAAAAAAAAAGTGCCAACAAATACGTAAATCAATCTTTTCTATTATAAGTATTTACAGTCACGAAACCACAACAGTCAACCCAAAAAAAAAAATTCACCTAAGAATATCATCACTGCAGCCACAGAACCTTAAAAATTAACCATACGTATAATATTATAAACATTTATTTGAACTCTAAAATTTAAAATGTTTTACGCAATCAAGATTAATAGGCCCGCAAAATATATTAATTTTATTTTTATCATCTTCTGTATAATTTGATGGTTGCTTATTAATATTTTTATTTGTATTTAAATAAAGCATTTTCCCAACTATTGTAGTTACGTACAATTCATCTTCGTCCCAAAAAAAATTTATTAATACAAAATTTTCTACAAAGTAATAATAATAAATAAATTATAGGTTTTTCTGGAAAATCCCCATATTTCCATTCTAGTAAATACGTAGTGTGTCGGTAAAGTCATGGTGTACTTTCGGCCGGTCAGAGGAAAGCAACGAAACAAGATAGAAAATGTTAAAAATCTTCGCCAAATAAATGAGAGATTTACCTTTTATTCGGCGAACTCTCTTAAGAGTTTAACCTTTTTATTTGGCGAAGATTTTTCTCATTTCTGTCTATCTTGTTTCGTTGCTTTCCCGTGACCGGTCGAATGTGCACTGTGACTCTACGGACACATCACGTCGGACGGTCTCTGGCTAGTTTTTGAAGTAACAATAGCGCTTGTTAGAATGGAATTCGGAATTCAATTTTTTTGGGGGGGTGGGGTGGTGGGAAAAAAAAGGGGGGGGGGTTGGGGGTTGGAATTCCTGGCATGATCAGGCATCCCGCAAATTCTCGTGACGTCACCGCCAGCACGCCACGCGGCAAATTTGCGAAACTGCCACCACGAATGCGCATTCTCTTTCCACTAAACATTGCAAAAAAATTGGTTGTCTGTAAAGTCGGTTTACGGACGATAGTTTAACGTGACAACGTCATAACAAAACATTGATGAAATGATTGCATACTTTATGAATAAAATTGAATAATTTTTATTTTAATAATAAAACAATAAATACTTGAAATTATACTAGTAATCAGATTTTTAAAATTCAAGAATAATTAACCTTTATTGTCGAAATTGTTGTTGTAATAAGCAATGAAAACCACATTAACTTTTCACTTCACTTTATAAACAGTCGAGTGGAAGAGAGATAGATGCGGCGCAAGCGTACAATGAGCGTAACGGGACACAGCGTAATGGAACATTGTGCGTAACGTGACACTTTTTCGTGCGTGCAGCCGGCGTTCATCGATTTATTAGACGTTGTCACGTCAAAAATATTTCGTAAATCTCACATTAACAAATTTTTTCGAAACTACCTGGCTCACAATTTTTTTTACTGATTTACAAAAAAACGTAAGTGTGTAACTTTTAAATAACGTAACTGTGTAATAAACAATATGATCTTGTAGACCGGGCCGGAATTCCAAGACACGTGCTACACCTGTACATACCATAACCGTATTTCTGGTGCACAATAGGACACGGCCAGTCTCTTATTTTTAGGGAACGGATTTTGGTTTCATATCCGTTGCCAATCTTTTGCCCGAATTCCGCGCATGCGCAGAGTTCACTTTTATTCCCCGTTCATTTCACCCTCGAAAAACCTGAATTTGGCCACAACAGCCACAATCCAAGAAAAAATGTCCTGCCTTAACATTGGTAAGTGGGTTGATTGTGAAGACGCGAAGAAAATGTGATAATAATATAAAGTTTTGAATTTACTTAAATCCGAGTCGAAGTACGAGAAATTAAGTGTATATATTTTCCAAATTACAGTTTAATTTTTAGCGCAAAATTTGAAATTAAACTGTAATTTTGGAAAAATGAGTCTGGTTGTACGGGTACAGTTTTGTTGCCTCGTCTATGATTACAACATGAAGGGAAAAAAAAAGAAGTAATTTATCCCTGCGTTGTCTCTTGTCTGTATCAATGCTTGAAGCTGACTGGTTCAAGAGACAGTGTCACGTGATTTTCGGAGCACGGCAGATGTTGGCCACAAAAAGAAAAAAAAAAATTCCGTCACTGCGTTGGTCCAGTTATTTCCCGCTGCTTCGAGGACGAGGATTATTAAAACATCATTTACGCCCTCGAAACAGCTAGGCTCTTCCTATTTTTTCAGGGGTTCCGATGCGTCTTTCCAGTGAAGTTAAGACAAGAGGCGCCTCATCAGATTGTCGTATACGTAAAATTAATTATATATGCACATATAAATTAAAACAAAAAGAGGTTGGATAAAAACTGCTAAGGTCCACACCACACGACGAGACAAAAAGGCTACTACCACATGCTGCATAGCATAAGCGTGTTGTGTCTGGGACCGTAACTGACCATGCAAGGCATAGTAGAAAAACAAAATGTGAGCGATTATCTCAGCACTCGCCAGAGATGCGCACGTTAACATCCAAACTCGAAAACGAGGCGAAATTCACTCGTTATCATGTTGCATGCACACTTATTATTCTAAACTCGGAGGTTAAATTCAAAGTATAGTTCTTTAAAATAATGCCTAACGTGAAAAATTTACGCAATTTTGTGTTTTCAACTACGTTTCTGGACGCGAATCACACGTAGTTTCCGCACCCGCCGCTAGAATTCGCTGCCGGAGCAGCTACGTCAACTATCAAATCGTTTTGATTAGCAGACAAAAATTTTAAACTATATAATGAAACGGCTCCGATAAAAAAAAAACACCTTGAAAAATACTAAAGCCCGGCTTTGGACCTGATTTTTGATAAGGAATTTTCTTTCATAATATTTATGATCTTGTTGAAATTCATTAAACAGGTCATACTTTAATTTTTTTTTTTTTGGCTTTGTGAACTTTATTTGTTGACATCCACCACAGATGGCAGCACTGAGGTTACACAGTTCCGTTCCATTCACGAATTTACTGCTACCGAATTCCGTATACTGAGAGCTAAGATGTAAACATAAAAAAAAAAAAATCCTGGGTGTATTCACGTACAGAAACGATGCGTCCATTATTCCTAGGGGCATGTAATATTTCGAGACCAGCTGAGAGTTAAAATACAATAGCATTATCTGCGTCTGCGTCTCCATATGGTTCCGCCCGGACCAATGTTTAAATAGCGCTTCACCACGCCTGGCGATGGTTAGTTAGTAAGGACTAGAATATCCGAGTTTAAAAACACAGTCATTCCCATGAAGCAAAGCCATTTAAATTTGGTTTTCACAAAGCGAACACCACACTTAAGCCGATTATTTTGGACGTCTAACATGGCGCAAACCACTAGCTGAAAAAAAAAAACTGCTTCTTTAGTTTCCATGTATTTATGCAATTATTACGAATATGAATTAGATCTGCAAATATAGATCTGAATATAATTAGAGAGGTTTTTGAGCAGGCTTAACGTAAATAATATGGATAGGATTTATTTATTATAAAAGGTGAAGAGGTATCAAATTACTATGAAGATAATAAGATAACGACCTAAAAAGTGAAGGAATAGGTAATTCTCATTAATACTGCCATAATAATAACATATTTCTTCATATTTGTTATCTTAAAAATATGTTTTAATACTTGAAAAATTTTAGCATTCTGCAAATACTTGTTCCCAACGTATATATGTATTAATTTAAATTGAATTTGACACAGAAACGCGGGAGAAATAAACGAAAATAACTAGTCCTATTCGTTGGCTTCATAAAATAGATACGTAATCAACATAGAAACACTGTATTATTTATGGACCGTGCACAGAAAATTCATAAATAAATGTTTTCACTTCTGATTCCGGAACACGAAGGAACATATAAATAAAATTGTTTTTGCAAATTTGAAAGAACAAATATTTATCCAGAATACAATATGTGAATGAAAACGGCTATTTTTCGTGAAGAATATATGTATGGAAAAAAATATATATCATTTGCTTGGCGCTATAATTTAATATTGAAGTTATACACTATTATTCGATTTTTTTAGCTTTATCAATAACGATTACATTCGGTGAGTAATTTTTGGACAGCTGTGAACAACAGCAGAAAATGATTTGTATTCAATCCCAATGACGCGTTGCGTTACCAGTCATATATATATATATATATATATATATATATATAAAACTCAGTAAATGTTTCGGAAACAGTTGAATTGCTGGTACGCGCACCTCGCTTATTCTTGTCAAAAGTTCGATATTGTGAAGGGGAAATTTTTTTTATGAAATATTTATATTTCACCCTTTTTTAAATGCACGAACCAGTTATACCCCTCCCCCCTTTTCCTCCTGCTGGACACTTTTTTTTTGCATTTATTTTTCGTACGCCAGTGTCCTGGATAATCGCTTTTTCAATATAAATATATATATATATATTTATTTATCGCGTATGTTTTTTTTTGTGAGAAAGAAGAGGCACTGTTGTGGGCATAGAACATCCAAACTTTTTTTATTTTTTCATTTTCCATTGTATCAGCTAGTGGTGGGCGATAATGCAAAGCTAGGGGCTGTATACGGCCTCCTCCCCCCCCCCACCCGCAATTTTTTTTTATTCTCTTCTACGCTGCAGTATAACAGGGGTCCTAAATATTCACAAGCCGCTCCAATCACCGAGGGAAATGTTCTACGCAGTAAAAACAAAACAGAGATTTGTTTTTGCGTTACCATAAACACGTTAATTAATTGAGGAACTACACAGAAAAAAAAAATTTCTGTACTTTTGCAAAAGGTTCCGTTCGGAAACCAGTTGTCAAGAAATGGTTTGTAATACTAAAAGAAAGATATTTTTAACTATGTACAAAATGTGGCTATGGTTGTTTTTACATGTAGGTATAAAATACGTTTTTTAAAGATAATACTGCGTATTAGTTTTGTAAATTGGCACATAATTTTATATTTTAATTGATGTTTAATTCATGCACAATTTTTGAACCCAGGAAAAGATGATTGTATATACAGTGAATAAAGGTTGTTTTTTTTCTATGCTAATCAATGTGCACAGTTAATACTGGAAAGCTGTTCAGGGAGTGGTTTTAGAAAATAACTTTAAAAATTGTGGTTACTGGGACATGAGGCATAAATGCCTGGGTAAGAATCCGAACCCAGTGTTACTGCGAACACTATGTCGTTGTGTTACTGCTGTCTTCTTTTACATGTACATATTTACAGAAATATGTAATTTTATAAGAATATTTATTTTCCATTCACAAAAAAAAATTCAGTAAACCTACTGGTTGCAAGGATTACAGTCTAAACTTTGCAATTTACATTCTTAACCTTTATTCTAAACTAGTCATCGTTGGTGGATTCGATTTTCGTTTCCCTAACAAGGCCTTCTAATGCTCTCAGCTCTACTTGTACTTATCTTAATCGTTATAAAAAAAATAACATCTCCAATATCGTCACCACATTGATTTAGGGAACAAACCTATATTTTAGTTATATTTTATATTTAAAAAAAAGACCCACAAAATTGAATAAAAAATTCGAGCGAATCTTTAAGAACTCGCCAGATATGTGCACATCTAACCTCGCTAACGAGCAAAATTCGTGTGATTATCATGTTGCAAAAATACATTCATATTACGAAACTCAGACACGAAATTTAACGTAGAAGTTTTTGATATAAAGCCGAGAGTGATGAATACAGGCAAATTGTTTTTCAACTACATTTATTGACGCTTATCACACGTTGTTTCCGCACCCGCCGCTAGAATTCGTTATTGTCGCAGCTACGTCAACTATCAAATCATTTTATTTGCAAAGCTAAATTATAAACTCTACATTGTGACGGCTCCAATAGAAGCAAAAATAAAAAAGTACACAATACCAAACCTGGGGTTTAGACTAGTTTTTTTTTGACTAGGAATTTTATTAAAACCCTGGTTATCTTGTTAAAATTCATTAAACAATCAAAACTATAATATTTACCTTTTGACTTTGTTAACTTTAGTTCGCGCCATTCCCAAACGATAGCAGTACCATCTGTAACACACTTCCGTTCCTTTATTTCCGTCGCGTTCACGAAATTACTCCTATGAAATGCCGTATACCCAGAACTATGATGTTACACATCAGTATCTAAATGTTTACCGATACTTTATCATAGTTTACATGCTAATTCATATTGCTTTCGCTATTGCTACCCGTTTCACAGCGAAGTCCGTTATATATGTACGGTTTACACAGTGTTAGCCAAGAAAGCAGTCATTTGTTATATCTTACAAAGACCATTAGTTTTAACAAAGCCTGAAACCGTTTGAAATAACGTGAACTTATAACAGTGAAATAATATTTGACATCGGTCCAGTTGTTTTAGAGTAGTTTATTTCTTATGAACAAATGTACGAACTCTTTCTCTTTTAAATATATAAAAAAGTCAAGTAAGAATTTGTAGTTTCCTTTATTCATGATAAGGATACGGGTATGATGTAACTAAAGTATGTTTGCATTTCCAGTATAAACATGTTCGGATGATTCCACACCGTTCCAAAACCTGATAAATATAATAAATTCATGTTTCCAAACAACGTTTCTGAACGTAAATCACACGTAGTTTCAGTACCTGCCACTAGAATTCGCTGCCAGAGCGGCTATTAGGACTATTGAAAAATTTGATTAGCAGAATATAAATTTTAAAATATATAATAAAAAGGTTTCGATAAAAGTGAAAAACATGAAGGAAAAAAAAACTAAAAACCAGGATTTGAACCTGATTTTTCGACACGGAATTTTATTGAAATACTGCCCTTATTGATGAAAATCATTAAATAGGTAAGACAAAAAATTTCCTTTTGGTTTTGTGAACTTTAGTTCACGCCATCTGACTACACATTTCCGTTCCATGCGACTTCTGTGCCGCATTCCGAAAGGTAAGAAGTTATACATTTTAAAAAAACTTCTTTGTAACAAGGTGTACGAAATATATATTATTTTGACGTGAATACGTCTTTAAATTTGTTTCCATAGTGGGAGGCAATTTAAAAAAAACGAATGATAACAAAATTGGGGGATACAGTTTGGTGTTGCAGCTACATATCTGTCAACTGAATCAAAAATTTAATCACACCACTGGATAATTATAGGATCAAAGAATTCGTTACGTTAAGTGAGCGACTGTGACGCATCGCGCGCGGTGGAGGGGGAAGCGCCACCATTTTGAGGTCATTTTGCTGCGTTTCGAGATTTTCCATTTAGTATAACTTTTGACTCGGAGAAGCTACGACGTTCGTTTGGGTTTCAATCGTCAGCTCTCGTCAAAGTCTATCGATTGCATCTATATAACATTAGTGTAAAATAGTAACAGTGAATATATATGGTGTTTTAAAAAAACCGTATTTTATATTTTGTATGGAAATATTACCTATTGCTATTACGTACACGCAGGGGCGTAGCCAGGGGGGGGGGGGTGTTTAGGGGTTCACCCCCCCCCCCCTTAGCACCAAATCTTTAATTAATTTCTTATTCATCACTCAAACAATTTCATATTAAAATTAATAAATTTTTTACCATTACAATATTTAAATTTAAGTACAGAAAACTGCTAAAATAGCACTATTTTACACCTTAAAATCCAAATTTTCACCCCCCGCTTTAATACGGGGGGGGGGGGGGGGGGCATGCTTCTTAACACCCCCCCATACACAAATCCTGGCTACGCCACTGCGCACACGTATTCACGTACAACACACGGCCGTGTCCATGGCACAGCCACACCTAATTTTTTTTTTTACTGTGTAGCTCCCGGAGGTAGGCGCAGCCTCAACAAGAATGGACTCACACGCACATAGCCTCAACCCTTGGAGAATACAGCGCATGTTATACGGTCACCATTGTGCTCAGTCGCGGTGGTGGAAAAAAAAAAAAAAATCTCTTGGCAAAAAAAAAATAACCCTTAAAAGTCGGAATTTTTTTTTTGTTATATCTTAGTTCAGGTAAAATAGACTTTTTATTAAATGGAGATAAGAATTAAGGGAGTTTGCGTGTGGAATCTTTGCCGTGTTAAAGCTTGAATACAATATGATTACAAATCACCTCCCCCCCCCCCCCCCCCACCCCACGAAATCACCCTTTCAATTCTTGATAGCAAATACGTTTTCATCTACAATGAACGCTGATTTCTTGCAGATGTGTTGTTTTCTTGTTATTTAAACAATACTCACTACATTATGACGTTTTTTACGATGCTTAGAAGCTAAATCTTTTCAAGCTTTCAAACAATTTTCTAATATATTATTTGCCTTTATACGATTTCGATTTGTTTTACTATCCAATTGCTAGCCACTTGACGTCAACTTCAGAACAGACGCCCAATCTATTTACTTCATGATTTAATGTGTGCAACAAATAATCAGTTTTGTTGGCTACCGACTTTAAAGCTGAAATTGCTCTGCTTAGCCAAATAAATCTTAAATGCATGAAGTTTAACAATGTAGGAAGTTAGTTTTATAACTTAAAAGAAACTCGCTTAGAAGGATCGTATATAAATCACTAACGACCCTTGTATCGCTTTTAATTTTGAATGTTCAAAAATAAAATAAAAATAAAAAAATAAAAAAAATCGAAAAAAATTAATTTGTATTGAAAATATGACTCAAAATTGCCAAAAAAAAAAAAAAAAATGTTTGTTTATCCAATCGCTACTAAACTTCACAAAATCACCCGCTGTGCTAACCTGAAGATTGCCTGAAAATTTCATCAAAAATTGTCCAGGCGTTTTGGAGTCCATAGGAAACATACATACATACATACATCGATATTTATATAAATAGTTTAACAGAAAAAAATCCGTACATTTGCAGACGATTACATTGAAAACCAGTTGCAAAGAAATAGTTCGTTATTTTTACATGAAATAATTATCTTCTAGATTTGTACAACACATGGCGATGGTTATTTTTTCATACATGAAATACCTTTTCGAGATAAAACTGAGTATATCTTATGTTATTGATGCATAATTTTATAATTTATTTAAGGTTTCATTAAAGTATTATTTTTTTAACCATGGAACAAGTACGGTAAGGAATCTAAAACATTATAATTGGTCTTAATTTTTTTTTCATACTCATTAATGTGCACAGTTGATACTTATCGAAAAACTACTCAGTTGATTGGTTTACAAACAACTTTAACCACTAGGGGTACTGGTACAACACAAAGCATAAATTCCCGGGTAAGAACCCAAACCCAGCATTACTGCCAACACTATGTTTGTGTGATTGAGTGATTCTGATGACGCGACACACTTCGGAGGTTCTTCAAATGATTCGTGCAATGGGGAATTTATTTATTGAATGCAGTTTTTTTTAGGACATACGCCATTGCAGTTTTGCGCTGTTTGTCATGGAAAAAATACAGAAAAAAAATTAAAAAATGTAGGTAAAAAATTCACAGAAAACAATACTGAATCAGTTTGACGTAAGATTTTTTTTATTCGGAATTTTTTTTTATGGCAAACAGTGCAAAACTGTGCAATGACTAGGGCCATGCATATTTCGCGAAAAGATTCCGAGACTAGTTATAAGTTAAAACAAGGTAGCATCGTCTGTGTTTCGTGATTGGGTGGATTTCTTTCAGGTGCATGTCAATTGTTACAACACCAGTCACAGTGATTCATTGCGGAAGAAAAACGCGCCCTGAGTGGCTCGTTCAAACAAGGCAAAACGACTTCTCCCGCCAGACGGCCGCCAATCACAAGGAAGAAACCGCTGGTGCGGGTTTACCTTGTTGCAGTGTAATAAGCATTGAAATTTATTCGCGAAAAATACCTCCTCTAGCAATAACGTATGTAAAAAAACTACATAAAATCACACTTTGGAGGCTACGAGACCTTTCCAGGGCGCGACTAGTCAAGAGACGGACATCGACCTGCGCCTTGTGAGTGTCTGTCCTCGGGCAGTGAAGGACTGCTTGGCGAGCGATAGAGGGCGACGATCAGAGTGTCGGGAATGCTGTCACGGTGCAGTAAACGAGAGAGTGGCGCACGGCAGTGTGTTGGTAGCGAGGTGATTGGTACGAGAAGTACAGTATAGAGAGAGAGAGTTAGCGAGAGAGAGTTAGAGAGAGAGAGTTAGAGAGAGAGTTAGAGAGAGAGTTAGAGAGAGTTAGAGAGAGTTAGAGAGAGAGTTAGAGAGAGAGAGTTAGAGAGAGTTAGAGAGAGAGTTAGAGAGAGTGAGTTAGAGAGAGAGTTAGAGAGAGAGTTAGAGAGAGAGTTAGAGAGAGAGAGAGTTAGAGAGAGTTAGAGAGAGTTAGAGAGAGAGTTAGAGAGAGAGTTAGAGAGAGAGTTAGAGAGAGAGTTAGAGAGAGAGAGTTAGAGAGAGAGTTAGAGAGAGTTAGAGAGAGTTAGAGTTAGAGAGAGTTAGAGTTAGAGAGAGTTAGAGAGAGAGAGAGTTAGAGAGAGAGAGTTAGAGAGAGAGAGAGTTAGAGAGAGAGAGAGTTAGAGAGAGAGAGTTAGAGAGAAAGATAGTTAGAGAGAAAGAGAGTTAGAGAGAGTGAGTTAGAGAGAGTGAGTTAGAGAGAGAGTGAGTTAGAGAGAGAGAGTTAGAGAGAGAGAGAGTTAGAGAGAGAGAGTTAGAGAGAGAGTTAGAGAGAGAGTTAGAGAGAGAGAGTTAAAGAGAGAGAGTTAAAGAGAGAGATTTAAAGAGAGAGAGTTAGAGAGAGAGAGTTAGAGAGAGAGAGTTAGAGAGAGAGAGTTAGAGAGAGAGAGTTAGAGAGAGAGAGAGAGAGTGAGAGAGAGAGAGAGAAATAGTCAAAAGTCGAGCGGAGCTACAGTGGGGAGACTAAATGATGGAATGACGAAAGTGTCACTTATTTGCAGACAGGCATTTGTATTGTTGTGATTTCATTTAGGTAACGAATAAAACCTAAATTAATTAAAATGGGATATCCTTTCTGGACCTGTTTTTTTTTCTTACAGTCGTAACACTAAGATTGAATTAAATAATATACATGGCCAACACTGCACACACCCCTAATTCTTACCCTCCATGCATGGGCGTAGATACAGGTGGAGTCCACTCTCCACTCCTCTGGAATTTTAAATTGTTAACAGTTAGACGAGGATGATAAAAATTATTTCCCCCATCCCACCCACTCCTCGACAAACACCCCTTACCCCTTTCCTCAACACAGTGCGCCCCATGTAATGAACTGTGTATTGGTTTTCTTTCAAACATGAAATATCATTTACAAGGTTAGAAATAATGGTATACAGATAAAAATATATCATTTCATGACGCGAGAAGTAATTGACTTACAGAGCTACTCCTATGTGAGTTTTAGTGGAGTTATCGTCTGAGTTTTCTTGTTTCGTTTTATGTGATTTAGTCAAATCTGAAAGCTGTCATGTTTATAGTATTTAAAAGGTCTCTTGTTACCCTAAAAATATCATAAATATTATTAATTCGTTTACAAACATTTGAAAATGGTTGTAGTATAATTCTAATGATACACTTTATATTATCGGAATTCTTCATTAGTTGACTTAAAGTGCGTTTACAGTTAAAAGTTATTTTGTTTTACCGTTCCCTGAAAAGTTTTCCAGTGTTAACTGCGGACCTTAATAAGCTTAATAAAACAAACTTAATGTCCAGTTATCCTATTTTCAAATATCTTTTTCGTTATTCAAACAAATATACTTAAGTGAAACATCAATATAAAATTTAAAATTATGGTTGTAATTTTAGTAAGAAATACTCGTTACTATCTCGAAAAACTTTAAGTCATACATGCAACATTACTGTTGTATTACACGCTGTTTCTTGGCCACTGGTTTCCCAATGTAATCTTTTCTAAGGGTACAGAGTTTTTTTGACGTGACAACGTCTAATAAATCGATTAACGTCGGCTGCACGCACGAAAAAGTGTCCCGTTACGCACATTGTCCCGTTACGCTGTGTACCGTTACACTCATTGTACCCTTGCGCCGCATCTACCTATCTCTCTTCCACTCGATTGGAACAACCATCGATTTGACTTTTTCGAGGCACATTAAACTTGAAACACTCCCATTCGTTTCTTACTTTTTCTATCATCGTCCTATCCTTAACAGAATAACACAGATTGGAAGAAGTTAAATAGCAAACATGTATAAAAGTTATAGTTAAAAAAATCTCTTCGTTAAAGTAATAAAAATATTTGAATTAATGAGTGCAAATGAAAGTAAATTTATCAATTAAATTGTAGATTTCATTTCACTCCTTCTTTGTATCCATACGAAATAGTGATAATTCAATAAAAATTATTCAATTTTATTCATAAAAGTATGCAATCATTTCATCAATATTTTTTTATGACGTCACGTTAAACTATCGTCCGTAAACCGACTTTACAGACAACCAATTTTTTTTTTGTGGATGCGAGTACTTTATTATTTTAGTCTATGGGTAGTTATGCTCGCGACACGTCCTTCCTAAATGACAAGCACGTTGCCTCCTCTTCCCCCCTATGACTGTATACAAGCGTCAGCCTGACATATTCGGTTGATGGTAATGACACCCGCGGTTAAGTGGTCGGCCGATAAAGGCACACCTGTGGTCCGTTGGTTGAGGTGTTAGCGCTTCGTCCAGAATTCTGGGGGAGGAGTGGGGGAGAAGGGGGTTCATCTCGGTAATTCTGTGAACATGGGGGAAGACGATAGGCTGGCTTGGCAGCCTGGCGGGAAACGACATAATGTCGCCCCCCCCCCCCCCCCCCCGAAACAAACCAGCGCCTCCCAAACTAAAGCGGACAGAGCAATGTCCAAGTCCCCCGCCCTTTTGCTTATAGTAGGTTCATTTCTACTCTGTGCCACTCTTTTTTCCGGAACCATCCTTCTGTTTCCATGTAACAGTTTTTGTGCAGTATGTATAAGGAGAATGAAACGGAATATAAATCTGGATCTTTCAAAGTTTTAAATTCAATTTTACTGGCTACTATGTGATCTGGTTTAGTTTATTTCAGAAAAAAAAATTATGTAATTTTACCTAGTTTTTAAAATAATCAGAATTGATTTAATTTTACAATGCTGAATTAAATTTTTGGAAGGCATTTTAAACCATACCACGCAGCAATCACCAGCATTGCCTTAATTTTTTTTGAAGGGTTATATTCCATTCGGTTCTCCTTATCCATAATGCACAAAAACGTAAAAAAAAATTCAACTATGCCAGCTAATTATGCATAAAGTATCCATTATATACATATACATAAACACTTTTAGCTGAAGTCCCAACACTCAAGAAGTCTAAAGGATTAACCATGTTTAACGTAAAAAATTAAAATCATGAATTGAAACAGGACATAAACCCTTAAAATAAAATAACTTCAATTAAAATATTTAAACACCAATGACCATTTCAAATTATCTCACTTTCTTTTTGACTACCTACATAATAATGAGAATGGAGATCCTTTTGCATAGTACTTTACAAACTACATTGTTTTCTATTTCGTGGAATTCTTCAAACTTTATTAATTTTAGTGTCTAAAAAATTTGATGCCGGAAAACATTACTGCTCATAATAATTACCATGAAAAACAATAACATCATTAAAGTTCGTTTGTTAATAAATTTAAGCTTTAGGAGCTAATGTGTACACAAAACCGAACGGTGCTATGTAATACAGCAGGTAATCAGCGCGGTGATTAATCTGTTGTTTCATTTTCATCATAAAGAAGGAGAAAGTTTACTTAAACTTTAAGAAAAAAAATTATGACGCCATGTTAACAGACAGGTTAAATACTTTGTTTACGTTAAGCTGTTAGAAATTCACACAGAGCGCGTAGCTGTGTGATAGTAAAAACTAACAAAATACGTCATTAAGTATCTGGGCAAAACTTAAGAAAAAAAAACATTTTGGACTTTCATACACAGAGGAAATTACAATCGTCGCTAAACGATTAATAATCGATATCATTACAAGTGAATTAAACCATTCAGTTACTTACATATAAGTACATAAATGCTTAAATAGAAAAAAAAAGGCTAATTTACTGGCTTTTTCATGGATTTTTTTAAAGGGAAAATTATTTACATTCGAAAGAGTAAATTGAGAAAATGCACTGTAAATATTTTTTTTTTGTAAATGGAATAGAAATATTCATGTAAAATTACAGATATTTGTAAAGTTGTACATTTACATCAAAAACAATTCTATCACTACAAAATAGTGTTCGCAGTAGTACTGGGTTCGGATTCTTACCCTGGCATTTATGCTTTGTGTTGTCCCAGTACCTCCAATAGTTAAAACTATTTTTAAACCGTTCCCAAAATAATTTCGAGTACTAATTGCATACATAATAAGCATAATACAACAAAATAGTCCAGTTATTGAACATTCAGTTATCCTTTCCATGTTTTGAAAAAAAAAATTATGATTGAATCAAACATCAATTTAAATATAAAATCATGCGTCAATTTTCCTAAGAAATAATCAGTATTTTTTTTCCTTCGAAAAAAGGTATTTCATATAGGTATGCCATGTTTAGTACAAAGTTTAAATATCTTATGTTTTAATATTACAATCTGTTTCGTGGCAACTGGTTTCCAAAGGAATCTTTTTTTTAAACACAGAAAAAAAATTGTGTGACGTCACCAGAGCGCAAAGGAAAAGCGGGACGGAAAAACTGGGATAACTATCGGAGCGAATGAAGTAGAGTCAGACATTTTTTTGTTCCGACACCGTTTTCTAGGTCTTACGTCGCCTGGTTTGTTACTACGGCAAAGTTCCAGTGTATCGTAAGCCTCCATTTCTTAACTTATCAGCTACTATAATTTCTTGCAGAGAACATCAGCCCGCAATTGCCTGTTTGCATTGCAGCTCGCTTGCGTACTTTCGAACTACTTTCGAACTAGCATTCGAACATTTTACACGTGCGCACCTTTCATAGTTGTGCACTTTTTCATGTGTAACATCTTAGCTCTCGGTATACGGCATTTGTTGGGAGTAATTTCGTGAACGGGACGGAAGTCGCATTGGAACGGAAATGTGTAACCACGGTGCTGCCATCTGTGGCGGATGGCGCGAACCAAAGTAAAGAAAAAAAAGAAGTTAACTTTATAGTATAAAATTGTTTATAAATATTTGCAAAATGGGCAGTATTTTAACACAATTCCTAGTCGAAAATCGGGTCCAAAGCCGTGGTTTAGTATTTTTTGACGTGACAACGTCTAATAAATTGATGAACGCCGGCTGCACGCACGAAAAAGTGTCCCGTTACGCACATTGTTCCGTTACGCTGTGTCCCGTTACGCTCATTGTACGCTTGCGCCGCACCGACAGAAGTTAAAACTTAAAACTTTGTTTATAAATGTGTAATATGAAATAATTTCTACGTCAAATGTATACGTAAGAAAATGAATCTGATTACTAGTATAGTTTCAAGTATTTATTGTTTTATTAATAAAATAAAAATGATTAAATTTTAGTCATAAAAGTATGCAATCATTTCATCAATGTTTTGTTATGACGTTGTCACGTTAAACTATCGTCCGTAAACCGCCTTTACAGACAACCAATTTTTTTAAAGTCTTTTTCGCTTTTATTGGAACCGTTTCATTATAAAGTTTAAAATTTCGGCCTGGTAATCAAATGATTCGATAGTTCATGTTGCTGCTCCGCCAGCGAATTCTAGCGGCGGGTGTGGAAACTACGTGTGATGCGCGTCGAGAAATACAGTTTGAAAACACAATATTCGCATATTTATCAAGCTCGGTATTATTTTTAACAATTATACTTTGTATATTTTGTGTCCGAGTTTCATATTATGATTATACTTGACACGTGAACAACAAATTTACAACGTGAATTTGCTCGTTAGTACTGAATTACTCTGTAATTTTACTTTACTCTACTCTAGATTGACTCCACCGCTACAGAGGACTGGAGTTAGCCTTCATTTCTCAGCAATTACTGCCAGCAGAAGTCTACCAATACCTGTCCGGTCACATCTTGGAGGCGCATGAGGGCTATGCATGCAAAATCCTCTGCGAGGAATATAGACACTGCACTTAGGTTCTCGACACAACCATGGCAAAAACCATTTGGCCACTTCCGAATAGTGGTACTGTGTCCTTCACTGACGCAGCCTTAACCAAAGGACCCTTCAATATAAACGTGGTGTTTGATGATAAACTTGTAGTGAAAGAACGCCCCAATTCTTTCGAATATGACAAACTAGTGTTTAAAAAAAAATTCCTGTCATTTGTTTGTGATTACCGAAAACGTAATAATATTCTTTAGGAACAAAACAACCATAAAAGAGTGATATAAAATGTTTAGTGATTTATTTTAAAGCATGAATAAATAATTTAAGTTAAATATTATTCATTCTGTATAATTCTGTATATTACCCTACGATGCTTTTCTATCAGGAAATTTTATGATAACAATTGCTATAAAATTGTGAAATAATGAATATTAGCTGTTAATTGATTTAATGAAGGGTAGCTATGTGAAAAAAAAAGTTTATTTTATGCTAAACAGGATAATTTCTTGTCTCCCAAGGCTACTGGGATAAAATTAAGGGTATTGGATGCAATTATTTGTGAAGTTACTGTCGACGTTCCAAGTAAAACTACGAGCCCCTGGTTTGTACTAACGAAGCCTCTACGGGAGCACGAAATATCATCCCCAAAGCTCAAACCTCTTGCCTGTTCTGATCCGGACAGGGCCTCCCCTCTCTCGACACGAGATGAGGTTCCCTCCCCTCACCCCCCATCGCCCTCTTCAGCCAAGCGCCGCGACGCCTTGCCAACACCGCCGGCGGCACTTCATTTACGGGCGTGCGCGTCTTCTCGTTAAGGGGCCACGGACTCGAACACGGCGTGGCAAACCTCGCATGACGAGAACATTTCGGTTGGGGGGGTTGATGGTTGTCTCTTCACACAGCGCTCAGACCTCGCATCTTCGACCTCGTTATCCGCTGCTGACAAGAGTTCAGACAGAGAGGGCAGGTAGGTGAAGATCATCTTCCCACTGAACAAGGTAAACGGCGCATTGCAAATGATGGCATGTTCTTCCCCACCTTGTACCTTCCAGAAGGTTCTTTTTTTTTGTTCGTGGAAGTCACGATTTCTTTGGATATAAACCAAAACGTCCATCGGCACATGCGGTTAAGTTCAACACCGGAATGTTCACAGATGTGATAAAACATTGTTATCACGAAATGACAATCGGGAGACATTTTTGGAAGTTTGATGGTTTAATGTTTTGACTTCGGTGCACGCTCTCTTTCTCTCTCTCTCTCTCTCTCTCTCTCTCTCTCTTCGGGCCAATGCGTCACCCTTTTTGGGCCTTTTGACGGAGATGGATAGACGTGCTGGGATCATCTTCCTTTGGACCGTATAAACGACTTGTTTGTAAAATACACAATGATATTGCCCACCTCAAACATCCCAATAACTTAGGGCGGTATTCCAAGACGTTCGGGTTAGGTAACGAATTAGCACCGCCCTTGTCGGGACACAGCCGTAACTTAACTCGCAGAACCGTATTCCAGAACGTGTCCGAACCAAATTCCAGTAAGGAAACAAATCGGCTTCCCTTAAAAAAAAAAAAAAAAAATGGGTGCGTGTAATTAGGTACGCGCGTGAGAAGTTATACTTCTTTGGCATCATCAAAAAATAGTTTTTAATTGCATGCAAAAATAGTTTGTGGAGTCCCTCCGCGCGGAAGAAGTGAAACTTCGTAATTTGGAAATGAAAATAGGAAGGGGTAGAAATTTATTTTTAGTGAAATCATATTGTATCAAATCAAACTAAAAAAATAAAGGAAATAAATTTGTAACGATTCATAGATTGATTTTCAGAGAGAGAGAGAGAGAGAGAGAGAGAGAGAGAGAGAGAGAGAGAGAGAGAGAGAGAGAGACCTATTGAATGTCTATAAAACTAACTTTTTATGAGAGCATATTTTCATGAAATAAATCATGAAATCATTCAACGATATAAGCTGTTTATTTAATTAAGCGGACGGGTTCGCCCCAAGGAGAAAATTGAGGCGGCGAGACCTCGTGGACATAGAGAAATGACACACACTCGCTCTATCTCTTTCTGTTCCCCCTCCCCAGGAGCGTTAAACGTTTAACGCAACCTTGTTGGAAGTCGCATTAGAAGTATAACTTCAAAAAGTACCCTGCACAAGGCTAGAAACTGGTTTTAACGCATTCCAGTGGACGTTTCGCAACCATCGATACAAATGTTACGGCAAAAATACTGGAGATAGCAGCACCATCCCACAAAAATATAACGGCCTTTATAATATTTTCAAGTACTTTTTAAGTTGCAATTTTTACTTGTTATGATCATTAAATTAAGGACAAGGTGTTTTGACGTGTTTATAGCGGGCGTTACAATGGGTTTACGATTGAAAATTAAGAATAATGAAATAATAATTACTCTGTACTTAACATATGACTCTTATGTATACTAGTGGGATGGTTTTATGATTGTCGTGTAGGAATATTGACGGGTTGTGTGCGAACCATATGATGATTGAAATATTTAACATAGATGGTTATATTTTATCTTTTTCCATTAGAGTTAAGGGAAGCGTCAATCACTGCACAGTAGAATATGTTGTTTGGCGCGAAATAATGTTTCATTTGGAAAGCATGTTATTATGAAATACGAACGGAGTAGGAAATATGAAATAATTACTAGCATCATGTTAACAAATGATAAAAAAAAAACTTAGAAAACATTCAACGAAAATTAAAAAAAATAATCTCCAATTGGAATATTTCTTTTGTTTTTTGATATCGGAAGTTGATTATTCGTATGTATTTCTGGTTAATTTTTGTTATTACTCGAGTATATTAATTATGTATTAACATTTCATGAATGTATTTTCTTACTGTAAAACAATTTTTTGGTGGCTCTGAATGGATGATATTAGCATTACATGAACTAGTATTTATATATTAAATTTAATTATTCTCGATACTTAATTATGCACAGATTCCATGTTACGAGCTGAAATGTTACAGATTTTTAAGTTTAATCAACTGATCAATCAAGTAGGTACATAACATATTTTAACATGGATAAATATTATATATTAAACAAATCATGAATCGACAACGTTAATGAACAGAAATACATTTCAAAATGCTCACAACATCGAATACAAAAATTCGATGTAAATAACTTGGTTGTTCCCTCGCCCGTTTTTATTGGCTGGAAATAAAGGACCACCAATTCGGTCTGTAACTAGATATTAGCTCGTAGGCGTACAGGTTAAGTTATAATTAGGGGCAGGTATTTTTCGCGAAAAGATCTAAACGCACATTAGACTGAAACAAGGTATACCCGCACCTGTGGTTTCTTCCTTGTGATTGGCGGCCGTCTGCGAGAGACGTCGTTGACTTATTTGACCGAAGCCATTCAGGACGCGTTTGCTTTCACGTTGAATTTATGTGATTGGTGTTGTCACAATCGATGTGTATCTGGGAGAAACTCGCCCAATCACGAAACAGAGACGATGCTACAGTGTTTTAACTTTCAGCTAGTCTCGGAGCTCTTTTCGCGAAATCTGCATGCCCCTAGTTATAATTCTTAAATTTTTCAATCGTAAACCCACCTTTACCATGGGTTTTCAGGACGTTGGATGAGGGGAGGGGGGGGGGAAGGTAGCTCGCGCATCACTGCACGCGTTAATTCAGTCCGCGAGGGGCAGAGCGATGCGGAAGAAACGACCGCCATTAGCCTGGGAGTCTGCAGGATTGATGCGAGCTGGCGGAGCGCAGCGCAGGGACTTGCGTCCAGGCTAACACCCGCCATCAGTCTGGATCCAGTACACGGTGCCGGCGCCGGGGGCTGGTAAGGTGCCCGCAGCATTTGCCAGTGTCGCGCCGGCTCGGGTTGTGCTCTGGAGAGAAGGTTTGGAAGGGTTTGCTCTGGAGAGAATGTTTGGAAGGGTTTTGCTCTGGAGAGAGGGTTGGGAAGGGTTTTCTCTGGAAAGAAAGTTTGGAAGGGTTTTGCTCTGGAGAGAAGGTTTGGGAGGGTTTTTCTTTGGAGAGAAGGTTTGGAAGGGTTTTCCTCTGGAAAGAAGGTTTGAGAGGCTTTTTCTCTGGAAAGAAAATTCGGAAGGGTTTTGCTCTGGAGAGAAGGTTTGGGAGGGTTTGCTCTGGAGAGAATGTTTGGAAGGGTTTTGCTCTGGAGAGAGGGTTGGGAAGGGTTTTCTCTGGAAAGAAAGTTTGGAAGGGTTTTGCTCTGGAGAGAAGGTTTGGGAGGGTTTTTCTCTGGAGAGAAGGTTTGGAAGGGTTTTGCTCTGGATAGAAGGTTTGGAAGGGTTTGCTCTGGAGAGAAGGTTTGGAAGGGTTTGCTCTGGAGAGAATGTTTAAGAGGGTTTTGCTCTGGAGAGAGGGTTGGGAAGGGTTTTCTCTGGAAAGAAAGTTTGGAAGGGTTTTGCTCTGGAGAGAAGGTTTGGGAGGGTTTTTCTTTGGAGAGAAGGTTTGGAAGGGTTTTCCTCTGGAGAGAAGGTTTGAGAGGCTTTTTCTCTGGAAAGAAAGTTTGGAAGGGTTTTGCTCTAAAGAGAAGGTTTAAGAGGGTTTTGCTCTGGAGAGAAGGTTTGGAAGGGCTTGCTTTGGAGAGAAGGTTTAAGAGGGTTTTGCTCTGGATAGAAGGTTTGGAAAGGTTTTGCTCTGGAGAGAACGTTTGGAAGGGTTTTGCTCTGTAGAGAAGGTTTGGAAGGGCTGCTCTGGAGAGAATGTTTAAGAGGGTTTTGCTCTGGATAGAAGGTTTGTAATGGTTTTGCTCTGGAGAAAAGGCTTGGAAGGGTTTTGCTCTGAGGAGACGGTTTGGAAGGGTTTTGCTCTGGAGACAAGTTTTGGGAGGTTTTCCCTCTGGAGAGGTTTGGAAGGGTTTTGCTCTGGAAAGTAGGTTTAAAGGTTTTTGCTCTGAGGAGACGGTTTGGAAGGGTTTTTCACTAGAGAGAAGGTTTGGGAGGGTTTTGGAGAAAAAGAGAGAAGATCCAGAGGTTAAAAGGAGGAGCGGGTGGAGAGAGCAGCAACCCTCGGGGTCTTGCCCTAATAGTTTAATGTGTGATATTTTAGCTTAGTATTAGGAGAAATTACGTGAATTAAACAGAAGTAACATAGATCGTAAATGTGTAACCAAGGTGCTGCCATCTGTAGCGCATGAAGTGAACCAAAGCTTACAAAGCCAAAGAGGAATTTTATAGATGGGTAGTCTTTTAATGAAATGCCTTGCCGTTTAATTTTTCAATTCTTTTTCGCATTATTTTTTTAGAAAACCCCATCAACTCATACTTCTATAATTCGTGAAAAAAAATGTTTTATTGTTCTATGACTGAGACTGAATTAATTTTTTTTTTATGATTGAGACATAATAAAAATCACAAGTTTAAAAATATTTGTGAATTAGGTTAAATAGGCAAAAAAAAAAGGTCCAATCGAAACTGTAGTTTATACTTTATGGTTTCATTATCTTAAGATAGGGTTGAAACATAAAATGGCTTTAATAGTTCTCAAAACTATCAATTTGTGCTTATTGAATGATATAGCATTTTGAATACAATTAAGTCTCGGTACACACGCTGTATTAAATTTCTTTCTCTCATCAATACTATTATCTAAGAGCTATAATTTACTTTATGTGAGTAGTATATAATAGTATTTCCGGGCGCAGGCGCCAGGCGGTGGTGGTGGTGTCGGTGTCCGCCATCTTCGATTTGTGACGTCACGGCGACAAAAATTCCTCAAAAGTCCTCAAAAATGACTCAAAATGACTCAAAAATTCCCGTTTTAAGAAAAAATTTCCCGTTTTCGAGAGAAAAATTCCCGTTTCGAGGGAAAATTTCCCGTTTTATTCCTTAAAAATCCCAGCGGCTAGAAATGTCCTGATAGAGGCTTAAGCATCCTTAACTTAAGCCTCAGTTAAGCCTCTATCAGGATGTGACCTTGACCTTTGACCTTGACCCCGACGGCCATCTTGGATCCACCATCTTGGATGACGTCATTTCGTTTTCTCGAACATTCCGGCATTGTGTTATCGGCCCTTTTGAATTATGACGTCACCGTTGCAATTTCCGTTACAGCCGCCATCTTTAAATTTATTATCCGATTTTAATGAAAAAAAATTTTAAAATTATAAAAAAATCAAATAAAATTTTTTTAATAACATATTTAAAAAACAAACATTTACGACACGGAGCTCGGAGTCCTCGGTTCGAACCCGACGAGTGCAAAAAAAAAATGGCGACCGATCCTTCCCTCGTGGTGGGTGCTGGCAGACTGACTCCCCGCCACTTTTTATCATCATCTAGTATGACGTCATGGCCGCCATCTTGTCTTCGATGCTGGAAGCCATCATCATTGTATCGTCGGCTAGAGTGCGCCGATGACATGTTAGTTTAATTCGTATCCGCTAGAGTGCAGTAATCATTTATTACTGTGACACCCGCCATCTTGTCATTTGACCGCCATCTTGAAAATCCGTAATTATTTAGCTAGAAATTCGGGAAAAGTTCCAAAATTCATTAAATAAATCACTCATTAATTTACATATTGATTCGATCGATTCCCGTCCTCGGTTCGATACCCGATCGATGCAATAATGTTTAATCTTATTTAAAAAATAATAATTTCAATATACCATGTTCAACATTCGTAAAGAGTCTCTAAATCCTCTACGACCACCATCCTATCAGACATCAAGACCACCATATTGGAAATGTGTAATTTTAATGTTAGAGATCCGGGAAAAAAGTTCAGAAATCATTAAATAAATTTCCGATCAATATACTGATTAATTAGATCGACTAAGGTCCTTGGTACGATCTAGGATGATGCAAAAAAATTAAATATAACATCAAATTAACATAATAGTAACAGGTTCGAGGAATTAAACACCGCAAGTTCTTTTACAAACATAATATTTATTACATAAATTCTATTCTACTACAGGATCACTTACGAAAGCCAGCAATCTTATAATCATTTAGTTCCACAGCGGTGTGAAATGACTAATTCTTAGCTCCAATCGGTTTATACTAGACAGAGTCCAGCCAGAACCTTTACAGACATAGTCCACCTCTTCTTGACAGAGTTTCTGGATACCGTTTTTAACAGTTTGCTTCACATCGTTAGAACTGTAAATTACTGCAGCCGATGTCTTGAATGCACACTTCTCCACTTTTTCATCGAACGGATATGGCTTTCCATATCTACAGTCCAACCACAAGTTATATTTCAAAGGTCCATTTGTTGCTACATCATCAGTAAGCTGATTGATTATCTTCTGTCTGATATCGTCAAGAAAATTACAAATGTCCTTCGACTCACCGAACGTATTTAGATAATAGTAGTCTTTCAACGTTCCACGAAATGCAGACTGCGCCAAGTAGAAGCCATTATCGTTAACTTGTAATGCTCCGAACACAGTCTTAGGTTTAGTTCCATGTGCAGACGTCATAACAATCGGTTGCCGGGCATCTGGTTTTTTGGTTGTACGCTTTCGTGTCTCCAATCTAAAGCGAGGAGTCTAAATTTCGGCAGGTAGTTCAGCAGTAGGAGCACAGACTCCACCTTTACATTTTTTCGCATGATGTCGCAAACTGTCAATTCGAGTAAACCATTTAAGGCACTCATCACATCGAAACTTCATGCGAGAAGGATTCTTCGTGCATTTGCTCCGCTCATGTCTTCATGCATCATGGGAAAATGCGAACGACGTATCACAGTAGCTGCAAGGATACCGTGGTGATGAAGACGATCCTTTCATACCCGATCCAGATACAGGCGTTGCAACAGTAGTACCATTTCCAGGCATTCTCTTATGCACATCGATGCATCGTTGTTGCGCCGAAACCTTTACATTCTGCCGCACAGCAGGACCTTTGCATGCCTTCATGTGCGTTTTCATATTATCTTTTCTGGCAAACTGCTTATGACATTTCTCACAAACAAACATTTTACGATATAGGTTCTTGACACATTCGCTCCTCTCGTGCCGCCGAGCATTGCTGTTGTTTGAGAAAATCTTGTCGCAGTAACAGCACCGATGTTCGCTAGTTGTCAAATCAGCATCCATTGAAGTCTCCATCGAGGTCGTATCGTCGATCGTCGTAATTTCCTGCACATCCAGCTCAGAAGTCATTAAGCTATCTTCTGCTGGTGGTATCACATCTGTTGAAATCTCCTCCAATGTTGACGTCGTCGTCGTTGCCAACGGGATCTGCTCCACCATTGTCGTCGCTGACGTCAAGGTTCCCGTAGACGATGGTACAACGTCCATCGAGTTCGGCGTTAAAGTCGGTAAAGATGCCATCGAGTTCTCAAGAACAGGTAATTACGCGACTTATGCACCAGATGAAATAATCTAGGTTATCCTTACACCATCGACGACAGTAACAAACTGAGCGACCTGCTGTCTAGGACTCGCTTATATACATGCACCGGATGGAATAATACGCAAGTCAAATCAAGAACCATTTACTATAATACTAGAGTCAAAACAACATTAAAAATAGAAGGACCATCAACGAAAAGGCAGCACATTTGGAAGCACCGACAACGAAAAGGCAGCACATTTGGAAGCACCGACAACGAAAAGGCAGCACATTTGGAAGCACCGACAACGAAAAGGCAGCACATTTGGAAGCACCGACAACGAAAAGGCAGCACATTTAGAAGCACCGATTAAGGAAAGGCAGCACCGCCAACGAAAAGGAAGCACATTTGGAAGCACCGACAAAGAAAAGGCAGCACCGCCAACGAAAAGGAAGCACATTTGGAAGCACCGACAACGAAAAGGCAGCACCGCCAAAAAAAAGACAGCACATTTGGAAGCACCGACAACGAAAAGGCAGCACCGCCAACGAAAAGGCAGCACATTTGGAAGCACCGACAATGAAAAGGCAGCACCGCCAACGAAAAGGAAGCACATTTGGAAGCACCGACAACGAAAAGGCAGCACCATCGACGAATAGGAAGCACATTAATTTATCATTGACTCCAATATTTATTGGCTCCAATATTCATTGGCTCCAATATTCATTAGCTCCAATATTCATTGACTCCAAATATCCATGAGCTCCAATATCAATTGGCTCGAATTGCTCCAAAAGGTTCCATCAGCCTTTTGGCTCCAACAGTCTTTTGGCTCCGATAGTCATTGGCTCCAATAGTCATTGGCTACAATATTCATTGGCTCCAATAATCATTGACTGCAATATTCATTGGTTCCAATATTCATTGGCTCCAATATTCATTGGCTCCAATATTCAATGGCTCCAATATTCATTGACTCCAATATTCATTGACTCCATCAGTCATTGACAACTACAGTCTTTTGGTCCCAAAAGTCTTTTGGCTCCAAATATATTAGGCTAGAATTCTTCGAGTCTAAGAGACTATGAGACCACATGGCTACGAGTCTAAAATGATCTAGCTGGTTACAAGTTATACATGGCTTGCGAGGCTACAGAGCTACGAAGTTTCTAGTACACAGGTTTACATGACTGCGAGGATACAGGACTACAAGTCTGCAAGCGTACTTGACTACGAAGGTACTCGTCTACATGACTGGAGTTATCGCATCTGTCTTCAATGGAATTTTCGTTTTGCTACATCTACACCATCAGCATTATGTTATAAGATTACAAAACTACTTGCTTACGTAGCTTCAAGTCTACGAGGCTCCAATACATCATGACTACGAGACTACGAGCCATGAGGATACGAGACTATGCGATTGCAAGTCTTCAAGGTTACGTCATCGCGAGGCTATAGGACTACGAAGCTTCCAGAACGCATGGTTACGAGAATGCATGACTAATTAGCCGCATGGCTACGAAACTTTATGTCTCTAATTGACTACAATAGCACTATTCAGTGGTGAGAGTTAATTTATTTCATGCAAAGGTACTTGCTGCAAGCAGTTCCGCTTTTCAACATCAGATGATGTCACGTTTTGCTTGCAGGTAAAATAATATTTATTTTATGCGGGATGCGGGTTGTTCACTATCGATCGCATAAGAAGAATGGCATCGATAGTCTTCAAGGAGAAGGAAGTTCATCCTTCCTGCTAGTGCTTCTCAGATTTCTCACGGTCCGCCATCTTGGATTGCGACGTCACGGCTGCCATCTTGGATGTGTGTGACTTTGACCTTTGACCGAAACCGCAGGAATGATCGCAAGCACACGGATTAACCATCATAATATTGGCAAGAATAATCAGGAGCACACGGAGAAAAACGACACATGGTTTCTTTGATATCATAAAATTACATAAAAAAATATTTAAAAATAAAAATAAATTAATAAAAAATGTAAAATAAAAACAAAAAATACTTAAACAGATTCTGCTAGCTTGTAAACTTATCATTGTTGAGCAAAGATAGAGTTCTAGTACAAGCCAGAATTTTATGTATTTTTTGTTTTTATTTTAAATTTTTTATTAATTTATTTTTATTTTTAAATATTTTTTTCTGTAATTTTATGATATCAAAGAAACCATGTGTCGTTTTTCTCCGTGTGCTCCTGATTATTCTTGCCAATATTATGATAGTTAATCCGTTTGCTTGCGATCATTCCTGCGGTTTCGGTCAAAGGTCAAAGTCACACACATCCAAGATGGCAGCCGTGACGTCGCAATCCAAGATGGCGGACCGTGAGAAATCTGAGAATCACTAGCAGGAAGGATGAACTTCCTTCTCCTTGAAGACTATCGATGCCATTCTTCTTATGCGATCGATAGTGAACAACCCGCATCCCGCATAAAATAAATATTATTTTACCTGCAATCAAAACGTGACGTCATCTGATGTTGAAAAGCGGAACTGCTTGCAGCAAGTACCTTTGCATGAAATAAATTAACTCTCACCACTGAATAGTGCTATTGTAGTCAATTAGAGACATAAAGTTTCGTAGCCATGCGGCTAATTAGTCATGCATTCTCGTAACCATGCGTTCTGGAAGCTTCGTAGTCCTATAGCCTCGCGATGACGTAACCTTGAAGACTTGCAATCGCATAGTCTCGTATCCTCATGGCTCGTAGTCTCGTAGTCATGATGTATTGGAGCCTCGTAGACTTGAAGCTACATAAGCAAGTAGTTTTGTAATCTTATAACATAATGCTGATGGTGTAGATGTAGCAAAAAGAAAATTCCATCGAAGACAGATGCGATAACTGGAGTCATGTAGACGAGTACCTTCGTAGTCAAGTACTCTTGCAGACTTGTAGTCCTGTATCCTCGCAGTCATGTAAACCTGTGTACTAGAAACTTCGTAGCTCTGTAGCCTCGCAAGCCATGTATAACTTGTAACCAGCTAGATCATTTTAGACTCGTAGCCATGTGGTCTCATAGTCTCTTAGACTCGAAGAATTCTAGCCTAATATATTTGGAGCCAAAAGACTTTTGGGACCAAAAGACTGTAGTTGTCAATGACTGATGGAGCCAATGAATATTGGAGTCAATGAATATTGGAGCCATTGAATATTGGAGCCAATGAATATTGGAGCCAATGAATATTGGAACCAATGAATATTGCAGTCAATGATTATTGGAGCCAATGAATATTGTAGCCAATGACTATTGGAGCCAATGAATATCGGAGCCAAAAGACTGCTGGAGCCAAAAGGCTGATGGAACCTTTTGGAGCAATTCGAGCCAATTGATATTGGAGCTCATGGATATTTGGAGTCAATGAATATTGGAGCTAATGAATACTGGAGCCAATGAATATTGGAGCCAATAAATATTGGAGTCAATGATAAATTAATGTGCTTCCTATTCGGCGCTGGTGCTGCCTTTTCGTTGTCGGTGCTTCCAAATGTGCTTCCTTTTCGTTGGCGGTGCTGCCTTTTCATTGTCGGTGCTTCCAAATGTGCTGCCTTTTCGTTGGCGGTGCTGCCTTTTCGTTGTCGGTGCTTCCAAATGTGCTGTCTTTTCTTTGGCGGTGCTGCCTTTTCGTTGTCGGTGCTTCCAAATGTGCTTCCTTTTCGTTGGCGGTGCTGCCTTTTCTTTGTCGGTGCTTCCAAATGTGCTTCCTTTTCGTTGGCGGTGCTGCCTTTTCTTTATCGGTGCTTCCAAATGTGCTGCCTTTTCGTTGTCGGTGCTTCCAAATGTGCTGCCTTTTCGTTGTCGGTGCTTCCAAATGTGCTACCTTTTCGTTGTCGGTGCTTCCAAATGTGCTGCCTTTTCGTTGTCGGTGCTTCCAAATGTGCTGCCTTTTCGTTGTCGGTGCTTCCAAATGTGCTGCCTTTTCGTTTTCGGTGCTTCCAAATGTGATGCCTTTTCGTTGTCGGTGCTTCCAAATGTGCTGCCTTTTCGTTGTCGGTGCTTCCAAATGTGCTGCCTTTTCGTTGTCGGTGCTTCCAAATGTGCTGCCTTTTCGTTGTCGGTGCTTCCAAATGTGCTGCCTTTTCGTTGTCGGTGCTTCCAAATGTGCTGCCTTTTCGTTGTCGGTGCTTCCAAATGTGCTGCCTTTTCGTTGTCGGTGCTTCCAAATGTGCTGCCTTTTCGTTGTCGGTGCTTCCAAATGTGCTGCCTTTTCGTTGTCGGTGCTTCCAAATGTGCTGCCTTTTCGTTGTCGGTGCTTCCAAATGTGCTGCCTTTTCGTTGTCGGTGCTTCCAAATGTGCTGCCTTTTCGTTGTCGGTGCTTCCAAATGTGCTGCCTTTTCGTTGTCGGTGCTTCCAAATGTGCTGCCTTTTCGTTGTCGGTGCTTCCAAATGTGCTGCCTTTTCGTTGTCGGTGCTTCCAAATGTGCTGCCTTTTCGTTGTCGGTGCTTCCAAATGTGCTGCCTTTTCGTTGATGGTCCTTCTATTTTTAATGTTGTTTTGACTCTAGTATTATAGTAAATGGTTCTTGATTTGACTTGCGTATTATTCCATCCGGTGCATGTATATAAGCGAGTCCTAGACAGCAGGTCGCTCAGTTTGTTACTGTCGTCGATGGTGTAAGGATAACCTAGATTATTTCATCTGGTGCATAAGTCGCGTAATTACCTGTTCTTGAGAACTCGATGGCATCTTTACCGACTTTAACGCCGAACTCGATGGACGTTGTACCATCGTCTACGGGAACCTTGACGTCAGCGACGACAATGGTGGAGCAGATCCCGTTGGCAACGACGACGACGTCAACATTGGTGGAGATTTCAACAGATGTGATACCACCAGCAGAAGATAGCTTAATGACTACTGAGCTGGATGTGCAGGAAACCACGACGATCGACGATACGACCTCGATGGAGACTTCAATGGATGCTGATTTGACAACTAGCGAACATCGGTGCTGTTACTGCGACAAGATTTTCTCAAACAACAGCAATGCTCGGCGGCACGAGAGGAGCGAATGTGTCAAGAACCTATATCGTAAAATGTTTGTTTGTGAGAAATGTCATAAGCAGTTTGCCAGAAAAGATAATATGAAAACGCACATGAAGGCATGCAAAGGTCCTGCTGTGCGGCAGAATGTAAAGGTTTCGGCGCAACAACGATGCATCGATGTGCATAAGAGAATGCCTGGAAATGGTACTACTGTTGCAACGCCTGTATCTGGATCGGGTATGAAAGGATCGTCTTCATCACCACGGTATCCTTGCAGCTACTGTGATACGTCGTTCGCATTTTCCCATGATGCATGAAGACATGAGCGGAGCAAATGCACGAAGAATCCTTCTCGCATGAAGTTTCGATGTGATGAGTGCCTTAAATGGTTTACTCGAATTGACAGTTTGCGACATCATGCGAAAAAATGTAAAGGTGGAGTCTGTGCTCCTACTGCTGAACTACCTGCCGAAATTTAGACTCCTCGCTTTAGATTGGAGACACGAAAGCGTACAACCAAAAAACCAGATGCCCGGCAACCGATTGTTATGACGTCTGCACATGGAACTAAACCTAAGACTGTGTTCGGAGCATTACAAGTTAACGATAATGGCTTCTACTTGGCGCAGTCTGCATTTCGTGGAACGTTGAAAGACTACTATTATCTAAATACGTTCGGTGAGTCGAAGGACATTTGTAATTTTCTTGACGATATCAGACAGAAGATAATCAATCAGCTTACTGATGATGTAGCAACAAACGGACCTTTGAAATATAACTTGTGGTTGGACTGTAGATATGGAAAGCCATATCCGTTCGATGAAAAAGTGGAGAAGTGTGCATTCAAGACATCGGCTGCAGTAATTTACAGTTCTAACGATGTGAAGCAAACTGTTAAAAACGGTATCCAGAAACTCTGTCAAGAAGAGGTGGACTATGTCTGTAAAGGTTCTGGCTGGACTCTGTCTAGTATAAACCGATTGGAGCTAAGAATTAGTCATTTCACACCGCTGTGGAACTAAATGATTATAAGATTGCTGGCTTTCGTAAGTGATCCTGTAGTAGAATAGAATTTATGTAATAAATATTATGTTTGTAAAAGAACTTGCGGTGTTTAATTCCTCGAACCTGTTACTATTATGTTAATTTGATGTTATATTTAATTTTTTTGCATCATCCTAGATCGTACCAAGGACCTTAGTCGATCTAATTAATCAGTATATTGATCGGAAATTTATTTAATGATTTCTGAACTTTTTTCCCGGATCTCTAACATTAAAATTACACATTTCCAATATGGTGGTCTTGATGTCTGATAGGATGGTGGTCGTAGAGGATTTAGAGACTCTTTACGAATGTTGAACATGGTATATTGAAATTATTATTTTTTAAATAAGATTAAACATTATTGCATCGATCGGGTATCGAACCGAGGACGGGAATCGATCGAATCAATATGTAAATTAATGAGTGATTTATTTAATGAATTTTGGAACTTTTCCCGAATTTCTAGCTAAATAATTACGGATTTTCAAGATGGCGGTCAAATGACAAGATGGCGGGTGTCACAGTAATAAATGATTACTGCACTCTAGCGGATACGAATTAAACTAACATGTCATCGGCGCACTCTAGCCGACGATACAATGATGATGGCTTCCAGCATCGAAGACAAGATGGCGGCCATGACGTCATACTAGATGATGATAAAAAGTGGTGGGAGTCAGTCTGCCAGCACCCACCACGAGGGAAGGATCGGTCGCCATTTTTATTTTTTTTTGCAATCGTCGGGTTCGAACCGAAGACTCCGAGCTCCGTGTTGTAAATGTTTGTTTTTTAAATATGTTATTAAAAAAAATTTATTTTATTTTTTTATAATTTTAAATTTTTTTCATTAAAATCGGATAATAAATTTAAAGATGGCGGCCGTAACGGAAATTGCAACGGTGACGTCAATTCAAAATGGCCGATAACACAATGCCGGAATGTTCGAGAAAACGAAATGACGTCATCCAAGATGGTGGATCCAAGATGTCAGTCGGGGTCAAGGTCAAAGGTCAAGGTCACATCCTGATAGAGGCTTAACTGAGGCTTGAGTTAAGGATGCTTAAGCCTCTATCAGGACATTTCTAGCCGCTGGGATTTTTAAGGAATAAAACGGGAAATTTTCCCTCGAAACGGGAATTTTTCCCTCGAAAACGGGTAATTTTTTCTTAAAACGGGAATTTTTGAGTCATTTTGAGTCATTTTTGAGGACTTTTGAGGAATTTTTGCCGCCGTGACGTCACAAATCCAAGATGGCGGACACCGACACCACCACCACCGCCTGGCGCCTGCGCCCGGAAATACTATTATATACTACTTATGTGTTAACAAAGTTTCGCTAGTCTTCTAAATTATCATTACTTGCGCGCTTTTTTACGCTGATTATATTATACTTCTGAATATCCGTTGAAAATATTTGTGACATAACAACAAATAAACCATATTTATTATGTTAAAATTTCAAGGAAAAAAGCCTTGAATAATAATGATGAATAAGAATTAAAAATAAAATAAACATTGCGTGTGAGTCCAAGACCAATTTAAATTATTAGCAAGTTTACAGAATTATTGACTCAAAAATAATTTTAAATACAAGCTTCTTTTAGCTCATATTTCTCCCTCCAGATTAGGTAAGATATTAATGAAATAATATTAAGAAAAGAAAACATTAGAATTAACGTTTCTTAGGAGGTAATAATCTTCCTCTGAAATTACTATCGGATTATTAAAAGTAAAAAAAAAAAAAACTTGCACCAAATCTATAGTGCTGAGATTGAGTAGGATATTAATGAGTCCAAACGTGGTTTACTTATGAGGCCTCTGGTTCATATTTACGTGAAGTGATATGTAAAAAATGGAAAAGGATATTAGGAGGAAATAAACACATATTGTTACGAACTTTTGTAGGGAGAACTGGGTTCATAAGGGATAGGCCAATGAAGTTTTATTACAATTTTATTAATTGGTAATATTTACATTACTAATAAATAATGTACTTAAAAATGCATGATAACCAATCACTTGCAGTTAATAATGTTTATTTGCAAGTCACTCAATGTCTTGTCAAATTCCCGCAGTTTGCACTCCTCACTGGTTCTAGGCTGCACAGTGGTTCGCTCCTTACCTCACGCCTGACCACACACAGTCTCGCGCCACTCAGTCGCACTCTATCTCGATCCCGTCGCTCCTCGTCGCACCACTCTCGAGGGGGTCTCTCACCCTCTTCGCCGATGTCGCACTTCCCTTCGCTCGCGGAACACTCCGAACACTCGGAACTCCCGGTGGAGGCCGGCGTCACCGCCTATATACCCATGGCGTCCTTCTCGAAGGGACGAGAGCGGCTGTGACGTGTCTCGTCATCCCGGGCCCGAGACCCGACGCCCGAAACACCCAGAACAGCGACGCTTATTCACGCCACTCCTCGCGGCGGCCTCTGTAAGCCCGGAATTTCCAGGCCGCTAAAGGTGACAATAGCCCGGGGCGTGATGACGCGCGGGGAGCGGAAGGGGGTGGGTAGCGAGGACCCTTTGTAACTTTGAATATATATACTGTATAGAAGTCGCCAGCCCAGGTTAAAATTTCTAATACGGTTTCAGGTAGTTGGTTAATTCACCGCCGCAATCGCCACAATCTCTAGGGCATCGACTTGTGGTGGTCCCTAGCGGACAAGTGTCGAACTCTTCAAACACCCCTTCCCCCTCCCGTTGAACGACCTTGAGCTGCAGTGAATGATGGGTGGGGGGTGTGGGGAATTACAGTGGGCGACAGTGCTGCGCTCTAACGTGTAAATAACAATCTAAGACGATACAGGGCGTTACGGCAGCGCACTGCAGCGGTGAAGTTCCCAAGCTGCTCATCATATGCTTCTGAAAAACGTAGAGTAAATCCTATCCACTCGCGACTTCTATACAGTATATATATTCAAAGCTTGTAATCAGGCCAGGCATGCGTGGACGGCGCGTGACGTCAGCGGCCGTGCGGGGGCCGCCAGCCGGCTCCGAACCTGGCGCGTGTCGCGGGCCTGTCTCCATTCGTAACAATATTAGTTTTTTTAAAACGGAAGTAAATAGAATTATCTACAGTTCATACATCTGAAATGCCGTTATGCAATAAATTATAGGTATCTTTTGTAAAATTATATATTACTGTCCATTATTGACGATATATTTCCTCTACTAGGAAAATAATTCGAAGCGTTACAGATTAAAAATATTTGATGATATTTCTCTCATTGACATTAATGAGAATCATACATGGTGAAATATAAATAAATATAAAAGTTCGCAGTCATACTAAAACAAAAAAAAAATTAAAACTCAGAAATTTTTAATGACAGTTGTCATTTCACATGGTTTAATATTTTAACAATAATAATGTTTAAAGTTATCTTGAACGCTTGAGTGCTCTTAACGGCCTCTCTCGCAGAGTAGGGAAAGCGAAAGGGAATAATAATTTACCAATTCGCGCGAAAGTGACACATCTGCCGCCGCCTCTCGCCTTGCCCGGGGGTCGTTCGAGTGACGAGATAGCGTCGTCGTTCGTTACGGGACTTTCTCCCGCCTTCCTACTCCACGGGACCACAAGTTCTAATGTGGTGGTGGGGGATGGGGTAAGGTTCCTTCGAGGGATGATGGGGTGGTGGGGGTTAGGGGGAGAAGAGAACAAAAGAGTGTCACCGTCTGCTTTACCACACCTTCCCTCCCCGTTCCTTTTCCATTCCAACTTTCCCTTTTCCTCGTGGCCTGGTGGCCTCCTTATCCCAGCAACCTCAGTACCCTACCTCACCCCCCTTTTTCGCCCAACCCACCCTTGTTCGAGAAACAGGCATTTCACCGTCGTCGCCGCACCCACCTCCAGTTGTTCCAAAAGTTTTCAACTTCGGTAATTAACTTTTAAGGGATGTCTGTTTTCCGAGGAGGCTGGGTGTCTGGGACGTGAAACCCATTGCTGACTGCGTGCGCAAGTAGGGGAAGGCAGGTTCAGCCAAGTGAGATGATTCTTTTTTTCTTCGTGTAGTAACTCATTCGCTCCACGATCCGCAAACTAAATACGAAAATTCAGTGTTTTGGTTCAGTACTCATAATTGTATCATCACACTAGCAGGGGCGCAACAACAGGGGGGGGGGAAGGGTATTTTGCCCCCCCCCCTCTCTGAAACCTTGAAGTGGGGGCAAACAGGGGCAAAGAAAGTGCTGTGGAATCAATTTTTAGATAATAATGAAACTGCTTAAATAGCACCATTTTCCACCTTGAAATACAAATTTTCCCGGGGGAGGAACCCCCCCCCCCCCCCCACCCCCCGCGTCAATAGGGGCGATCGATGATTCTTTATAAAAAGGTATATTGCCCCCCTTTTGGAAATTTAGTTGTTGCGCCCCTGCACACTAGCCGGAAAAAAACCTGGCATTGCCTGGGCTTTACACGTCATGAATAAAATTATTCAGTGGAGTTGTGATCGCCTTTCTTTTTTAAAAAAAAGTATGAAGTAGGCAGTGTATTTTGTTTATAAAGTAAACAAACAACCAAACCAACAATCTCAAATATAACCATTTATCCAAAGGTTGATTGTACAACAGTTGTTTTTCGTTTGTCCATCCGGAGCGTAAAGAAGCAAAATATCGGGCATGCCCGACTCTTGAGCGAACCCATTTGAAAAAAAAATGGTAATTTCAGGTTCAAGCCTGACATGTACGCACGTGATTGCCACTCGTCGCTGTGCATGTCGATAGAGCGAATGCAATGAGAGAATGCAATCGCTCTAGATCGAACTGCATAGTTGAATAATTGGGTGTCAAAAGAATGCGAACATTACCAATGTTATAGCCATTGCCTGGAGATGGAGGAAAAAAGAGAATTAACAATGCAATAGACATTCCCAGGAGATGAAGAAAGCACCATTATGGAATAGCCATTGCCAGGAGTTGAAGAAAGCACCAACAATGGAATAGCCATTCCCAGGAGATGAAGAAAGCACCAACAATGAAATAGCCATTGCCAGGAGATGAAGAAAGCACCAACAATGGAATAGCCATTGCCAGGAGTTGAAGAAAGCACCAACAATGGAATAGCCATTGCCAGGAGTTGAAGAAAGCATTAACAATGCTATAGCAAAACATCATTTAGAAGAACAATATTCCTTATTTAAGAGTTGGGAAATGGCAAAAAGGGGTGGGAGAGGGAGAAAGGCGTGGTTTTCCAAAATCTCACTTGGGTAGTGAGTGATAGGATTCCTCTTGTTTCGAAGTTCAAGTGTGCCAAGATTTTATCAACATAGGAGTAAATCTTCATGTTTGTATAAGAAACATTAAAAATAAACATACTTTACATAAATATATATAAGAATATTGTAAAGAACTTATGAGAAGGGTGGGACAAGATTCGAAATGTTATCCATATTGATTTATAAAATGTCTCTTCATTTACCACACTATAATTAATCTCAATTTCTGCCTGCGAAATGATAGTACCTAAATTTACCAAATGCAGATGCCTCCTGTCCTTTGTGTCGAAACACCTCTGTCGCGTCAGCGGTGACGCAACTCCGACGCACGCTCTAGCGGTCGTGAGGGGGAGACGGCCAAGGGCGGAGGAGGAAATGACGCAGCAGCGATGCTACGGAATTCTCGTAACGCTGCTTGTGTTTGTCCACTCCTCAGTTTTTCTTAACGGCTGACGATAGAAGCTACCATATTTATTTTATTTTACACAAAGAATCTACAATTTATTTATTCGTGTGGAAAAAAAGAGTTTGCAATTGAGTTCATAACTATCATTCAATATTTTATGTGGATAGCTTGATCGGAAATGAAAATAATTTATCTCTGTCAATATCTAAAAAGGAAGAGGTTTCGCTTCTGTCATGCGTGGATTCCACGCGCACATTTTTTTTTTTTTTTTTAAACTCTGATTTTGGTTTCTTCCTTTCCTCAGAGTCCGTGTCGTGTGACTGCTAGAGTTCTTGAAAGGGACGCACCACAACGCCGAAATGCCAAATTGACCACAACGCCGAAATACACTAACGCCGAAAAATGTCATTGCAGGACTGCTACAAAGGTTAGGTTAGGTTAGACTAGGTTAGGTTAGACTAGGTTAGGTTAGACTAGGTTAGGTTAGACTAGGTTAGGTTAGGCTAGGCTAGGATAGGCTAAGTAAAGTTAGGTTATATTACGCTAGGTTAGGTTTTAGGTTTGATTGTGTTATTTCGGCGTTAAGGTACATTTAAGAAACACACACAAATTCATTCAGTTGTTATTTCGGCGTTGTGGTACACAGCACAGCAGTTTTCTAGCTGTCGGCGTTGTGGTCAATTTGGCATTTGGCATTATGGTATTTCGGCGTTGTGCTAACGACCCGTTCTTGAACTACAGCACGGGTGAAGGCTGTGTTAAGAGTCGGCACAAGCATTCGACACGTAATGTCGACTTCATTATGTCTTGACTGCTGTATGTAGTTCCATGACTCGTTCTTGCACCAAGCGGACTATCTGCTCCTCCATGTCCAGGTCATTCATTTCCGGAGATCCTTCACGACTGCCAGGACACTTCATTCAATCCAGAAGAAAAAAAATGGATCTGTTTTTACTTATGTACGCGCGTTCTGTTAGTCCATTTTTCCTTGTTTTTCTTTGTTTGTTGACCATATTCCTGTTGCGGAGTATTGTGTGGTGTTAAATCCTGACAGCAGCAATTTTTTGCTTAATTTGTGTTTTTGTCATTTGTGTTTTTTTGTAGTTTTCTTCTACAGACATACATGTGCTTAGCAATGGCGTATGTCCAAAAGCTTACATCAAGTCATGCACTCCCATTGCACAAATCTTTCAAAGATAATAAGTTATACTTACTTGGCATAACAAATAAAATATGTACTTTAAATTTTCCATGCAAATAGTTAATAGAAATAATATAATAAAAGGACTGGAGTGATTTTATAAATACGGTTGATAAAGTAAACATTGAATCGATTTAAAAATATATAAATCAGTATTTAATTTAAATATAAACAGAAGTGAAACCTAATGATTTAATTTAGTAAAAATAATCATGATAAATTTAATTAGTAATAAAAATCCTTAAATATGCTGAATGTTAATTCTGATTCATTAAATTGTGTTATTTGTTAAATAAAAATGAAATTATTTATCATTTAAAATTAAAATAAACCATAATTACAGGAACAATTATATGAATACAATTGAAAAAAAAATAAAAAAAAAAACACAATTACTAATACTCACAATAGAGGTTTTTAGTGATATAAACCAGTATTTAATATCAATCACTAAAGTATGAGAGTTAACACACATCATTTTTATTTAAATTAGGCTTTTTTTTTTTGCATGTAGCCTTTTTTTTTTACCCGTGAATATTTCGTTGCATGGTGCGTGCGCATTGTAAAAAGTAGTTATTATTATTATTTCATAACGCACCCAAAAAAGTATTGATGACATTGAACTGCAGTTTACAAAGAGAGAACGTGTTTGATACTCCAGCTGTTGTTCGCTGAGAAGAATCCAGCAAGTTCAGGTACACAGAAGAAGCATACAACTGCTAAATATCGGTTATACCGCGAGCACTTAAGGACTGCCTACACGCTTGTCGCTATTTATTTATTTATTCCCCCCCCCCCCCCCATCCAGGTAGCGAACTTCTATGCAGAAGGTTTAAAGTGACTGGTGCAGCGTTACGAAAAGTGCTTTGGATTTCTTTTGCGATTTTTTTGGAAAGATGAAGTAAAAGTAAACTAAACCTGTCAATATCAAACTTCTTTTCAAGAGCTTATTTTTGTTTAATGACCAAACGGACCTTACTTTAAGAATATCCCTCGAATGTACACATATAACCGCAGAAATGCACTAAGTCCACTAAAAAAGGGGGAAAAAAATGTCCTGTGGTTTCGTGGACTTAAAAGAAACGCATTAATAGTGTACTTTGATAAAGTATAACGATACAAAATTTAGGAATATTGAGCAAATTTTGATAGGTCAGGACTTAAAGAAAATTTGTAAAAGTGTTAGTCTTAAAAAAAAAATCAAAATCATACTAGTCTTAAAACAAAAGTTAAGTTTTAGTTTTAAAAAATAATAATATTACAGTGATAGTCTTAAAGAAATTTAGCAGATGTTAAAATCAATTTTTTTTATAAAAATATAGCAACGTTAATCTTCAGTAAATTGTTGCAAAGTTAGATTTTTTTTTAGAAGGTTATAACATTTTTGTAGTGGTCATAAAATTATAAACCTGTCAGTCGTAAGAAAACTGTCACTGTGTTTTGATTAGAAAATTTCAACACGATTAGTTATTTTCTACATCGTAGTTTCAGAAAACGTTTTTGCGGTTCTCTTGCAAAATTGAACACTGCACGCTTGCATCCTTTCTGCGCGGTCGGTGATTCACGTGGAGTTCTTGTGATAATCGGGGCTGTGTGCGGCCACATTGTCCACGTGACAAAGCACCCGCTCAATCTTTCAACGTCTTGTGGGAATTTTCCAAAATTGAATTATCCTCTCTCTTCCCCCTCCCCCCCTCCCTTCCACCTTCCCCTTCCCCATGCTGCTCGATTGAAACACCTCCCCCGTGTGTTGATTTACTGTGAATTAACTAGCGACCTGGCCGCGGGCTGATCGCTGCATTGTTCCCCGCGGAGCGGACTCTAGTCAAGGCTGCCCAGAGGCGCCCGTCATTGTGTCCGAACGGAGCGAAAATGTGATGGCAGTCTGCTTTAACGCGCGACCCTTGGCTTGGTTCGAATACACACCGCCAAAAACCACTTTCTCTGTGGCCAATGGGGGGGGGGGGGGGGGGGGGGGGGGGGGGGGGAGAATAAACAAACAAAGCTTTTTTTTTTGACGTGACAACGTCTAATAAATCGATGAACGCCGGCTGCACGCACGAAAAAAGTATCCCGTTACGCACATTGTCCCGTTACGCTCATTGTACGCTTGCGCCGCATCTACCTCTCTTCCACTCGATTGGAACAACCATCGATTTGACTTTTTCGAGGCACATTAAACTTGAAACACTCCCGTTCGTTTCCTACTTTTCCTATCATCGTCCTATCCTAAACAGAATAACACAGATTGGAAGAAGTTAAATAGCAAACATGTATAAAAGTTATAGTTAAAATAATATGTTCGTTAAAGTAATAAACATATTTTAATTAATGAGTGCAAATAAAAGTAAATTTACCAATTAAATTGTAGATTTCATTTCACTCCTCCTTTGTATCCATACAAAATGATTCAATTTTATTCATAAAAGTATTCAATCATTTCATTAATGTTTTGTTATGACGTTGTCACGTTAAACTACCGTCCGTTAACCGACTTTACAGACAACCAAATTTTTTTACGTGAATACGTTTTTAAAATTGCTTCCATAGTGGGAGACAATAAAAAAACGAATTATAAAATCGGGGAATACAGTTTGGTGTTGCAGCTACATATATATCATCTATTTTTTTACTGGATTAACATATATATCCTTTCCTGCGTGGTTCGTTCTGAAATTTGTGAAAAGAATCGTGTCCGGCGTGACAAAGAGGAAACGGATGATGATGATGATATAAAAAATTTTAAAAATAAATGACAAAGATGCTGTCTCCAGGAAGGGTCAATCTTCCCCCTTTTCCTCTCTCCCCTTGGACGGCAAACACAATCCGGGGGCTTCTGGTTTTTAACTGGCGATGAGGAGATACGATCAGGACCCAACCCTGTGTGTGGGTAAGGGGGGGGGGGACACCAAACCCCTCCCCTCAGCGTGCCTGACGACAATGGACCACACGTCTGCCCGCAGATAGCAGCGGTACCCCCACTGCGGCCGTGAATGTTATCTCTTCAGTTCCTCGGGCTCCATGAGACTGAACATCGTACACCCTCCCTGCGCGCGAGACCTGCGCGACAATGGAGGCGGCAGTAAAACGCCTCGACGCCTTTTCGATCTCGGTCCACAACTGCGAAGCGCTCTCTCCTTTCGGTTCAGACAGATAAATACCCCCCACCCCCCACTCTCCCCCCCCCCCCCCCCCCCCAAAAAAAAAAGAAACAAACAAACAGTGACGGGCTTTTGAATAAATCGATTCACTCTCGACTCGAATTACACTTTTTTTAAAAAAGGGGGTTGTCTGTAAAGTCGGTTTATACGGACGATAATTTTACGTGATAACGTCATAAAGAAAACTTTGATAAAAAATTGCATATATTTTTTTTTAATTTTTCAAATATTATTTAAAGTTTTTTTGCAAAATTTAATTTAAATATTTTTTTTAAATATAATCACGAACTATTAGTTTAAAAAGCCCGCCTTTAACCTGTTTGATATTATATAGCAGATTTTCTCGCACGGTGGTTGGCCGGTTCTTGCACGTTCGGCTCAGGCGGATAAAAACGTTATCACGTCAAAAAAAAAAAGTTGGCGTGGAGTCCACACGTGAAAGAAGTGAAACTTCTTGCTATCAGGTACGGATAGAGATAAATTAACGGTAATTTTCGTATTGAACAAGAGAGAGTAGTTATCGAGAATAGAAAGAATGCGGGTGTAATCTGTATTATCGCATCCGTTCTCTGACACTTTTTGGCGCCTCTTTTGACAGGTGTTTTTGTCCGCGTTGCCTTTGGTAATATCTCTTATCTGCTTCTACTTTTTTAGAAATTATTTTTAGATTTGTCGTTAAATTACGATTTCCGGCTGGATAAAATTAGAGAAAAACTCACCCTAATCGAACATAAATTACACTTATAAAGTCTATCTCACAAGTATATACGTCCTTTCGGGAATTGAAATAACAGTGTTCAATTACCAACACAAAATATTACACTTATAAAGCTAACCTCATAAGTGCATACGTCTTTTTTTATACATTTTCAATGACACTAATCACATAAAAAATGAATAATTATGAATATAATTGAAAAATCAATAAATCGTTTCCACACGAATAAATAAAATGTAGATAATTTAAATAAAATTAAAAGAAATATTTTACGTCAATCGTTAGTCGTTGCGAAAACCGAGGAGTAGACAAACACAAGCAGCGTTACGAGAATTCCGTGGCATCACTGCTGCGTCATTTCTACCTCTCCCCTGCCGTCTCCCATTCCGGCCGCTACATTCCTACACATAGTTACGCTCATCACTGACTTTAAATGATCGTATATAGAAGTGCGACTCTTACAGTGGAAACTGAAACCATGTTTCACGCGACATGTGTCGCTATCTGTTTGGCGGGCCCGTAACTACCAGCAAATAAAAAATCGGAATAGAGGTTCTCATACAAAGATTTTTTTTTTGGGTTGTATGTTTTTTTTTTGTTATATTAAGTTATCTCCTTGGCAGCGCAAAACTAATTTAATCGATGCGAAAATACTTAATGCAGTTTTGTAATAAACGGTCATGAAATAAAAACAAGGAGTAGGAGGTGCAAAAACGCATTGTATTACACACCACAAAATTAGTGGTGTAACCAGTACGACTGTTTACAGTTATATTATTATTATTTTGATTAATATTGTAACATTAATTGTATATTTCATAAGCCGATCTTATGTATTTAATTATTTTATTGTAAAGAGGACAACCAAAGTTAACCTATATAACACATCTAATTGCCAGAGACAACACATTTTTAACTTCAGGGTCATCTAAGCATTATTCTTTGGAAACTTTATTCATTTGCCTTAGTTCAGCACTCTTACACGCTAATATCCAAGTTTTATTTCACTATGCAGTTAATTTGGTTTGCTGATGGTCTCATAGCTCCTTGGTTGCTAGGGACGGAAAATAAATAGTTAGAAGGAGGAAGAAGGAGACGCCATCGCCATCTTGCAGCGGGAAGACGTTTTACGGGCTGGGGCGAACCAAAGCTTTGGTTGCCGTCCGAGGAATTGAAGATTCACGTCATCCGCGGTCGTGTGCTATCTAGAATTCTCCACACTATTATTTGCGAGAATAGTTCTGGACTGAATAAGTCTCAGATAGGGAGTATCGGCGACATCTAGTGCTCACTTCCGCGTCGGTCCCGTTCGTCCCGTAGTGGTTCCGGACGACTGATGTCAGCGCCAGCTACGATCGGCCACGACGTTTGGTGAGACCGATCCCAATTAAAACAGACTTTTTAGGACGAGAGGGAAGTCGATTCTTCAGCCAGACCCCCGGCTACTTCAGATCTTCTGTAGTTCGCCAATTACAGCTTCCAGCGTCCAGTGTTCCAGCGTCGCAGCAGACCACCTGGAGGTCCTAAGAAGAGAGCCTCAAGCCTCCGACAGATTATAGCTAGACCCGGCATGGTAGTCGATGTGTTCCTGTGACGTCATTTACATCTAATTACTGACAACTAGGTCTGAACAAAATGATAACATACACAGTAAATTATTTTGGTTGTTCCTCTCGCTGAATTGCATTGTAATAGTAACTTCACGTCAATATTTAAGAACCCATTAAAATCGTATGTTTTCAAACTATTACTATTTCATTTACAGTAAATGTCAGTTACGTATAAGACGGACTTGGTCATAGGTAATGCAAATTTACACTAGTAACACAACACTACCAAATTTCCTTTTAATAATTATTCTGTTGTCAGTAGTACAATGCAGTGACGTGCTAGCTGAATTAGCAGTCTGGGTAACCCATACAGCAGCAGCGTTCCCGAGATCTACTGCGGAGAGAATAGGCGCCAAAAACCCCGCAAGAACAATAATTATTTACACCAATAGTTTAGAGTGGCACCCATTATTGTGGCCACACACAGGATAGATCAGAGTGGCTACCTAAATAGAGTAAATTTTCACTGGTTTGTTTGCCTGATAATAGCTTATACATTACTTCTCCTAATAAATTAATGTAGTTATGTAAGCAATATACTATCTAGCGGACGGGCCCATAACTACTTCAAAAAACTAGGTCTCAGTCTCGGTAATTAGAGTTTCTCCCCCATGAGACAAGCGCCTGCCTGCAGAATGCCAGTGTGTGGCGGGAAGTCGCCCACCAGGCGTCTTGAGGCCGGCACTCTGCAGGTAGCCACACTTGCTGTTCTACACACAGCAACACTTTCATGTTTTGACGTGGACACGTCTTTAAAATTGCTTCCATAGTGGGAGGCAATTAAAAAAAATTGGTTGTCTGTAAAGTCGGTTTACGGACGATAGTTTAACGTGACAACGTCATAACAAAACATTGATGAAATGATTGCATACTTTTATGAATAAATTTGAAACATTTTTATTGAATTATCACTATTTTGGATGGATACAAAGAAGGAGTGAAATGAAATCTACAATATAATTGATAAATTTACTTTTATTTGCACTCATTAATTCAAATATGTTTATTACTTTAACGAACAGATTATTTTAACTATAACTTTTATACATGTTAGCTATTTAACTTCTTCCAATCTGTGTTATTCTGTTAAGGATAGGACGATGATAGGAAAAGTAGGAAACGAATGGGAGTGTTTCAAGTTTAATGTGCCCCGAAAATGTCAAATCGATGGTTGTTCCAATTGAGTGGAAGAGAGATAAATGCGGCGCAAGCGTGCAATGAGCGCAACGGGACATAGCGTAACGGAACAATGTACGTAACGGGACAATGTGTGTAACGAGACACTTTTTTGTGTGTGCAGCCAGCGTTCGTCGATTTATTAGACATCACGTCAAAAACGAATGATAACAAAATCGGGGGATAGAGTTTGGTGTTGCAGCTACATATCTATCATCTCCATCCGAAATTTAATTACACCACTGGATAGCTGAAGGATCAAAGAATTCGTTACGCTAAGTGAGGACTGTGACGCATCGCGCGCGGTGGAGGGGGAAGCGCCGCCATTTTGAGGTCATTTTGCTGCGTTTCGAGATTTCCATTTAGTACAACTTTTGACTCTGAGAAGCTACGACGTTCGTTTTGCTTTCAATTGTCAGCTCTCGTCAAAATTTATCGGTTGCATATATAAAAAATTAGCGTAAAATAGTTACGGTAAATATATATGGTGTTAAAATAAAAAAATGGCGTATTTTATATTTTGTATAGAAAATATTACCTGTTACGTACACGTATTCACGTACAACATACGGCCGTGTCCATGACACAGCCACACCCTATTGTTTTATTTATTTTTTAATATCTTTAAGATCGTGTGAAACTGAATTGCAACCGGTTGCAATAGGGACGAAGAAATGTCGGTTGCGTTAATTTTGTTTCGCTGGAACGATTTAAAGTTACTATAGTCGGTTGTGACAATTTGAACAGATTGGTAGGCTTTGTATTGTCCTCAGTACATCAGATATTTAAAGTTGCAAACAGTTCCCTGAATAGCTTTCCAATATATTATCTGCGCACATAATATGCATTTTACAACAAAATAAAATCAAATTGTTTAATATTCAATTATATTTTCCATTGTTTTAAAATATTGATTTAATTATGCACCAATTTTCGTAGGAAATACTCAGTATTATATCGAAATGTTTTGTTTTAATTGGTAAAATAACCATGTGTTCAACAAAGTTACGATATATTTCTTGCTGCATTACGATTTATTTCTTAACATATGGTTTCCCTAGGTTTATCTTTTCTAAAATTACAGAAACATTTTTTTTTTTTCTGTGTAGGTAGGTTCATCATATAAGTTCCCAGTGACAATCGTTAGGTGCTTGTAACACAATGGTACAACAAATAAAATTCGCTCTTATGATGAAAACTTTTAATGAAACCAACTTATACATGAAAATTAATCATTCATCTGAACATTAAGTCCTTTAGTGACATGTCCAGTAACCTAAGACCCGTTATAGTCCGAAAGAATTTGCAAACTAGACTATTGACAAGCAAGAACAGTGTTTTGCATTATTCTAGTTTTTATTGATAATGTTACCATAGTTGTAGCCAGTACTAAATTTGTATTTAATACCGAATACTTGTCATTTCACATAAGTAGCTAATATTAGTTGAAAATTATAAACATCAACTTACACCAGTTCATTTAATTATGTGCCATGCCTTATAGAAGCCACATAGTCATTAATAAACGAGAAACATTTATCATGTCCTTTAAATTTTTGATTACAAAATTACGTTTATCGGTTTTCACCCTTTTTTTAAAGTGTGATACGAACAGCAGGCTTGTTCGAATTATTGGTCAGTTCATAATTTAGTTCTTTGTAATTTATTGGTTTCAGTTGGGATGCATTAATCATTAAACATTTTTTTCCTGAATAAATCAGCACACACAATTTATTGTTACAGTGTAAAACTCTTGTGCTGTAACATTAATTAAATCTTGAAAATGTATAATGCTTACCAAAACACTATTCAACAACGGTTTTCATTCAAATATTATTAAAAAATTTTACAGAGTTTTTTTCTGGCTAAAATATAATTTAGGTGTTTAAAATAAGTTCATAATTCACGTGTTTGGATAATACATCTTAAAAACAAAAAAAAAAATGGGTTCAATTCGTTAGCCTGTTTTTCTATTCCTTTATTTTGTAAGTTACGTTCGATATAAAGTACTAAAAAAAATTAATTTTACTGTACTTTGGGTCACGTGTTTGTTCTCAAAATACCGTGCGGTTAGAAACGAGTCTTGCACGAATGCGACCTTTTAACGGCTGTCCTGGCAATATGTCCTGGACAGGTTTCTTTTTTAATTATTTTTTTATTATTTACTGCTTCTTATCGTAGCCGTTACTGTCTGGCTCGTGTAAGTCGGACTTTTTGATGACATGGCTTGGGGGGGGGGGAGGGGGTTTGTGGCTTTTCGACCGCATTAGCATACACACAGCGCCACGTTTCTGCGAAGGCGCCGCCCGCTATTAATGTGCATGAGGGTCGACCATAACACCCCCCCCCCCCCTTTTCCAGCCGACGAGAGGAGGAAAATCGCAAATCATGTCAAGTAGTACAATACCGCGGAGCAAACATTTCTGAGTGGACGTTGCGCGGTGAGCGAGTAGCAATGGCGCTCTACAAACGTGCCGCCTAATTAATTCACTCTTGTCTCCCATATCTCTTTCTCTCTCTCTCTCTCTCTCTCTCTCTCTCTCTCTCCCAGCTTTCCCCTCTCCTTTCTCCTTTCCACCCCCGTCCGCAAAAAAAAAAAAGGCCACACCCTGCTGATAACATATCCTTCCCGCGAGGGGAGGTATTATCTCGACGGGACATTAATGTAGTTCGAGCGAGCTTTGATGTCCTCGCCTTTTGAATTATTTAAAAAAAAAAGCCTTGCATAGGTGTTTTTACTCTTTGCTAACCCCATTGATCGCTTACATTGCCCTACGTGGGATGGCAGGGAGGGAGGGGTAGTAGCCTAAATTATTTTTTTCTTCTAATTGTTCCAAGATTTTTGACGTGACAACGTCTAATAAATCGATGAACGCCGGCTGCACGCACGAAAAAGGATGACTCATTGTCCCGTTACGCACATTGTACGCTTGCGCCGCATCTATATCTCTTCCACTCGATTGGAAAAACCATCGATTTGACGTTTTAGAGGCACATTAAACTTGAAACACTCCCATTCGTTTCCTACTTTTCCTATCATCGTGCTATCCTTAACAGAATAACACAGATTGGAAGAAGTTAAATAGCTAACATGTATAAAAGTTATAGTTAAAAATAATCTGTTCGTTAAAGTAATAAACATATTTGAATTAATGAGTGCAAATAAAAGTAAATTTATAAATTAAATTGTAGATTTAATTTCACTCCTTCTTTGTATCCATACAAAGTAGTGATAATTCAATAAAAATTATTCAATTTTATTCATAAAATTATGCAATTATTTCATCAATGTATTGTTATGACGTTGTCACATTAAACTATCGTCCGTAAACCGACTTTACAGACAATCAATTATTTTTAAACATAATTAAAATTCTGGTTCGAGGCAAATTATTTTGATGTGTAACATCATAGCTATCGGTGTACGGCATTTGGAGGGGAGTAATATTCGTTGAATGCGACGGAGGTCAAGAAACGGAAATGTGTAACAACCAAGGTTCTGCAGTTCTTGGTGGATGCTGATAACTAAATATCACAAACAAAAATAATAAATCTTTATAGTGTTTTACTTTTTTTTGTGACTTTTGACAAGATGGGCAGCTTTTTAATAAAATTCCTTTGTCGAAAATCAGGTCCAAATCCGTTTTTTTTAAATATATATTTCAAGTCATTTTCGCTTTTATCGGAGCAGTTTCACTATATCGTTAAAAAATTTTCTCTGCTAATCAAACTATTCGATAGTCGACTTAGCTGCTCTGGCAGTGAATTCTAGCGGCGGGTGCGGAAACTACGTGTGATTCGCGTCCAGAAATGTAGTTGAAGACACAATTTTCGGATATTTATCACGCTTGGCATTATTTTTTAAGATTTCCACTTTAAATTTCGTGTCCAAGTTTCGTATTATAAGTGCAATTGCACTATGAGAACACGTGAATTTTCTCATTATCGGGGTTAGCTGTTGCACATCTCTGGCCGGTACTGAAAGACTCTTTCACATTTTTTTTATGTCATTCCTAGCATGTACAAAAACATGAAATCATATGTTAAACGGGTTGGACTAAAAGTTTGTTTGAAGCCTTCTTCTTTAATCATTTTAGTTTTAGTGTCTTATTCATTAAATAGAAAAAAAAAGTTTCTAGAGACCATAGAAACCTGAGACTTTCACGATTGTGTAAAAACCTAATTTTGGATTATTTAAAAATGTTATACTAAATTTAAAGTGTTTCAAATATAAGGCTGCATACCAACGGTTTATCTGAAACTGTGCTTGCAACACGTGTTAAGACTGACTGAAACAAAATGCGGATAAGTTCATAAATAAACTTTAAATAAATATTTTCTAGTAGAAACCACCTTTTCAAATTATTAAATATGGTTATATTATGAATTTATTAAAAATCAGGTGCAAAATAACTAAATGTTTTAAGCAAAGTCGTTTAAGAGTCTGCCCCCTCAAAGGAGTAGATTTCTTAATAATGTACTGCCCTCTTGAAGTGTCAGCCTGGCATTGTGTGAACGAGCTCTATGATCGCTAAGGGCGACACATGCTTGCGCAGCACACGCATCTTCGCCTCTATGCGCCAGGCACTGAACCAGGCGTGCAGGCTTTTCGTCTGTTACATGTTTATACAGAACTTAAAGCAGTGGCCTTGTATGGTGAAATATTAAAAAAATAAACACTACTTATTAAATCCAGAGTGTCCATAAAATAATGTCCTAATTTCAGTGGTATATTATAACAGTTTATTTTAGACTATTTGCAACCTACCATACATCAAATTGAAGTTAAACTTAACCTAGTTTTTCTTTAAAATGTTCGATATGAGCACCTTTGGTTGTACGGCACACACACATCCAACCTAAAGTCAAATTGTTCCCACACTTTGGTCAACACGTCCGGAGTAATGGAAGCAATAGCCTCTTGAATTCGGTGTCTCAACACTGGAAAATTATTAGATAGCGGCGGAATGTAGACACAATCTTGTATAACTCCTCAAAGGGGAAAAAAAATCTCATGGCTAGAGACCTGCAAAGTTCGCGGATTCATTTCGTGATATGCTACAATTCAAATAATTATACCTTAGCGCTGCTTCTACCACTGGTTCACTGTTAATCTGGAGTAATGAGGTCCAATTAGAGACCCTCACTCATAGAAGTGTCGAATCACAGACACTCGGTCGAGGACGTCTCACAAGTCAGCAGCCAATGAACAGGTGGCATTTGCGCGTGTGTGTAGAGTGTAGTAGAGTCCATCCTGGAGGTCATTGAATCCGCGAATTTTGCAGGTCTGTACTCATGGCGTTATGTCAGGTGAACGTGGAGGTCAGCTAAAAAGAGCTCTGTCGTCTCGACCATTACGACCAATCGAACGGTCAGGGACTTCGACGTTCAACCACTCTCGTGCAAAGAGATTCCAATTGGGAGGGGCTCCATCCTGTTGACAAATAGAGTTTACAGGTTCAACCTCTTTCAAATTGTGGAAAGAGCTATTCTTTCAACATAGGTGGCGCTGCAAGCGAAAAGAACAATAAAGCAGTACATAGGACATGCGCTTTTGTATAATTTTTTTGAGTCACTCTTTAATTGTGACTTTGAACCAACACTCTGCAACGTTTACAGTCGATATTATTTAAATGTATAACTTGGATATTTGTTATGGACATACTGCATTGTGTAGGTCCTACCAAATGTTTTATTACATCCGGTTTAGACTTTCCCCTCTGTTTAAACAGCATATGTTAAAAACTTAACCCAAATTCGATAATGGTCGAGAGGTTTGTTAAGGCCCCCGCCTACCCGGGGACACACACGGTGCGCAGAGCTTTAGGAAAAACAACGCGATTTCAAAACTTCAAATATATCCGATTGGGGTCTGTTTACGAAAAACATTTAATAGTTCGCTGAGGGCCGCAAAATACTTTTGATTTCGGATTAAGTTTTCAAACAGTTTTTTTTAGAAGAGTTAAAATGGCTAAAACGCATGTTCTCAGAGTAATTTTTAGGCGTAAAACAACCGGTTCAGATTCTTGAAAGCACTTGAGGGACTTGCATTACACCTTTATATTCACATCTCCGCCGTATAATGTTACGGTCACCGCTCAAATTCCCATATTTCGTTCAGACACCGCGCTAGAAGCACCAGCGAGAGACTGACTTATCACCCCACCTCATCAACACAGATACTCCCCTGAACAGGAGGGCCACAAAATGGGGGGGGGGGGGGGGAAAGGGCCTTTGGGCTCTTCGGTAGAAGTGTGCGCGCCACGTGCGGTCTCCTAATGAAAGAAGGGAGAGAAAGAGAGAGAGAGATATATATATAAGGGTTGGAAACCACACCCCCACCTTTTCATTTCCTGTCTGCCTTACTGACTGACTCGCCTTACAGAGAACGTCGCCAAGACAACAGCTGTCCTCGACGCTGCAACCCCCCCCCCCCCCCCCCTTTTCCCCCCTTCCCCCCTCCTCTCCCCGTGCTGTGTCTTCCGGCGCCTGGTTTCCTGTGCCTTGGCGGTGGAAATAAGTCGCCAGATTACCGGAAACCAGCGACGGGTCTCTGGACAGCTTCCTCCTCCCCCCACCTACCTTCTCTAACCAACCACCGAAAATATATCCCTCTGAAGCTGTCTCGGAAACTTGCCGAAGTCCCTTCTCACACTGTCAAAAGTTTCTTTTGCAATTTTTTTTGGCAACAAATTTGTTACAGGTTACATTGGGGGGGAAAAAAAAACTTGGCCCTCTCACACTGTCAAAAGTTTCGTCTGCAATTTTTTTCTTTTGGCAACAAATATGTTCAGGTTACATTGGAACAAAAAAAAACTTTTTCTTTTGAAAAAAATATCTACGGGTTACCTCAAAACATGTATTAAACCCTGTTAAAATACTAAAACTATTACATTTGATGTTAATTTTTTTAATGATTTTATGTTTTATTTTCCATTGAAAATTTTTAAACAATTGCAGTTTTAAACCGCACAAATATTCGTTTCAAAAAATTTAAGTAATTATTTGTTTGTGATCATTAGGTATCTACTTTACATACATGAATCTGGCCTTCTTGTTTTTTTTAAGTTCGTTACGTTTTTTACTCTCCCATGTGCCCTAATCCATTTTAAAAATTCGACGCAGAAAGTCCAATCGCTGGGCACGATTCTCATTGGCCAATCCCGCCGAACACACTAGAAATCGTATTACACAGGGACGTCGGAACGTTTTCATGAGTGGGGGGGGGGGGGGCGAAAAGATGTATCACACTTACCTCAGTCCTAGAGCGAGGGGTCCGGGGGCCCTCCCCCGGAAAAATTTGGAATTTTAGATGCAAAATTGTGCTATTTAATGAGTTTCCGAACCAAAATATTTAATATACCATTCCAAGAATTTGATGACGTAGTATGTATTAAATATGGATTAAAATATCGTGGGTAGTGGGTGACAAATAACCTAACCCACGTTTGTAACTACTGGTTGAGAAAAATACTACTAGGACCAAACATTTATTCTGGGAAAAGGAGGGGGACGAAATGCTACTCTCGCCCCCCCCCCCCATGCATAACAGCACGGCGGCGACTCGCCCCTGCTGCCCCCTCCCCCCCCCCCCCTGTTCCGACGTCCCTGGTATAACCCGTCCTTGCGTGGAAGGTACTTGGTGGAAACACTGAAGCCACCCGAAATTTGTTCGAAGAAACATGCCTGCGCTGGTAACGTGTTCCGTGTCGTATATACCCACAAACATAATCTGACCAACTTTGTTTGAAGGTGCTGGAAGCGAAAGTTTGATAGGTACGGCCTCAGTGTATACCTATAGCACGCACATTTTCACGTTTTATTTTAACCCTTTCAGCCTATTCGTCCACTGAAGTGGACAGATATATCTCAATGATGCATGGAGTTTATCAAACCTTGAATGTGTGCGTTAAGTTGTACGTACATTCTAGTGCATTTATGGCTATGTAATAAATATATTTTATTTTACTTTTATTAATTTCTATAAAATAATTATGAATTAATATTAAAATTATAGTATAAGATTATTTCCACACGAAAAATCCACAAAATAGTTTAGTTACAACAACAAAAAAATTAATTAGGTATAACTTAGGAATTGACATAGTGTGACTGAAAGTGTTAATAAGAATAAGAGGAAGGAAAAATAAACGGGTAGAACATTACTATGGTCATCCATAAGTTTCTCGAAACTAGGCCAGACAAAAAGCGAATGAGTAATATTAAGTTAGTAAATTAAACCCAGTTAAAAAAATATATACATATGTTTTTTTTTCGTGGGTATGTTGTAATATGTTGGTAATTCATATTTCTTGAAGTTTTGTGTTCTATCATGACGAGGGCTAAGATAAAAATCCTGTACAGAGAAAATTCGACATAAAAGAATTTGCCAAGAGCTATTTTGTACCATTGTCGACAAAAAAAATCTTACCTATTTCTGTTGATCACCAAGGTTTTTCAGTAACCCCAAGACTTATTTCTGGCATATCATCGAGAGTTTCACGTAGAATACTTCAGCGAACATTGCCACGAAGTTTGCTGACAAATTAACGGGTCTGTTCGCCCAAATGGAAGGCGCGTTTAGTATTTATCAGTAATATCGTACAAATTAAAAAAAAAAACTTAGGCAGGTTATTAATTTAAATTGCTCTTAATGTAAAATATGTGTAGTCAAATTTCACACGTCAGAGTGATTATTTACCAATAGCAGATGTACCCGTGCTTCACTTCGAAAGTCTGCATGCACACCACTCAATATACATGACCCTCCTCAAGGGTACGCCACTGCTATGCTTCGAATGGGATAAATAATAAAACAATGCAATGCCCGTTGCCACGAAGACCAACAAAGCACCAACAATGCAATGGTGAAATTTCGTCAAAAATAATTAGGATCTTGCTCCAAGGGGTGGTTTTTCTCGAAATCTCACCGGGACAGTGAATGAACTTCCCCCGTGTTTCGAAAGTCAAGTGTGCAAAAGTTTTAACTCAATCGGATGAACGGAATCGCGAACGCATATAAGACTTAACACACAAACCAACTCACGACTATTAATTTTTTTATATAGACAAGTCCGGCAGAAGTTGACTTTTTAACCTCTGTATACCTCTAATGGATGGTTTGTATGTAATCTTGAATCTTTAAAGCGTTTGAAATGGTGCTCCATTTCACACTCACTCACCAAATACTAATCACAATCACAATCACAAATTTGTTTTTATTGAGGTTTACCTAATTGTCAATAAAAACCACTTTCATGCCATTTTCATGGCAATCGGTTCAACTGAATAGGAGTTGATAGAAATTGGTGATAGCACTCTAAATTAGTGATAGAAAATGTAAGATAAATGATATCAAGAACTTTTTGGGCGAATGTAGGGCATGGGGCCTGAATCCCCCCCCCCCCCCCGGAGTTAAGAAGCCCCTCACAAAAGGGGGGAGGGGGGGGGGGGGCTTTCTACACTTGCAAAAGTGTGACTGTGAAACGTGTTTGATGTCAATACCATGTCTTAATGGAAAACTTTACTGTATATTTTAAAGTTTTCTTCTTATTTGATGTATGCAGCCTAAAATATGTGCAGTGTACAGCATACGGACAACGCATCCAGACATTACGTGTCGGTTAACCCCACGTGCCAAATTCTCGGGTTACCCCCCCCCCCCCCCCTCCTTATCCCTGTAAATTTCCACGGGCCCCCATGCGAATCCTACAGATTTGCCCCCCTGAAGCACCACCATTATTAATTTTAGTTCGTAATTGTTATTAAGTTTATATATTCATTTTCGTAATGACTGTATCCCAAAGTTTTCAAAATGACATTGTCGTAAAATTAGTGATAGAAAATCTAAGTATAACAAATCATATTGTTTTACGTGGTAGAAAATTTAAGACTAATGATATCAAACACCCCATGTTTTAAGTTATAAAGAGTTGTGGTATTAGTTAGCTGTTGGACAAAAAAATAATTTTTTTTTAAATTTTTACTTACTAAACGATAAAATATTTTTTTTAAAACGTTTTTTAAACTATATATATTAATATAATGAAGAGTACAAGTGGAAGAAGCGAAAACAGTCGTTTTATAACTGGTAGTGTTTTCAGGTTGTTGCGTTCGCTCTAAAACCCTTTCGCACCCTAATTACTTGTCCGTTGCTGCATATTTACGTAGGTGTTGAAAATGTCGTTGCTGGCCATTAGGTCCAAGCACAGCGTTATAATAAACAGCTTAAACTAGTTGGTTACGGCCATTACATAACGCGGCTTAACTGCGGACGAAGCAGCTTAAATGAAGGGAAAGATAACCTCTACTTTTCTCGCTTTTTTTTTTTACTAACGGAGTCTGTTTACAGTGCATTCTGAAAACATACCTTTCTACACAGGAAAAAAAAGAGGGTTTGGAATCCGATGATATTTACACTTAACTGAGAAGCTTTCGGAAATAACCTGAACACGTATCATACTTAATAATAAAATATTAATAAGGGTTCTTAAAATAATAAGTAGGTTTATTGTTATAGTAAAACCATTTCGGTATTCTCTGTTTGCAAAAAAATTTAAAGAATACCTTCTATGGGTGTGGATTTTATCTGCGAAAGTCTATTTTCTGTAATTTTAACGAAATAATTAGAGCTGTTTTCGAGAAATGCATACATGTGTGTATGCACATACATGAATGAATAACGTATGCAACACTGTGGGATAAATGAATAAAAGTGGAGGAGGATAAATATATACAGACTCCGCGGATGGTGGCAAGAGACGTATTAAATAACTTTAATCCATGATACGAATTCTAAACGGTGACCAACCCCGAGTTTGGTTTGTGGTGCCTAATGCTCACACACGCGTACACACACCTAGCCGCACCAACCTCAGTCCACCTTCCCCTTCCCCCCCTCCTGTTCTAGTTCCACCCCCCCCCCCCCCACCCCCACTCCAGAAGCGAGGCAACCCTGACAATGCCGCATTAACTGTCCATTAACAACCTCACGGCCACCCTCCCGCAATCAGGCCGGTCCAATCAGTATTAATAACGTCCTCAATACGTTCCGAACCGTGACCCCCCCCCCCCTTTTCCCTCCTCTACACGCTCTCGTGGTCACGTGTACGCCCCCCTCCCCACTACCCCTCGGACTACAGGAACCACCGCTAGGGTCTTGTGCTTCTAGCGCGGTAACGCCTCTAGGCCATAGGTGTGCCCAGTCATTTCCATTAGGGGGGGGGGGGGGGGAGGCCTGCTAAATTTTTAAATCAGAAGATGAATTCAGAATGTTAAATAGCCTAAATACATTCACTCATTGACTTGTTTATATTTTTTGTGCAGTATCAACGAGATATGTTTACTAGTTAATATTTATATCCGTATAATTTTAACAATCTTGAAAATATATAATTTTTTTTTCTATAGACAATGTATTAAGGGTACTTACACATTCCCTCCCCCCCCCCACGAATTTCCAATAGCTTGGTCCAGATCTACCTTGAAATGAACTTTTTAGTGAATGCAAACACAGCAATTCCGACAACGGAACTTTAACAAACCTCTTAAAATATTTTTTTTTTTGCTTGGCCATTTTAAGGGACCTCATGTTTTAAATAAACTAAGGCGGCTGTATTTCCAGAACGATAAAATGTTTAAAAATATTGTTAATTAGCATGCTGCAACACTGAAACACAGTTTGAGTGTCACAGTGCCAGGAATATACGAATATTAACGAACGCATTAGAGAAAATGCCGATCTGAGTGATTACATTACGGGGGGGGGGGGGGGGGGCATGGCCCACCTGGCCCCCCCTGTAGGCACGCCTATGCTCTAGGCGTAACACGCAGTCTTCTCGTCGTGCATAGGGGTAGCTATGAGATTATCTTTGAAAGATTTGTGCAATGGGAGTGCATGACTTGATGTAAGCTTTTGGACGTACGCCATTGCCGAGCACGTTTATGTCTGTAGAAGAAAACTACAAAAAACACAAAAGACAAAAACCCAAATTAAGCACAAAAAACTGTTGTCAACAGGATATAAACACCAGATAATATTCCATAACAGGAATGTGGTCAACAAACAAAGAAAAAACAAAGAAAAATGGACTAACAGAACGAAAAAAAAAAACCACAAATGATGACAGCACAAAAAATATTGAACCCAAAAAAATTCAGCACCACAGTTTAAACGAGACAAAACACGACAAAACGAAAAGACGAAACAAACACAATAGTTTTCTAAAACAGAAACAAGCTATGAGATCATAGAGGCAACTTTTAACATTCCAACGGTGGAAAATTGAAGATAATGGTATAATGCCAGTTCCTTGAGTGATTGCAAGTATCTCCACCGGATGATTCAGGCCTAAAATTTATATATATATTATTCTGAAACCCCGAAATTCAGCAATTTTTTACGATTATAAGAAATAAAGTTTAGAAATGATATACGGGAACAGAACCACTCATACCAGCTTTACGTTTATTTTTTTTTATTTGTAAATGGAACAGACCTATTTATGAAAAATTAAAAAAACAAACTTTTATACTTAAACAACTGTATCATTACGAAAACGTTATTTGTAAACCGTTCCCAGAATATCTTTCCAGTATAAACTGTGCAAATTAATTAGCATACTAAAATAAAGTAAAATGGTTGATTATTCATTTATCTAGTACATAGTTACTTTTTAAATTATGCTTGAATGAAACATCAATTAAAATATAAAATTATGCGCCAATTTTTCGTAAGGAATTCTCAGTGTTTTTCTCGAAATATACAATTATAATAATATCCATGTGTTTTACAAAGTTACAATATAATTTTTTTTAGTATTATAAACTATTTCTTGGAAAATGGTTTCCAGAGTAATCTTTTGTAAAAGTACCGACATTTTTTTCTCCGTCCAGCGTATTTTTTAAATAATTTCCGTAAACAGACACCACTCGTATATCTCGATATTTTTTTTGATGGGACGGCTAATAAATCGACGAATGCCGGCTGCACGCACGAAAAAATGTCCCGTTACGCTGTGTCCCGTTACGCTCATTGTACGCTTGCGCCGCATCTATCTCTCTTCCACTCGATTGGAACAACCATCGATTTGACTTTTTCGAGGGACATTAAACTTGAAACACTCCCATTCGTTTCCTACTTTTCCTATCATCGTCCTATCCTTATCAGAATAACACAGATTGGAAGAAGTTAAATAGCAAACATTTATAAAAGTTATAGTTAAAATAATCTCTTAGTTAAAGTAATAAACATATTGGAATTGATGAGTGCAAATAAAAGTAAATTTATCAATTAAGTTGTAGATTTCATTTAACTTCTTCTTTGTATCCATACAAAATAGTGATAATTCAATAAAATGATTCAATTTTATTCATAAAAGTATGCAATCATTTCATCAATGTTTTGTTATGACGTTGTCACGTTAAACTATCGTCCGTAAACCGACTTTGCAGACAACCAATTTTAGTTACTTTTTATTAACTGTGACTTTGAACCAAGTCTCCATAACGCTCATTGGGACATTCTTTTTTGGAGATACTGCATAACGGCACGAATTTTTATAGGTTTTAAATAGTCTAATGTTCCGAAGGGGAAGTAATCACTGTCCCACAGTAAAATAAAAAAGACCCGCGTGGAAAAAAAGAAATGCTCAGGGTAAAATGTAGCGCCGGGATTGGAGGTTACGCCTGCAGCCCCCTTTGGCTTGATCCTTTATCACCCGCGGCCTCCCTTAATGACACGAATGATGGGGACGTCATATTTCACGACCGGCTCCCAATACCTGGACCGAAGGGATTTACGGTCCCGTCGGCTCCGGGAGGTTTGTGCTGCCCTTTTTTTGGGGGAGTTGGGCTGGGGGGGGGGGGGGGAGGGGTCGAATCTTTCGAGATGTAAGGGGAACGAGGTTAATTAAGTTGGCAGCACAACAGTACGTCAGGCGCCGCGGTGTCTCCTCCACACGGGAAAGGAAACCTAGTGTTTGCTGATTCCCGTTACGACATAAATGTTACTTAATATTGTGGCTAAATTATTTTAACTCTAACAAATATTTTTGTTATTTTTTTTGGTGGGAAGTAATGAGTAACAGGCGATTTGCCTAAAGTCATTTCGCCTAAAGGCGTTTTGCCTTACGTCGAATTGCCTAACGGCTATTTGCCTAATGGCGATTTGCCTAAAGGCGATTTGCCTAAAGGCGATTTGCCTAACGGCGTTTTCCCTAACGGAGTTCTGCCTGACGGCGATTTGCCTAACGGCGTTTTGCCTAACTCAGATTTGCCAAATGGCGTTTTGCCTAAAATGTTACTATGATGACAAAACCTCGTTTTGCCTAACGGCGAATTGCCTAACGGCGTTTTGCCTAAAATTATGCAAAACGCCTTTAGGCAAAACGACACATACCCGAAGTAACTAACCCCAGAGCTTTGCCAGGTCACACCAGAAAAATTTAAAATACTCCAAAATCGTGAAAATTAATCACTGGCGCACCCAGATTCGAATATTGGGAGGGGCTGATGATTGCAGGATATTTTGTGTAGTTTGGAAAACATCCCAGTTACACATGAGTTCAAAATTTCGAATGATAAATTCTATTCAAACCTTTATTTTAACGCATTGCCGTTGTTTTGAAAACTTATAATTACATATGATTTTCGAGAGAACTCACACTTGAAATAATTGCACACAGTACACAATCACTAAAAAAATATATGTAAAAAAATAATATTTTACGAAACAAATTGGGAACCAACTTCAAATGTCAATTGTGGCCTGGAGTAAATTTGTGCTGTTATCTCTTGTGTTTTTTTTTTAAATTTTTTTTTTAACTAGATTGGTTGTGGGGGAGGTACATTTTATCCATCGCCCCTTATACACAGAAAATATTTTTATGTACTTTTTAAAATTATTCCTTTGGTGGAAGCCAGTTGCCAAGAAACAGTTTTGTTTTACCAAATGTCGTAACCGGACAATAAGGGAAACTCTGGCAGATTACCATTGGCGAAGCTCGAGGCACTTTACTGAATTGCTTTATAGCTTAGCTTCCACTCCACGCCGCTAGATGCCACTGCTGTAACTAGTCTCGTGCCCTTAAAACACAAGTTGTACCAATACGTAGGTAAACTCCACGCCGCCATTTTCCCTGACATCTCTTGTCTCGCGTGTTTCTTACCAGTTTCCCATATTGTCCCGAAAAGTTTAACTGTTTTAAAGGCTTCGATCACAAACAGGTTGGTAACGGACACGGTTGTTTCTCTATGACATGCAGTACCTAAAAACAAGCAATGGATAGAGACCTGCAAATTTCGCGGATTCATTCGGTGATAGGCTAGAATTCAAACACATATACCTCTTAGATAATTTTGCTATTGGCTTACTGTTCATCTGGACGAATCTCAACCAGTTATAAACCCTCAACCAAAGAAGGATCGAATCACAGACAAACCAGCTGAGACGACTTACAAGTCGGCAGCCAATGAACATGCGTTATTTGCCCGAGTGTACAGGGGTATGTGCGGTCTATCCTGAAGGCCATCGAAACCGCGAATTTTGCAGTTCTGTAGCAATGGCATATGCCCATAAAAACGTTTAAATTAGAACTTTTTTTGACTTGACAACGTCTAATCGATGAACGCAGACTGCACGCACGAAAAAGTGTCCCGTTACGCACATTGTCCCGTTACGCGGTGTCCCATTCGCTCATTGTACGCTTGCACCGTATCTATCTCTCTTCCACTCGACTGTTTATAAAGTGAAGTGAAAAGTTAATGTGGTTTTCATTGCTTATTACAATAACAATTTCGACAATAAAGGTTAATTATTCATGCATTTAAAAAATATGATTACTGGTATAATTTCAAGTATTTCTTTTATTATTAAAATAGAAATGATTCAATTTTATACATAACAGTATGCAATCATTTAATCAATGTTTTGTTATGACGTTGTCACGTTAAACTATCGTCCGTAAACCGACTTTACAGACAACCAATTATTTTTTTACTGAAACATGTTTTCTCCGTAAGAAGCCTTATGTAAGGCACCAGTGCCATAGTCTGCTTATGTTTTTCTTTGCTTCATATGACTGCTTTTGTAATAAAAAATTTTGGTTATGTAAGAATAATTATTCGACTTTTTGTTTGTTGGTGTGCGAAAAAGATTTTAGCACATGTATAAAAGATGTTTATTAAGCTCATATTTTAAAAATTTGGTTATGTTTTATCCCAAAATGTTAAGATAAATACAATATATTTGGATATATATATATATATATATATATATATATATATATATAAAGAAAACTAACGAATCAGTTAATTTACTAACATCACTAGATTTGTTCCTGAAATTTAATCCATTTTCTCTTTTAATTTTTCTGTAATTCTGTATTTAACTAGTAAAATTTATAATTTCGCTCTACTATTGAATTATGCGCTAAACGTTTGACGGAACGTATATCAAACAACTTATTTCTGTTGATCGCACAGCTAGAAGTTTAACTTATTGATCCGTGCCTACAATGAATATCTTCATTACATAAAATTGTACGTTGAAATAAATCCCACAGTACTTCCTGTACCCCGGGGCCTGCAAAGGCAATAATGGTGTTCGCAAAGTACAACAAGAAGTCGATTTTAGCAATTTTCTTGGCACTTTTAATTAATGAGTGCAATATTTACTTAAAATTCGTTTCACCTTGAAGAATTATTTAAAAAAAAAAAAAACAAAAAAAAATATTTTTTTCTAGTAATGTTTTAGTGTATTTTTGCCTAACATTTTTGGCAAAAATTTATAAAAACTTAACGTCCTTAACGTCGACACTTGATTTTCACATCTGGAAAAATCCCTGGAGATTGAAGCTGCAATTAAAAGAAAGATAGCGTAAATTGGGACAGGTGATCTCTTTTGTAATTAAAGCTCCTGGCAAAAAGACGAACAAAGAGATGTTAACTGAGTGGAAGCAATCTTTGACTCGCAACTGTTCTTTTTTTTTCATTCATTTAATTTTCCACAAAGGCTTTTAATTTCACACTTATCTTTATTACATGCTTTTCTCGTTTTTGACAAAATAATATATATTTTTAAATAACATTTTTTTTGTAAATGGCTGTAGGGAAATCAAAGGAAATTACGTATTAATTAAAAAGGTGCAAGTAAAAGGTTAAACGGGTGGTCTATCACGACAGTAATTACACCGGCACACAAAAAAATTTAAGTAGAATGTTCATTTGACCGGACCTACCTACGGGTACGTATTTTGATCCGCTGAATCCGAATTCGAGGTCAGTTTGACCCCTACACCCTCGAAATTTCGAGAAAACTTCGAAAAACCGTAAAAATGATGAAAATCGGCAGTTTTAATGATAAAAAAAATTTTTTGGAACTGAACTAAGCGTGATTTTCATGTATTTCGATCCGCTGAATATGAATCGAAACTTTGTTGAGACCACGAGCCGTTTTAAATGTAAAAACATCATACAAACCCTCCAAAATTACGAAAAAAAATCATTTCTTTCTATCTTTCTTTTTATCTTTTTATGTCTTGTGTTTTTCACAGATTTCAAGTTATTTGATATATCTACGTTATAGAGTATTTATTTTAGGCATTAAATCATGTTCAATCAATTTTTTTTTCTGTTATGAATGGTAATTTTTACAATTTTTTCGAATTTTTCCAGCTTTAGAGGGTGAATAGACTAAAAAAATTAAGATGCGAATTGAAGACATCAAAAGATATAAAATTTTATCTGAATTGGACCAGAAGAAGATTTTTTATCATGAAAACTATATTTTTTCGGAATTTTCGAGAGTTTTGTGTGATTTTTTCACATTTAAAATGGCTCGTGGTCTCAATAAAGTTTCGATTCATATTCAGCGGATCGAAATACATGAAAATCACGCTTAGTTTAGTTCCAAAACATTTTTTTATCATTAAAACTGCCGATTTTCATCATTTTTACGGTTTTTTTGAAGTTTTCTCGAAATTTCGAGGGTGTAGGGGTCAAACTGACCTCGAATTCGGATTCAGCGGACCAAAATACGTACCCGTAGGTAGGTAGGTAGGTCCGGTCAAATGCACATTCTACTTAATTTTTTTTGTGTGCCGGTGTTATCTATCACGAAAATGAGTGGCAGTTACTATTGCGATGAATCTGTTTCACACACAGCATGATAAACTGTTCCGTACGAACATGCCCGTTAAACGCGTTTAAAAATTCATGTTTTTTTTTTTCAATTTAACTCCCCACAGCCTAAAAATAACGGGAATTTGCAGCGGTAAAACACTGGACTCATATTCAGAAAGACCCGGTTTCAAACGACCCTGTCCAATAATCCTGGTTTCATTTCCCCTTGTCTCCGAAAATCACTCCCTGAAATGGGGTGGTTTCTTGCTATCCAATTCCTTCAACAAGTTCCCTGCTTTGTATGGCGTTTGTCCACCTCTAATGATATCTTTACCAAAGGCACGTAACACACAAATAAAATAAATATAAATAAGATGAATGCAAAAATTAATTACTGCTGGAAATAAACGGATAATAAACTGATTTGCAAGAATTACCAATTTGGTTTTCTTAGTAATTAACCAATGTGGAACACACTACCAAAAGAGGGGGGAAAAATATTCATGTTCGCTACTTTACTGAACTATTTATGAAATCCTCCGAGGAAATAGTTTATGTCTTAGGATAAAATAAATAAGCCATCTGAATTATATCATGATAGTTTAAAATATTCCAAAATATAAGACATATTGAAACACGGAAACGTATTAAAGAAGTTTACTGGTTTCGCGTTCGATGCATGATAAACAATCTAGGCCTGAAATATTGAGCTGCGTTTTAGTGTTAGTGGGTTTCAACGTTTCGCTCTGCATTGCATTAGGCATCTTCAGGATGGAGAATAAACAGAGAGCTGAAGGAAGTAGAGCTCTATATATATTATATTTCAGGGGCATTCTTCAAATAGCCAGTCATAAAAGGCTTAAAGAAGACCCTTGGCTAGCATACACATAGTTCTACCCAATCCACAACACTCAGGTAATCCTTGAACTTGAAGATGCCTGCTGCAATGCAAAAGCCGAAACGTTGGTTCACAGTAGCACTTCTACATATCTTAGTCTCGAGAGCCAAGCTAGGTTATGAAAGTAAGGTTTGTGAGCAGAAAATCCAGAATAATCTGAAAAATATTTTCCTCCAGGGGTTGTGTGTAATTACAGCGTTAAACAGAAAATTAAGGCTCAGTATCACTTCTCATCTTGTGTTACCTCATTTCCATGAACTAATTATTTTATCTGGGTCATATTTTTTTCAAATCATTAATTATATAAATATTGCATTTAGTTTTCTGTATCGAATGTTGTACCCAGATACATGCTACTTATCTGCTGTCAAGCAAATATTTATAATTAAAAAAAAATACTAACGGAATCACGGTTTCTCACTAGAAGGTTCTTTTTTGAGTTACAATAACTGGTTAATACAAATTAAATTGCTTCTATAACCTCATATTTGATCAAATTCTGTATAAAAATCTGCAATGAGCGAAAAACACTAACACTAACCGAAAAAAAAAATTCTGTACTTCTACTGAAGATTCCTTTGGAAAACCTTTGGCAATAAATGGTTTGTGACACTACAAGAAAGATATTGTAACTTTGTACAACACATGGCTATGGTTATTTTTGCGTATATGGAATACGTTTTAGAAGATAATACTGAGTATTTAATTTGAAAATTATAGAAAAATTTTATATTTTAATTGATGCTTCATTCAAGCATATTTTATTCTAGATCACGAAAAAGATAATAGACTATTTAATAATTCGATTTTTATTTTTATTTTAGCTAGGTTTTTAATGTTTGCATTTAATACTGGAAAGCTATTCAGAGAACGGTTTACAAATATGCATAACTTCAACTATTGGAGGTACTGGGACAACAGCAAAGCATAAATGCTACCCAGGTAAGAAAATGGACCTAGTACTACTGCAATCACTATTTTGTAGAGATACAGTTGTTTTCGTGTAAAAGTACAAAATTTTCAAAAATCTGTAATTTTACATGAATATATCTTGTCAATTTACAAAAATTTAAAATTGCAAGGTACGAGTAAATCACTTCTTTACTAGATCATTTTTTTTTTACCAACTTGTATACTATCACAAGTTGGCAAACCAACGTTTTTTTTTGATACACGTCTTATAAATCGATGAACGCCGGCTGCACGCACGAAAAATTGTCACGTTCCGCCTGAGCCGAGCGTGCAAGAACCGGCCAACCACCGTGCGAGAGAATCTTCTGTAATATCAAACAGGTTAAGGCGGGCTTTTTTTATAACTAATTGGTTCGTGATTATATTTTAAAAAAATATTTAAATTAAATTTGCAAAAACTTTAAATAATATTTGAAAATTAAAAAAAGTATGCAATTTTTCATGAATGTTTTCTTTATGACGTTATCACGTAAATTTATCGTCCGTAAACCGACTTTACAGACCCCCCCCCCCCCTTTTTTTTTTTTGTATAACCCAAGCTTCTAGACGTCTGCGTAGTTCTCCGTTGCGTAAGGAACTTTGAACAATGGTCAGAAGGGTAAGTGAGAAAACAAGGTGGAAAGGAATGGAGCGAAGAGGGGAGTGGGGGGGATGTGGAAACTCGGTTCTTGGACCACCGCGTGCCGAGGTATCTCGACCCAAGGAATCAGTTTCGGAGAGGCCGTTAAATTCCTACCCAACCCCCCTTCCCCCTTCGCTTCCGTCCCACCTTTGGTAATTAACCCCCCCCCCCCCCCTTACCAACACCATCCCACCTCTGGTCCAGACACGAGACGAGATTTCGTTAAGGGTGGTTCCTGACTCGGGGGCCGAAGAAACAAGAAAGAAAGGTACCAGGAGTAAAAAAAAAGACCTTTTCATGCAACTCGTCTCAAATTCGGCGGTTGTCGAAATTCGAACCAGATGTTTTTTATCCCGTTCCCCAGCTATCACTTGCGAAGCATCGCACGCCGTAAATTTTTTTTTTTTTTTTTGTAAATGGAATAGCAATATTCCACGTAAAGTTACAGATATTTGTAACTATGTACATTTACATGAAAACATCTGCATCGCTTTTCAATATATTGTTTGCATTAATTCTGGGTTCGGATTCTTACCGGGGCATTTATGCTTTGTGTTGTCCCAGTACCTCCAATAGTTAAAAGTTATTAGTTAACTCTTCCCTGAATATCTTTCCAGTATTAACTGCGCGCATTGTAAGCATGATACAAGAAAATAAAGTAAAATTTTTGAATATTCGATTATCTTTTACATTGATTTAAAAAATGTTGTGCTTGAATGAAACATCAATTAAAAATAGATAATGTGTCAATTTTCGTAACAAATACTCATATTATATGGAAAAACATTTTTTTTTTAATATTTGCATAAATTACCATAACTATATCTTTACAACATCTTTCTTGTAGTATTACAAACTATTTCTTAGCAACTGGTTTCCAAAGAGATCTTTTGTTAAAGTACAAAAAAAAAATGTTTCCCTGTGTGTAGGTCATATATCAGGATCCTGCGAATAGCTATTAGTTCTCATGAACTAAATTAAAAAAAAAAGAAAATAACTTTGAGTATTTCATCATTTGATTAAGCTGGTGCGTGAGGTCAAAGACAAATTTACCGATTATTTCAGAATAAATACAACTACGTATTACATAGCATTTTATTTCTCATCAAGAATAAAATTGAGAAGAAAGATCTGAATTACAGGGAAAGCATTTTAGCAGAAGAACGATTTGACTATTTACTTGAGGTCAGTAAACAGTGATATCATGACGATATTATTCTTTAACGATTAATCGTCAACGAAATAAAAGGAAAATGAAGGTCAGTGGATATTCATACCAATAATAATAATTTCCTTAATAACCGCGTATGAAATCAAATCCCAGGCATTATCCCGTATATCTTGTTTTCTATATACTTCTGTCGATTCATTCCATAAACACGGATATTTTCATACTTCTTCAATGAACTTGTCCATCGACTTTATACTAATTTAAAGCGAACACAGAAGTACAGCACAGTTCCGCGCGAAAAAGGATTTTTTTTTTAATCTGCGCATGCGCTAAGTGAGCGTATGTTTAAGAAAAAATAGCCGAGAACCAAACACCTGGCGACGTGACGAACGTAGCGAACATAGCGAGCATAGCGATCATAGCGATCATTGCGATCATAGCGCTCATAGCGAGCATAGCGCCCCGTGTGGCCGTAGCTGTAGTCTCGTAGTTATAAGTGATTCAAATCTGACGGTATTTCACTAGAACACAATACAGTTCGACTATCACTGTAAAGAGCGAATAGACGTTTTCACGTCAAAACACCATCGTGTTATCCAGTTTCGATGTGTTGTTCGCTGTTGTTTACTACGTAATTTACGTACTTGACTTGTCGTTGTGAAACTTTTTTGATCAACCCTACAGTTATCTATTTTTTTACAAAATTATTTGAACGGAATACTTTGGGTCGTCTTATCATGGAAAAATTTTGACACGGGCTAACATTTGCTCGTTTTTCCGTGTTGTTTTTGTGTGGTCATTCGTCTTTGTTGTCCGTTGAGTTTTTTTTTTTCTCTCTCTTTGTGTATTGCCAACGAATCATGTCAGGTCAATCTCAACCAATTGGACGGAATCACTCCAAAGAATGAGACAAGTTAACGTGCTTGCCACAGGCCACACGAAATCGGTGTCGGAGATGGCGTAGAGCATTTCCTTGCCTGACTCCTCTTTTCCTTTTTTCTTCCCTTGCGGTAATTAAACCTTGGTTCCCGACACCAGACGTGAGTTGTTAAAAGGTTTGGGTAAGGGTTGGAGGGATGGGGGTGGTTCTCGGCTCAGGGGCGGAACGAGGGAAAAGGGAAAGGTTGGCGGGGTGGTTTTTGGTAACAGTGGAGGGGAAGTCTTGACGCGGTTGCATCTGGCCGCCAATAATTGGTTTCTGCCCCGGCCTCCAAAGGGAGGGGGAAGATGTGTGTGTGTTGGGGTTTCAGGTACAGAGGAAGGAGAAGGGATGATGGGGCTAGGTGAGGGATGGCCAGCGGGGTCAGAGGTCACGCGGTGAAGGGAAAGTGGGGGTGAGGGAGTGACTCGGCCTGTCCCTACAGCGCAGCTGAGACCCCAACAGCCCGGGGACTCTTGATGGATCGCCCCGAGGGGCCTAACTCCAGTCCCGCACATCGGGATGTTGATGGGGGTTTGGTTTTGAAGACGAAACAACATCTCGCCATCCTGTGCATAAACACATCAAAACATACTTAAACACTCGATCCTTGGAATGGGGTTATTTTTTGTAATTTAATCCAAAGAACATAATACCACGGTGTTTATATATATATTTAATTTTCAAAATTTTTTAGTGCAAGCCAACATAAATTGTCCAAAACGTGCTGGCATTCTACAAGTACAAAAAACATAAAAACAAACACAAATGCAAATATTGAAAAAGGACAAAAAAAACATGGAAGTGAATAAACAACGTACGTATAAAGGCAAACGTAAGAAAAATTTAAAAAATATGAACTATGTCGGAACAAGAATAAAATCTTTGATCCAGGGAAATGTCAAATTGACTTTCTGATTTTCTTATTGGAAATGTTAAATGAAGGTGTTAATAATAAAGAATTTAAAAAAAAAAAGAGATACATTTTCTTTAAAAAAATTTACAATGGTAAGTAAATTAATGTTATAATTGTTTAAGAGAAAGTTTATAAGGTTTTATAAACTGGTAAAATAGTTTACTACATTCATTGGGGCGTTCAACACATCGCACTAACATATCTATTATTAGATCTAGGTGAAATGAGAATCTTGATGTATACATGACATTCGGCTGGAATTTATATATTGTTACAAGTGGGAAAAACATGTTCTTAAGGATAGCCCAATTAATTTTATACATGTTTATTTATTACTAATATTTACATCACATATTAAATCCTCAAACTTAATGAATGTTCACAAATCACTCACACTTGAAAAATGATTGTTCGAAAATCACCACTCCTGTGGGATGCAATAAAATTGTATCTCAGGTTCATTCCTTCTGTTTCCCCGAAATCAGTCAAATACTGGAATGATTCCTAACTGTAGGCCATAATTTCTTCGCAATTTTCCCTGTTAGGTGAAACTTAAACTAATGAAAAAATAAAACCATCCAGAAATCTTCGTTGTTTTTAGACTACATGTTTAATTGGTAGATGAGGCCATAAGCCAATCTAAGATAGAGTTTTGTTTCCAAACTAGTGGTTAAAAATTATTATTAATATTCTTTATAATGTAAATGGTTGGTATGTACGAAACAAAGTGTCGAGTTATTTAAAATCTTCACTAAAATAAAATTTAAATTTAATTTTTTTACATAATTAATTACTAGTAAGCATCAATTACTTAAATCATAAAAAAATAAATAAAAACCTGTAGAGAAATCCCTTATAGCAAGAATGAGGTGGTTTTTAAGATCGTACAATTGGCAAAGAAATCTGTGTAAACAAATATCACTTTCAAGAAATATTTTCGTCGTTGTTTATGTTATTTATGTATAAATACGTTTAATTAGGATCAAACGCCATGAAAAAAAATATGTAATTTTTTTTTGTTTGAAGTCGATATCTAAGTGTTTTTATTTAAAACTGTGCAGTTATAATTCTGTAAACAAATTTTAAAAAATTCTGGTATTTAGTACCAAAACGTCATTAGCTCAAATAATTGTCTTAATTTTTTGTTTCACCTGTAATGTGTGCCTTCAATTGAACGTTGTGTATGTAAATTTATCCGGGCAATTGTCGTCATAGTTCATTTTTATTTTGTACAAAAAAAATTACTTCACTACCACTCACCTTATAGTTACTATGCTCGCGATCCTGTTATATAACTTACGTTTTGAGCCAATATCTAAACAATTGTAATTGCTCATTTGAAATTTTTTTAGCACTTAACAATGAGTGTATGTTAAATATTTCTAGACTAGATTTTAGTTAAGAGTAAAACTAAATTAGGCAGATACTGTTTTGGATTCCGAACTTATGATGCTTCAATTCTCACTTCCAAACTTTCATAGCCTCCAGATTTCACCGAGAGATTCATAACGTCATTATTTAACCAGAGTTTAAAGGAGTTAAGGGAATTATGCGTCTAGTTAAAGCTTGGATAAATTATGGCTGCATTACAACAGAGTTTAGAAGGAACTTTCTACACAGGAGCCTTACTACACGCTCAGTGAAGAAACATGTGTGTTTGGCTTGTATTAGACCTAGTAAACCATCGTGTCCATTATTTAACTAACATTAGTCTCTTATATAAATTTATTTTAAAAATTTAACAAAATATATGTTACGAAATATTTGCATTACTTTTCTTATCTTTAAGTATAACATATCGTGTTCAGTTTTTTTTAAATATGAGCTTGACAAGCTAGTTTGTAAATAATATGACACTTTTTTTTTCACTGTGTTATCGACACATTATATCTACTTCTCTCTAAATGGCACTTAAAATGAAGAACTTAAAAATTTTCAGGCAACAGATGCCTTAAATTTATGAGCACCTAATTAATATCAAGCAAGAAGCCATAGCATTTAAAATTCGATATCATTCATGCCTTGTTAAAATATTAAAGGTATTTTACAAATTAGTACCAAATATTTGCAGTCCATATTGAATTATAAACTGTCAGAAAAATGATCTATTCAGAAATTACTGTTCAATAAGTCCGTTTTAGTTGTGCACACAATAAGTAAATTTTGACCAACCGGAGTACCTTAAATATGTTTAAAAGCACGTGAATTAAAAAAGAAAAGATTTTTAAAACTGCTTTAACACGCAAACAAAGATAACCTGATCAGAAATAATCTATTCCGGGTGCTAAACACTTCTTAGAGTTTCTTTACTATTAAATACTACCTAATATTTACATTTTATGTCACATTTCTTAAATCAAAATTTAATTTCAAATGTTCTTAAAAAAATTATCTTAATAGATTCTAACCCTCAATAACTTTTATTTTTCTTCATTAGCTTTGAGGGAATGTGTGAATTAGCTTTTTTAAATCCATATTAAACCCATTTTTTTATCCCTTACAGTTGGAATTTCAAACAGCCTAGTGATAAATTAAGTAAACCAAATACTTAAAAAAAGTTTATCAAAAAGGTTCAGTATTTTTCGAGTAATGGTGAAACAAACTGACAAAATTTTTAAAAAGCTCTATATTTGAGTTTCAAACAATGTGAACAACCAATTCTTATATTTAAAAAAAAATTGATTTTACTTTTAACATAGAAAAAAATTATCGTTGGTATAGGAAAAATAAGAAAAAAATTATTATTTGAATGACACGCTGGCATTAAGAGACACGGTAGGGTTGCAACTGTGATGGAAAGTATTAGCGTGGTGTATTGTGGGGCAAAAAACCGTGTCCGTCACGATAAAACAACTGGTGTTCAGCAGTGTCTACTACGTTCCCCAGTTGATAACCTATTTAGAATTTAATTCGCTATAAAAAGGAAATATGAATAACAGCTACATCCAAAGCGATCTGGAATTGCTAGGCATTTATTTAAAAGGTGACTTGAAAAAAAAAGTATTTTTTTTTTCTAAGGAAAATATATCCGGAAAAGCAATCCTGCATAATGAGTCACAAACAGAAAGGTCGCAAATTTGTGCGCTTCTATTATTCAAACCTATAATTTAGCAAGGTTGTGTCTCTTTACATATGTTGCTTGAATTTGTAGGTATTTATATTTTTGGGGGGGTGTTCCATGCCACCCCTTCGGGTATCTACATTATTAGTTAAAGTAGCTTGGCTTCTGGGTTGTAGCCGTATAATTCACCGACGTTTCGGTCGACTTCGCAGTCGCCATCAGCAGTTACATTTGTAGCCGTGTCCTTGGCGAATAATTCACCGACTCTACCTACCTAATAGCAGGTAACTGCTCCCTGATGATGGCGACTGCAATGTCGACCGAAACATCGGTGAATTATTTAGCCAAGGACACGGCTACAACCCAGAAGCCAAGCTACTTCAGACAATGGCCTCGAAAGCTGGCGAACATTATTATTAGTTAAATACAACATTCTGTCCACAAAACTGATCTGAGTTTAAAAATAAAAAAAGTACACTATTTGCTCTCCCCACTGGATTTTGGCCCGAGAGTGGCTCTCTCTCTCTCCCCCCCCCTCTCTCTCTCTATTTTTCTCTCTCTCTCTGCTGTTAGTATGTTACCACGCACCTCGGGGTCCATAAACACTGCTTCGCACTGCTCACTCGTTCACCGCACCGCTGAAACACACACAAAGCTTATCGCTCGTCCCCCGCTATCTCTCGCCAAGGCAGTTCATTTACCCTCTTCACTTCCTCCTGTGTTTCCCTTTCGAGGGTTCGTCAGTATCGCCACTAGACACTCTCCCGACGCAGGTCGGCACAAGACTTCACACACCTGCCGGTTCGTCCCACGGAATGTTCTCGCAGCGCTCCAAAGTGTAGCGTCTTCAAAGTCCCCCTTCCCCTTTCCCTAATTGACACTCGAAGCAGCTAGAACGATGGCGTCCTAGATACGCCACTTCAAGTGACGGTGCTCTCAAGGGACAGCAGGGCACCGCGGAATCCACGGTAGATAAAGAAGTCCGCTAATGTGTGGCCCATGTAGTTGTAGTGGTAGATGGGAGAAACTGGCTCTGCCTGTGTTGAGCCCGCTAAGGAGAAGGGGTTTTCCCCAGAAATCCCCGCAGGCTGGCTGGCCAACTTAGTCTCAGCAGCCTCGTCACAGTAGCCTCGTCACAGTTTTTTTAATATCAAACTTTTTATCGCCTAAAATATTCACTTTGTTTTTTTCCCGTAAAATAAATATCACGTTGTATTATGTTTGGTTCCACTGTGACATACAGTTTAAACCAGCAATGGTGTATGACCATAAAAATATTTTAAGTCGATATTCCTTAATAAAAGAATCATTCAAAGCAAGTAGTAAAATTATTTTTTGATTGGCAAAACTTTCATTGCCACAAAAGTAAAATATATATATATATTTTTTGCAAAATTTAAACATTTCATCAATTCTGAGGTTTACGTTGATTATTACCTCGATTGTCAGCTAGATTCATATTCTTAAGCGTTGTATAGCAAAATTTGAGAGAAATTTTCAAACAGTATTTAATGTGTCATGTGACTATTGAGACTTTTAAATTACTTATTAAAATAAAATAAAAACTTTGAATTTTAAATAAAAAATTATTTTCCTTGAACACTTTTTGTTCTAATTAGTACGTACATAATAGGAAACATTGTGTGACTGGTCTACATGAAAATACTTTCAATTTTTTCAACACTTAGGCCTACTCTGACATTATGAGAGAAATTAAAGAAAATACAAATAGAATATAATACAGTTAAGTATAATACAGCCACGTATATATTTTGGATATCACATTGTAAATATTAACTTAAAATGTTTTTCGTCAATTTGGAAAATAGTTATTGGAAATTATTTGTGGAGGTGTAAAATGAACATTAAATTCTTTTCAAGGTCCTTCTATTCTCGATTTAGTCACGAGAGTAAAAAAAATTGAGGAATCGACTTTGGGAACAATAAAGCAAATTATTGTGTTCGTATAGTGAGCGAATGATTATGGACTTTGTAAAATATAAGTTTTTTTTTTGCTTCGCAAACGAAACAGCTTTTTTTCCAATTGATACGTTTCACTGGATTTACAATTATTTTGTTGACAGCGAATAATCGAAACGATTACGAACGTTTTATATATTTTTTCTTGTGATTCCAGTTGGGGAGGTTTCACTCGTGATTGCTTCTTATAACTACGTCATAGTAGAAAAAAAAAACAGCATCACGAGAAGGAGAAAATTATGAACCCTGCAGTTTGAAAAATGCCCGAAAGACCAAAATTTGAAACGCCCCCTCATTTCCTTGAGTGGTTTCGTTGTCAGAGTGAATATAAAGGTAGGGTGGAAAAAGAAAAATGAAATGCAATTCAGAATTGGTTTCATCCCATCTTCATAAAAATTTACCTCTGTCGTAAAAAAAAATTATAATTTACTCCAACAAAGAACTAGCTTCTTCATTGTCTGTTAAAATGTTATCTAAAATGAAAATTTAAATTTATAAAGATCTACTCACTAAAACTCTAACACTCTAACACACATCATAAACCCTAGGAAAGACGTGGTGGTTACACCAAAAGATAGCGCGTCACAAATTCAAGGCAACGCCATATATTGACGAAGTTCTGAACTAAACTGTTACTAGCGGCTTTAGCTCGCTAGCAGCCGCGAGCTCCACTGAGCGGACGGGTTTCGCCAAGCAGAAGGGTAGGAAGTTGCCAGACCTTACTATAAGACTTTATGGCGGGCATAGAGAAATGACATACATCCTATGATTTTCTATTAAAACACTTAATTGACCCCTTTTTTTCACTCTCTTATGAAAGGAATTTCACAATTTAAAGTAGTATATGTCACTGTCCGACCCATGAACTATCTTTATCGAGAAAAAAAAATCATGTGGATACATTGATCTATTTCTGCGTAAAAGAAGGACAAAGAGACACACACACATTTTCGCATTTATTATATTAGTAATGATTTTATTTCATTAAATCTATTACAACACCTAATGGCGAAGTTGTCTGCCTTTCAACCAAAAATAAAAACAATACAAAAAATAAGTACCGATATACATAATTTTCTGAAATTGCTGGATATTAATTTAATGGGTGTCAGGGAATGCCATATCAAACTTTTTGTTTTGTTTTAAATAAACGTGGAGAAACGTAACAAACGTGAAGAGTCTCGCGGTGAAGAAATGGTTTGAATTTTTTCCAGACAATATTAATTAATTTTACTTGGCATTTCAAAATTCTCAAATTTGTTACGATTTTGACAGCCAAGAAACATGAAATGAGTTTCTGTGATAGAAATACAAACCATATCATGAAGTAGCCAGTGGCATTGCAGTTAAATCTAAAAAGTTTCAGTTCTGCAATATATTAAATTCTCCTTATTTGTACAACCCAAAAACGTTAAAAATGTAACTTTGGCAGGTAATAATGCAAAAAGTATGGGCTGAATATATTTTTTGATTTCGTGAAAGTTAAACAATTGAAAAAGTCTAAAAGTTGATCAGTGATTAATATAAATATAAAATAATGACCTGAAATGGGAGGCACCCCCTTAACTTTCGCGCGCATCCAGCCACCACACCACTGGCTGAGAGGACATGCGATCACAGTGCACAGACGTCCAAGTGCTCGGTTGGAAGCAGGCGAAAATCCGGAGTTAGATGTCCAGAGTCAGTGGAACAAAGTAAATGAAAAACAGACAGATTAAAGCGGAAACTTTGAATGAATGAAGATCGCAGGCTTTCACGGCCACTGTCTGAAGTTGCTTTGACTTCCTGTCAGGTCACCTCTGGTTGGCCAAACAGCCCAGACAATCAGAAGAGAAGAGGCCGCAGATTTGCCAGCACCCCCCAGCCAATCACAGAAGGCCCAGCTCCGATTGGCCAAAACCAACAGGCCGACAAGACCTAAGGAAGGCTGTGATTGGCTCACAGCTGCAGCCAATCGGGAAAATCCCCCCTCTCAGGCAAGAGTATTAAAAAAAGGGCAGGAGAACTTGTAATAACCTCAGTAGGTGACTCTACCCTGATGATGGCGAATGCAACGTCGACCGAAACATCGGTGATGTACGCGCCGTGGACGCGGCTACAACCCAGAAGCCTAGTAACTTTGAAAACTTTTGTTGAATGGTCAGATCAATTGTCTCCCAACAAAGAGATCCAGCTTAAATTCCTGGCGGGTAAGATATTTTTTCTCAAGTGGTCATTTATCAGTGCACCCTCATTTCCACCGCCGACATATTTCTTCAATACTCAATTATCACATCATAAAACTTAATTTTATGTAACAAAATCGATGTCGCCGTGACACGAAGCCCGTTTGTTTATACATCCATTATCACTTACCCATACGAATGTTGATTTCAGAAGTGGGAGAGCCTTAAATTAATAAAACAAAATTTTTACCTGCGATTTCGTTCAGCTGAGATACATAACAATTATTCACATGCAAAATACGGATAATCAACTGATACTATGATGATATTTGCGCTCACTTGTACCTTTGAATATATATACTGTATAGAAGTCGCCAGCCCAGGTTAAAATTTCTAATACGGTTTTGAGGTAGTTGGTTAATTCACCGCTGCAATCGCCACCATCTCTAGGGCATCGACTTGTGGTGGTCCCTAGCGGACAAGTGTCGAACTCTTCAAACACCCCTTCCCCCTCCCCTAGAACGACGTTGAGCTGCAGTGAATGATGGATGAGGGGTGCGGGGAATGACAGCGGGCGACAGCGCTGCGCTCTAACGTGTAAATAACAACTAAGACGATACAGGACGTTACGGCAGCGCACTGCAGCGGTGAAGTTCCCAAGCTGCTCATCATGCGCTTCTGAAAAACGTAGAGTAAATCCTATCCACTCGCGACTTCTATACAGTATATATATTCAAAGCTTGTACGCAAATTTGTCAGTGGTTATTAATTGATGAGTGTACACTTTCATATCTTTGAATTTATTAAATTCAGTTATGTGTGAATTTTTTATGAGACCAATCATACGCTATGTTTTACCTTCCAATTTATGATAGTTTGAAAAATGATGTTAAAGTATCCCCCCCCCCCCAGTATTTTTATGTTAAATCACAACCGATATCTTACTTTCCGTTTGATTAGCTTTAACAAAAGTTTTTTTTAATGTGGAAAAAAACCTTAATTGCATTTTTATTCCATTAAGGGCGATTTCTTGTCATGTCACAGAACTGTATCTGAAACAATTGTGCTGGAAAGACTATTATGTATTAAGGATGTTGTCCTGTTACAGATAATGCTTTATATCTAAGATTAACAAGGTTAAGCTTGTAGACGTTTAAAATAGCCAAACTTTAACAAAATGAAAAAAAAATATATATATATATATATAATGCTTACTTTTACATAATAAGCTGGAAAAGTTGAATTTGCAACATTTTTGTGAAGTTTGATACAAGTAACTGAACATTTTTTTGGGTTTATGGGGGATTTATGGTTTTTATTAGTTCAGAAAAAAAATTTGATCTTAATTAAGCCTTTAAAAATCATAAGTATACTGAGGATTTTAAAAGGCTAGGTAAAATAAAATATATATTTGTTTCTGAAAGAAATTAAATCACATCACATTTTAGCAGGAAATTGACTTTGAAAAAAAAAACAATTTTCCAGTTTTATTTTATATTTCATTCCTCTTATCCACACTGCACGAATACTTTGAAAATGCAACTTTGCCGTCTAATCACGCGTAAAAAGTATGCACAATATATACCACTTTCAGGAGTTTTCCAGAACATGTTTATGGAATTATTTTTGCAACGCTAGTACATCACTGGGTCATTACTTACAAATTATTCGAAATAGATTTACAATTTGCAAGAACGTGTCTTTTTTAAATATTAAAAAGTTAAAACATTTTTTTTCCTCGAAAAATATGCACATGATTTAAGAGAACAGTCTCCGACTATTCAAACTTAATTTGCGATTACAAACTGAAGTGAGGCATCAAATAACCAAATTGCAAGTTAGCTAAAAGACTCCTGGAAATAATTTTTTTTTTGTTGTACAAAGATACAATAATTTTTCTGTAGTATGTAGTGCAAACTATTTCGCGGGAACTGGTTTCCAAAGGAATATTTTGTATATTTACAGAAATTATTTTTCTGTGTACAGTAATTGTCCTTCAACCGTATTTTTTGTTCCTCTTTGTCCGATTGTTAAGGTCATTAAAATAATTTCAAACAAAAGTTATAACTACTACTTATGGTAGGTAAAAATATATCTCTAAAATTTGGTGAACTTTCAGCCACTCAAAAAGTCAGCAAGTTCAACCGCCTGGGATGTGAACATGTAATAATGGACCTGGAATGGGCCTAACCTACCCCCTTTGCAACCTTGTTCACTCCACGAACCTAGCTAACGCGTGTTTGTATCGCGAAGGGGAAGGAAGGTGTGTAGTGGTGGAGGATGGGCAGGGGGTAAGGGGGGGGGGGGAACTTCCGGTCGCGTGCCTGAGCCTCGTCGTCGACCGGAAATAGACTGCGCTAGTGTCGCGCCGGTCGTCCCGGTTGATAGTAGGCGGAGAGTTTTGAAAATGGCCCGGGGGGGGGGGGGATATGGTCGTTTGGTGAGGACTGCATTGTCCGTGTTATCATCTTCCCTGCCGTGTGGGTGGATGGAGGGGGAGAGGGGAATGGAAGGGAAGGTAATTTCGGAGGTTCCCAACCACTTTTCTCTTCTATTCCTCCCTCCACACCCTCTCCAAAACTTCTGCTTTCGTTTGCTCGCACGAGCTTTATCCACACGAAACGTTGGAACCGCGCGCTTTTAAAGCGGTATGGGAAACTTTCACACTTCCGGACCCCGCGTGCAGTAATCTCCTAAAACAAACATTCGCCTGATTACTCGACCTACTTGGAAAAAAAAAAAAACGTTCTGCTCAACCTACACATCCGCAAGTGGATTTCGAAGTTCATGTTCCTGTAGGTTTGGACATAAAAGGTAAAGAGTCCAATTTTAACAAAAAAAAAAAAAAAAACGCTTGCTTAAATTTTTAGTTGTAAAAACATTTAAAAGGTTTACTAACATTTTTTTTTAATTTTTTTGTTTTGTAAATGCAACATCACTACAAAAATAGTATTCGCAGTAATACTGGGCATTTACGTTATTTGTTGCCCCATTAGCTCCGACAGTAAAGCTATTTGTGAACCGTTCCCTGAATAGCTTTCCAGTATTAGCTGCGCACATCGATAAGCATAAAATAAACGAAATAAAGTCTTTTCCAAGGTTCAAAAAATGTGTGGTTTAATGAGACGCGATTCAAAATATAAAATTATGGGCCAATTTTCGTAAGAATTACTCAGTATTATCTCTAAATAAAGACGATTTTCATATATCCAAAAGTAGCCATAGCCAGGTGCTGTACAAAGATACAATAATTTTGCGGTAGTATGTAGTACAAACTATTTCGCGGAAACTGGTTTCCAAAGGAATATTTTGTATGTTTACAGAAAATATTGTTCTGTGTACAGTAATTTATTGTCCTTCAACCGTAATTTTTTGTACCTCTTTATCCGATTGTTGAGGTTATTAAAAAGCATCTCAAACAAAATTTATAACTACTACTTTTGGTGGGTAAAATATATCTCTAAAAAGACGCAATTTTTTTTTAAACGTGATTTTACAGCCTTTTTTTTTATTTCCAAAACCTTTCCTATTTCTACACACTTGTTCCGAATTTTCTCATTAACGCTTTTAAAGATTATCAAACTAAAAAGTAAAAAATAATTTTAAAATTAAATTTATGACAATAGTATATAAGCAATACTAGTATAAATGAGAAAAAAGCTTGAGGCGCTTTGTGCCATATTTTTTGAATATTAAGCGCCCCATGCTTTTTTCTCATTTATACTAGTATTGCTTATATACTATTGTCATAAATTAAATTTTAAAATTATTTTTTACTTTTTAGTTTGATAATCTTTAAAAGCATGTTTCTTTAGTTTTTTAAACTATATTTATTTTTAACTTTTTAGTTTGATATTCTTTAAAAGCATGTTTTTTAGTTTTTTAAACTATATTTATTTTTAACTTTTTAGTTTGATATTCTTTAAAAGCATGTTTTTTTTAGTTTTTTAAACTATATTTATGTATAATTATCATAGGGAAATGAGTTACCGACACTACCTATTACCATCTGAGATAACTATTTGGAGTTGCAACGTCACAAAGAAATGGTAAAGTCTCTACGAATCATTTGCAGTTAGATGTATGGATATAATATTAGAATTTACCGGGGAAAAAAAAACTTTTTTTCGGCGTGGCCGGGAGTAGAACCCACGATCGCTGAATCCGAAAGCTGACGTCACAGAAGTCGCGTGCCTTAGACCGCTCGGCTAACGAACGTAATGAAAGGGGTGGGACATTTTACAGTGATGAGTCACTCACTCTTAGTCGAAAGAGTTACAGACGGACAGACAAACATACAGGTGAAGCTAATATAAAGCATGTAAAGACGCAATTTTTTTTAAACGTGATTTTACAGCCTTTTTTTTTTATTTCCAAAACCTTTCCTATTTCTACACACTTGTTCCGAATTTTCTCATTAACGAACTTATGAACGAAATTTCCATCTCTGTATTTTGTGCATCAGTGAGGAAACCACCTGTGATTCGCTTCGAGAAATTCAGTTGGAAACACAATTAGCGTATGTTTATCTACGCTAAATTTCGTGTCCGAGTTTCGTATTATAAGTGTATTTGCAACACGAGAACATATTAATTTGCTCGTTACCGAGGTTAGGTTTTACACATATCTGGGGAGTACTGAAAGACCCGCTCACATATTTAAAGTTTTAAATTTTTAATGTTTAAGTACATAACAACAGGCCAGTTTTTTTTATAAAACATTAATATTTTTTTTATCAAACAGAGTGTCTATAAACCACTTTCAGGAGTTTTCCAGAACATGTTTATGGAATTGTTTTTGCAACGCTAGTACATTACTGGGTCATTACTTACAAATTATTCGAAATAGATTTACAATTTGAAAGAACGTGTCTTTTTTAAATATTATAAAGTTAAAACATTTTTTCTTCCTCGAAAAATATGCACATGTTTTAAGAGAACAGTCTCCGACTATTCATACTGAAATTTCGATTACAAACCAAGGTGAGACATCAAATAACCAAATTACAAGTTAGCTAAAAACTCCTGGAAATTAATTTATTATTTATTCCGTGATTTTCCGGACTTTTGTGAACTGTGCGTACTCTTGTTATAATAATGTATAATTTGCCCAAATTTAATTCGCTACCTCACGTAAGTTTGCGTAAATTTGCATGCCTAGAAACTTAACGCAGAAGCCGCTTGGTACTCCTGGCCTGGGGCCAACAATGTTAAGACGTGCGTGAAAATTATGGAACAATAACCGAAAGTTCCGAACTTGGGAGGCGAATTAACATTCGTGCTTTTTTTTTTTTTTCTCTACCCCTTTTCCGTCCGTAACTACTGTATGCTTAACCCCCATCGAGTATAATAATGTTGATTGCCGCGTTGGATCATGTTTTTACGGAGCAATTGTTTATTTCTCTTTGAGTTGCGAAAACTTGCCCTTAACTATCTCCCCCCCGCCCCCTCATCCACGGCCCCTTCAAAAACTCTTTGTTTCTGCGAAGAATATGGACCCGTCTTGTGCTCGACAAGGAAGTGAAACGGCGATGGTTGGAGCGGTGGATAGTTTATGCAAGTTAAGGGGTGAAGAGAGATAATGGCGAATCAACACGAGGGATAAATGTAAATTTTGCATCACTCTTGTAGTCTCCGCGTTGGAAGTTTTTGGGAAACCGAAAAACAAATCCCTCCAGGGTAAAAAATTTTTTTAATTTTCATTCTCCCCTTTGATACCTACCCCCACCTTCTAAAATGTAACATACCGCTTCAGTATTTCTCCTCCTTTACTTGGACAAACAGCTGCACTCGGCACGTAACTTGGTATCTGCAGCTTGGGTTGTTCGCCATTTATTTCCATAAACGTTCGTGGCGTGTTGTTGAATGTACGAGGTGCGTTCCAAAAGTAACGAGAATGATTTAAAAAAAAATGTATGTGGTTATAGCCTTAAAAGTATTATCCTTGAGAAGCCATACAGCGGTTGAAGCGTTTTTTTTCCCCATTCTGTTGTACTTGTTCCATTTTTTTTTTTTGCACTTTCTGTGCTTTCTGTGCATTTTTCTTGTTTGGCGGCCATATTGCTTTCAATAACTGGATTTAGTGCTCCAAAGACCTTGGCCTTTTTGAGTTGGTTAATAATATTTGTTGGTAAAGATATTAAGCATTTCTAATGTACCTTATAAATGTTGACTTTATACCAAAGAAAATTATAGAGTTATTGTTATTGTTATTTACGAGATTTGTTAAAGACTAAAATAAACGTTGAAACTAATTTTATGTGTTTTGGTCAATGTACTGCCACCTTACATTTTTCAGCATAAGTTTTGTTCCTTTGATATATATTTTTTTTTAATTTAATATGCAGGTTAGGCCCCATCTGGGCAAGTGTTTACCTTGTGGAAGGTAAAGGTGGGTCTACACTATATAACAAAAACATGTTATATTTGTAACATGTTATATAACAAGTTACACAACTTGTTTCATAACATGTTACATAACAAGTTAAATAATAAGTTATATAACAAGTAATACAACTTGTTTCATAACATGTTACATGTTTATAAACATGCATACCAGTGTGGACAAACGGCCAACATGTTATACAACAAGTTATTTAACTTCCTTTGATCTTTACCGACACTGCATGGGAAACATATAACTTGTTTTATAACACTTATTTTGTTATAAAACATGGTGTTATATAACATTTTTCTTCATGTTTTCATAACAAGTTACATAACTTTGTTGTATAACTTGTAATATAATTTTCATTCTTTTCATTTTGTAACATGTTGTATAACTTTGTAATATAACATTTTATAACTTGTTTTGTTATACAGTGTTGATGCTTGCAGTGGGAGGTGGGACTCTGATGGGGCCCGGCCTCAGTAGAAACGGGGTGTTCTGCGTGTCGAGAGAACTCGTCAATGTTTGAATGTTTTTGAGTTGTTGCCTCGAGGTACAAACTCTTTTGTGAGACACTCCTTTCGCATTATAAAAAAAAAAATTCAACATGATTTTTTCACACGTGGCTTTGCTCAGGCCTGCGCTTCGTCATATGACAACGTCCCCCACCACACTGTCCTGTGCATACGTGTATTGTGGGCCCAGAAAAAAAAACCGTACCAACATTTCCATAGCCATCGCAACAGTCCATATGTGGATCTCTGCGATTTTCATTCTCTTTTCCCCAGCTGAAATTGCGTCTCAAGGGGGACTCTTTTTTTTTTTGACTATCGAAAACAAGCTGTGACGAGCGTTTTCCGCATACTTACAGAAAATGACTTCGCCCATTGCTATGAAATGTGTGAAAATACGCTAGCTTCTCAATGATCATACATTAAATTATGATTTTTCTCTCTCTCAATAAATACGCATTTTTTTTCAAAATCACTGTCTTTTTTTTTTGGAACTCACCTCGTAGTTATTTTGCATGAAACAATTTTTAATGTAGTGACCAATTTCCCCCCCCCCCCCCACCCCCCCTGGTTTGTAGAACTTTGAGCAGGTAAACATCATCGAGAAACTTACTGTTTCAATTTTAGCCTGATGCGAAATGAAACCGGGATTTTTTCCTGTCTCTACCGATAAGTAGTTTTGTATCCGGATTACGATTTTAAACAGTATTTTTTTAGAAGAGTTCAGATGGTTAAAAGGCGTGTGTTCGGAGAAAAAAAAAATGTCAAGGGCGTAAAACAACCGGTGCAGAATCTTGAAATCACTTGAGTGACTGTCATTACGTCTTTATCCTAAATTCTCCACCATTGGGTCACCACTCGAATCTCGTAGATGTCACTGTGCACGACGAGAAGACTGCGCGCCAGTCCAGAGGAGACACCTCCTTAAGGCCCCCGCCTACCCGAACACACACACGGTGCGCAGAGCTTCAGGAAAAACAACGCGATTACAAAACTACTCGAGACATCCGAAGGGGGTCTGATTACGAAAAGCATTTAAAAGTTCGCTGAGGGCCGAAAAGTACTTTTGATTTCGGATTAAGTTTTTTTAACTATATTTTTAGAAGAGTTAAAATGGCTAAAACGCATGTTTTCAAACTAATTTTCAGGCGTAAAACAACCGGTACAGATTATTGAAAGAACTTAAGGGACTTGCATTACACCTTTATCTTCATTTCTCCGCCATGTAATGTTACGGTCACCGCTCATATGCACGACGAGAAGACTGCGCGCCAGTCCAGAGGAGACACCCGCGCTAGAAGCACCAGCGAGCGTCGCGCTTATCATCCCGCCTCGCTAGCACAGATACACCCCTGACAAGGCGGGCCCTTTTTAAGTGGTGCTGCGAAGACGCGTGAGAAGAGACAGTCGCGTCGCGTCTTAAGGCGACGGACGCAGAGAGAGAGAGAGAGAGAGAGAGAGAGAGAGAGAGACGCATATCTCACCGGCGTGGCTCGAGGATAGAACAGACGACTCGCCCCAGTACTTGCGACAGCAACTAGACGCCTCGGAGGAGAGAAAGACGGATGAAGGAACAGGAGGAGGAGGAGGAGGAACACACAAGGCTGAGAGTGCGCAGAAGAAATCCGGCAGACGTCGTAAAAGACCCGAGATAACAAGAAACTTGAAGTAACTGCCATTTTTTTTTCCTGTCTCCTCTTACCACACACCCTTTTTTTCACCTTACCCCCATCATTCGTAAACTGGGAAAGAGCCATTTTATTTTTGGAAGACAGAAGAGAAAAAAAAATATTTTTTTCCGTAATGCCACTGGGTTAAAAATTCCATCCAGTTGTGCATTTTAAATAAATGCGCGCGTTCCTAGGCAAAAGTTTTCGGACGTAAAACTATAAGATTAACTGCGCCTATTCAACACCTTAAAACCTAAGCGAGATTTCAAGATGCAAAATGTTCAGCAACCACATTTTTTTTTTAAAAACTACGGGTTTATAAAATGCGCTATTCATTCGTAATGACGCAACGCCAAGTGTTGTTAAACTTCCCAATTTCTTGCGTTATTTGGCTTGAGTTTCCGACGGCCGTATTTGAAGAGGGGTGTTCAGAAAACTTTTAGAGACGCAGATATTATATGCATAGAAGCCTACAGTGCTATTATTATTATACATATCATGCTAATATTTGTTAAGTTTTCACACACTGAAAAATATTCTAATGGAATTATAGACAAGTAAATTTGTTTCCACGATAAATATAAGTACCTAATCAAAAAATCCCGGGGTACAAATTGGTTTTCTGCTGTTTTGTTATGTTATGTAATAAATAGAAAAAAAATTCTGGTCGTTTACAATATAATGCTTTAGAAACTAGAAATAAGTTTGTATTACTACAAGAAAGATATTGCAAATTATACAACAAATGCCTATTGTTACTTTTCTATATCGCAAATAAGTTTTTCGAAATAATACTGTGTATTTCTTATGAGAAATTGTGAATAATTTTATATTTTCATTATTTACAAATATCTATAATTTTACTTGAATATTTCTGATCAATTTACACACCCTATATATTCATATATATAGTGTAGCATTGGTGAAGTCTTGAGAATTGCGTCTTCAAAAATTACTTTTTTTTGTGTTGAGTGCGTGTTACGTTGTTATGTCTGCGTTCCTTGCATAGTTTATAAACCCTACCTAATGGTTTTGAACCCATTGTGATCTAGAAATTAACGTCCTAACAGGGAGGGCTTAAAGCCTCGTTGGCTCTGCGGAGGGAATGAGAAGAGATAGGAGCAGTGATGGAACGTACGGATGAAACGGAAGTAGTAGGTACTTGATCGGTTCGCGGCAACATCCGCCGACTTGCAAAAAAAAAATTGGTTGTCTGTAAAGTCGGTTTACGGACGATAGTTTAACGTGACAACGACATAACAAAACATTGATGAAGTGATTGCATACTTTTATGAATAAAATTGAATCATTTTTATTGAATTATCACTATTTTCTATGGATACAAACAAGGAGTGAAATGAAATCTACAAATTAATTGATAAATTTACTTTTATTTACACTCATTAATTCAAATATGTTTATTAATTTAACGAATAGATTATTTTAACTATAACTTTTATACATGTTTGCTTTTTAACTTCTTACAATCTGTGTTATTCTGTTAAGGATAGGATGATGATAGGAAAAGTAGGAAACGAATGGGAGTGTTTCATGTTTAATGTACCTCGAAAAAGTCAAATCGATGGTTGTTCCAATCGAGTGTAAGAGAGATAGATGCGGCGCAAGCGTACAATGAGCGTAACGGGACACAGTTAAAAAAAATTCAAACAAATATCGTGCGTGGAATATTATTAATCTATAACATCTGAAACAAAATTCTTAATGTGGCCTCGTGGCTGTGCCGTAAGTAACGCTGACTATCAAACGATAGGTTGACGGATCAAATCCCGGCGGCTAAAGTTTTTTTTTGTACTTGTAAAAATAAATACGGCGCACACGACACTTCAAAAGTAATAAATATATTTGAATTAATGAGTGAAAATAAAAGTACATTTATTAATTAAATTGTAGTTTTCATTTCACTCCTTCTTTGTATCCATACAAAATAGTGATAATTCAATAAAAATGATTCAATTTTATTTATAAAAGTATGCAGAGGTAGATTTTAACATACAAAAGATAGAAAATTTTAAAAATAAAATCTTCCTCAAAGAATATAATATTTTTAATGCCAGTAGATGTATTTGGTTCATTCTGGGGCAGGGGCTGGGGGCTGGGGATCGGGGATCCGATCATGCCACCTTACGGCTTCGCTTCATCACCCATGTTGGATTACGTCACTTCCTTCGACCATACACGCACGAAAAAGTGTCCCGTTACGTTCATCAGGCATGTACGCACGAAAAAATGTCCCGTTACGTAACGAACGAACGGAGGAGGACGGACAGACCAGCTCGCCAGGACGTCTCGCTATGAAAAGTATTAGGCGGTAATAAACAGCCAGGAGGTAACGAATATAAGCCTACTTCTACACGTGTTATGAACGCCGGATACATACGGCCAGGCAACCGTGTGTTTTGGCGCGCTCTACTTCCACGACGCGCAACGGCACCGGCAAGTTTTTATTACTACCTCCTCTCAAGTTCTGATCTCCTAATACTTCACAGCAGAGAAGCGCTGTTGGTCGGAGCCCGTAGGTACTTCCTTCGCACGCCTAACCTAACCTAACCTAAACTACCCTCACCTAACCTAATCCATATGCTAATCTATGCTAACCTAACCTAACCTAAACTAAACTAAACTAAACTAAAATAAACTAACCACACCTAACCTAATACATATGCTAATCTATGCTAACCTAACCTAACCTAATCCATATGCTAATCTATGCAAACCTAACCTAACCTAAACTAAACTAAACTAACCTTAACCTAATCCATATGCTAATCTATGCTAACCTAACCTAAACTAAACTAAACTAAACTAAACCAAACCTAACCTAACCTAACCTAACCTACCCTAACCTAAACTAAACTAAACTAAACTAACCTAACCTAATCCATATGCTAATCTATGCTAACCTAACCTAACCTAACCTAAACTAAACTAAACTAACCACACCTAACCTAATACATATGCTAATCTATGCTAACCTAACCTAACCTAACCTAATCCATATGCTAATCTATGCAAACCTAACCTAACCTAACCTAAACTAAACTAAACTAAACTAACCTTAACCTAATCCATATGCTAATCTATGCTAACCTAACCTAAACTAAACTAAACTAAACCAAACCAAACCTAACCTAACCTAACCTAACCTAACCTAACCTACCCTAACCTAAACTTAACTAAACTAAACTAACCTAACCTAATCCATATGCTAATCTATGCTAACCTAACCTAACCTAACCTAACCTAAACTAAACTAAACTAAACCTAACCTAACCTAACCTAACCTAACCTAACCTACCCAAACCTAACCTAACCTAACCTAACCTAATCCATATGCTAATCTATGCTAACCTAACCTAACCTAACCTAATCCATATGCTAATCTATGCTAACCTAACATAATCCATGCCAATCTATGCTAATCCATATGCTAATCTATGCTAACCTAACCTAACCTAACCTAATCCATATGCTAATCTATGCTAACCTAACCTAACCTAACCTAAACTAAACTAAACTAAACCTAACCTAACCTAACCTAACCTAACCTACCCAAACCTAACCTAACCTAACCTAACCTAATCCATATGCTAATCTATGCTAACCTAACCTAACCTAACCTAATCCATATGCTAATCTATGCTAACCTAACCTAATCCATGCCAATCTATGCTAATCCATATGCTAATCTATGCTAACCTAACCTAACCTAATCCATATGCTAATCTATGCTAACCTAACCTAATCCATGCCAATCTATGCTAATCCATGTCAATCTATGCCAATCCGTATGCCAATCTATGCTAATTCGTATACCAATCTATGCTAACCTGTATGCCAATCTATGCTAATCCGTATGCCAATCTATGCTAATCCATATGGTAATCCATGCTAATCCATTTGCCATTTTGTATTTCTAGTAATTTCCACCAACTTCGAATCGTGACGTCACCGTTGCAATTTTCGTTACGGTCGCCATCTTGAAAATCCGCAATTTTTTATGTTAGAAAATCGGGAAAAATTTTAAAAATCATTAAAAAAATTAAATAATCGAATTAAATAAAAATCTTAAAAACCACTGTTGCAGTTATTGTTACGGTCGACATCTTGGATTATATAAATGTTGCATATTTCGTTACACCCGCCATCTTGGTTGAGTACCATATCATTCTTACACTTTTCGTTAAGACCGCCATATTGGGTCCTATTAATGTTACAATTATCGTTATGGTCGCCATCTTTAAATTTAGACGCCATCTTGTAAATCTTTATTTATTATCCGATTTTAATGAAAAAAAAGTTCAAAATTCATCAAAAAATTAACTTAATAGAATTCTGTTTATATCGATTCCCGTCCTTGATTCGAAACCGGCGAGGGCAAAAAATATAAAATCAACAGATCCTTCCTCCACAGAAGCCACCTTCAGACTGACCTACCTCCACCAATAACAAGGTATTTACCATCAGCTGGTATGACGTCACCACACCTTTGACCTTGACCTTGACCTTTGACCTTAACCTTGAAATTTGACCTTGACCTTGAAATTTAACCTTAACCTTGAAATTTGACCTCGACATTGATCTTTGACTTTGACCTTGATGTCCATCACGGATCCGTCATTTTATGTTCAGTACATGCTAGTGGTCATTGCCACCATCATGTTTTCGTCTGCTGGAGGTCACCATATTGTGTGTACTTGTCTTACCATCATGCAAATTCTATTCTAACATGCTACAGTGCAGTAATAATTTATTATTGCTGAGGTGCCCACCATCTTGAAATTTGACCGCCATGTTGAAATCATGTAATTATTTAGTTAGAAATGCGGGAAAAATTCCAATAGTCTCCGAAAAAATCAATTATTAATTTACAAATTGAATCGATGGATCCATGTCCACGGTTCGATTCTTGACCAGTGACAGTTGTAACTAATTATTAAATAAATTTTAAATTCTTTTTTCCGTTACCTTTCGCGGAGTTTATTAATCATAAGTCAATATACCTAACCAAAGAATTAATACAGTGACGATAAGCCTATCATGAAAGTCTAATTTTTGAATAATCTGAATAACCTATAAGCCGTTCATGTACAAAACCGCACATAAAGAACAATTGTCTTCAGTCCATGAGACCGAGTCATGTCATTATCAGACGTATAGGCTAGTCATTTCAGGACCACATGACCTTCGTCGTTAGCTAATTATATTCAATTAATCCATCGTGACATTTTTATACATTCTAAAGGAGCAAGTAACCTTGAAAAATATTTTAGTAACACCAAGAGGTGATAAACTAGTAAATATTCAATCACTACATTTTGTACTACGCGCAATCAACAAAAAGGAAGCACCATCAACGAAAAGACAGCACCACCAACGAAAAGGCAGCTCCGCCAACGAAAAGGCAGCACATTTGGAAGCAACGACAACGAAAAGGCAGCACAGCCAACGAAAATACAGCACATTTGGAAGCACCGACAACGAAAAGACAGAACATTTGGAAGCACCGACAACGAAAAGGCACCACATTTTGGAAGCACCGACCACGAAAAGTCAGCACCGCCAACGAAAAGGCAGCTCATTTGGAAGCACCGCTTTCGAAAAGACAGCACATTTGGAAGCACCGTCAACGAAAAGGCACGGACCGCAAGACCGGGCCATGAACAATGTCAGTCATATAGTCCATGAACACAGTACACACAGAAAAACGAAATGTACACCCAGTACACACAGGAAAACGTAATTTACACACAGGAAAACAGAATATACACACAGTACACACAGGAAAACGGAATGAACACACAGTACACACAGGAAAACGGAATGTACACACAGTAAAACAAGAAAACGGAATGTACACACAGTAAACACAAGAAAACGGAATGTACACACAGTACACACAGAAAACGGAACGTACACACAGTACACACAGGAAACGGTACGTACACACAGTACACACAAGAAACGGAACGTACACACAGTACACACAGGAAACGGAACGTATACACACAGTACACACAGGAAACGGAACGTACACACAGTACACACAGGAAACGGAACGTATACACACAGTACACACAGGAAACGGAACGTACACACAGTACACACAGGAAACGGAACGTACACACAGTACACACAGGAAACTAAACGTACACACAGTACACACAGGAAACGGAACGTATACACACAGTACACACAGAAAACGGAACGTACACACAGTACACACAGGAAACGGAACGTACACACAGTACACACAGGAAACTAAACGTACACACAGTACACACAGGAAACGAAACGTATACACAGTACACACAGGAAACGGAACGTACACACAGTACACACAGGAAACGAAACGTATACACAGTACACACAGGAAAAGGAACGTACACACAGTACACACAGGAAACAGAACGTACACACAGTACACACAGGAAACGAAACGTACACACAGTACACACTGGAAACGTATACACACAGTACACACAGGAAACGGAATGATCACACATACAGTAGCGGAAACACACAGGCTTAGTTGGAAATCAGAATACAAGAAATAAAAACATTAAATTTTTACTTTCAATATTTAATTACTTCTCAACATTACACAAATACAAGTAAAAGAAGCCATTATTGTATGTAGCCTGCTTTCCTCAGTTCTTTGAGTATGAAGGATATTTCTTTGATGCACGAATAGTTTCCTTCACAAAGCGAGCCATGTAGAAGTCTTAGCCGGTCAACCATTATGTTTGGATCTTTCCATGATGTGTAATCAATCTCTTCTACCACCATCTTACTTGCTTGTTTATTATAAATACTGTCAATATCACAATCATCCCAGTGATCATAATAAGCATTATCAGATTTATTTATTATAACACGACGTTTCCAACGTTTCGGTCTCAGGACATCGCCACATTCTTCGATCTTGTCAGCTCTAGGTGCTTCATCACAGTCTATACCTTTGTCAACAGCCTCAGAGTCACTGTAACAATCACTGTAGAAGACATCCTCTTCACCCAGATTACCGTATGAATTCGCTATCGATGATGTCGAAGTGTCTTCATCGTCTTCATGCTTCCTTTTTAGGAGTCCATCATTTTTACAAAGAATGGAGGATCTACTGAATATAGGCTTGAATGTATTCTCACTTTTCACGGTGTTGATACTGCCATTAGTTTCAGTCTTCCCGAAGCCATTAGCATCCTTCAATTTATGTTCTTTCTCACGATCGGGTGAGCTAATACCATCACGCTCAGGACAAGGAAAATTATTGTCGTAATGCAGATCACTCTTCTTTAGTCTAGTGGATCCATCAGTGTCCTCTATGCCGTAAGTAGTCTTGACTTTACATGTTCTACCATGTCTTTTTAAGCTGTCAATTCGTGTTAACAACCTGCTACAACGATTACAGCTTAACATGTTGCGTAGTGGGTTTCTAGCACAATCATTCTTCCCATGACGTCTAGCATTCCTTCTCATGGCAAAATCCTTGCCACAGTAACTACAGCGGCTTCCTTCCGATTCAGCTGCAGATAACAAACCACGATCCATGGTAGCTTCTGTGACTAATGCCAGATGCAAACTAAGAGTTTTAAATTAGATCCAATACTTAAATAGAAATTTTTTCATATTTCATCAGCGAGAGTTAATTTATCTCATACAAAAGTACTTGCTGCAACTAGTTCTGCTTTTCAACAACTGATGACGTCACGTATTGCTTGCAGGTAAATAATATTTAGTTCTTTAATGCAGGATGCGGGATGCTCACTAACGATCGCAAAAGAAAGATGGCTTCGCTAGACTCCAAGGAAAAGGAAGTTCGTCTTGCATGTTGGTGCTCCACAGATGTCTCATGGAGTAATATTAATTTGACTGAGTAATGATATTTTTTAATTCCACCTGATAAAAATATTGCAAGTTTTGATTTAGTAGCAGAAATTATCGAATTAAATGTAACTCCAAATAAAATGACATGTCTCATTAAGAGTAAAACTCCTTCATGGAGAGATCGGTTTCTCAGAATAGTCAGATACACTTGAAGAAACCACAGGAATGATTGCAAGAACACGGGAAAAACCATCAAAATATTGATAAGAATAATCAGGAGCACACGGAGAAAAACCATCATAATATTGACAAGAATTATCGGGAGCACACGGAGAAAACCGACATAATATTGACAAAAATTATCGGGAGCACACGGAGAAAACCACCACACATTTTCTTGGATATCATTAAATTTTAAAAAAAAATTAAAAAAAAAAAATAAATTAATAAAAAATTTAAAACAAAAAAAAATCAACAAAAAAAATACACAAAATTCTGGCTTGTACTAAAACTCTATCTTTGCTCATCAATGATAGAGTTTTAGTACAAGCCAGAATTTTGTGTATTTTTTTTGTTGATTTTTTTTTGTTTTAAATTTTTTATTAATTTATTTTTTTTTTAAATTTTTTTTTTAAATTTAATGATATCCAAGAAAATGTGTGGTGGTTTTCTCCGTGTGCTCCCGATAATTTTTGTCAATATTATGTCGGTTTTCTCCGTGTGCTCCCGATAATTCTTGTCAATATTATGATGGTTTTTCTCCGTGTGCTCCCGATAATTCTTGTCAATATTATGATGGTTTTTCTCCGTGTGCTCCTGATTATTCTTATCAATATTTTGATGGTTTTTCCCGTGTTCTTGCAATCATTCCTGTGGTTTCTTCAAGTGTATCTGACTATTCTGAGAAACCGATCTCTCCATGAAGGAGTTTTACTCTTAATGAGACATGTCATTTTATTTGGAGTTACATTTAATTCGATAATTTCTGCTACTAAATCAAAACTTGCAATATTTTTATCAGGTGGAATTAAAAAATATCATTACTCAGTCAAATTAATATTACTCCATGAGACATCTGTGGAGCACCAACATGCAAGACGAACTTCCTTTTCCTTGGAGTCTAGCGAAGCCATCTTTCTTTTGCGATCGTTAGTGAGCATCCCGCATCCTGCATTAAAGAACTAAATATTATTTACCTGCAAGCAATACGTGACGTCATCAGTTGTTGAAAAGCAGAACTAGTTGCAGCAAGTACTTTTGTATGAGATAAATTAACTCTCGCTGATGAAATATGAAAAAATTTCTATTTAAGTATTGGATCTAATTTAAAACTCTTAGTTTGCATCTGGCATTAGTCACAGAAGCTACCATGGATCGTGGTTTGTTATCTGCAGCTGAATCGGAAGGAAGCCGCTGTAGTTACTGTGGCAAGGATTTTGCCATGAGAAGGAATGCTAGACGTCATGGGAAGAATGATTGTGCTAGAAACCCACTACGCAACATGTTAAGCTGTAATCGTTGTAGCAGGTTGTTAACACGAATTGACAGCTTAAAAAGACATGGTAGAACATGTAAAGTCAAGACTACTTACGGCATAGAGGACACTGATGGATCCACTAGACTAAAGAAGAGTGATCTGCATTACGACAATAATTTTCCTTGTCCTGAGCGTGATGGTATTAGCTCACCCGATCGTGAGAAAGAACATAAATTGAAGGATGCTAATGGCTTCGGGAAGACTGAAACTAATGGCAGTATCAACACCGTGAAAAGTGAGAATACATTCAAGCCTATATTCAGTAGATCCTCCATTCTTTGTAAAAATGATGGACTCCTAAAAAGGAAGCATGAAGACGATGAAGACACTTCGACATCATCGATAGCGAATTCATACGGTAATCTGGGTGAAGAGGATGTCTTCTACAGTGATTGTTACAGTGACTCTGAGGCTGTTGACAAAGGTATAGACTGTGATGAAGCACCTAGAGCTGACAAGATCGAAGAATGTGGCGATGTCCTGAGACCGAAACGTTGGAAACGTCGTGTTATAATAAATAAATCTGATAATGCTTATTATGATCACTGGGATGATTGTGATATTGACAGTATTTATAATAAACAAGCAAGTAAGATGGTGGTAGAAGAGATTGATTACACATCATGGAAAGATCCAAACATAATGGTTGACCGGCTAAGACTTCTACATGGCTCGCTTTGTGAAGGAAACTATTCGTGCATCAAAGAAATATCCTTCATACTCAAAGAACTGAGGAAAGCAGGCTACATACAATAATGGCTTCTTTTACTTGTATTTGTGTAATGTTGAGAAGTAATTAAATATTGAAAGTAAAAATTTAATGTTTTTATTTCTTGTATTCTGATTTCCAACTAAGCCTGTGTGTTTCCGCTACTGTATGTGTGATCATTCCGTTTCCTGTGTGTACTGTGTGTATACGTTTCCAGTGTGTACTGTGTGTACGTTTCGTTTCCTGTGTGTACTGTGTGTACGTTCTGTTTCCTGTGTGTACTGTGTGTACGTTCCTTTTCCTGTGTGTACTGTGTATACGTTTCGTTTCCTGTGTGTACTGTGTGTACGTTCCGTTTCCTGTGTGTACTGTGTATACGTTTCGTTTCCTGTGTGTACTGTGTGTACGTTTAGTTTCCTGTGTGTACTGTGTGTACGTTCCGTTTCCTGTGTGTACTGTGTGTACGTTCCGTTTTCTGTGTGTACTGTGTGTATACGTTCCGTTTCCTGTGTGTACTGTGTGTACGTTTAGTTTCCTGTGTGTACTGTGTGTACGTTCCGTTTCCTGTGTGTACTGTGTGTACGTTCCGTTTCCTGTGTGTACTGTGTGTATACGTTCCGTTTCCTGTGTGTACTGTGTGTACGTTCCGTTTCCTGTGTGTACTGTGTGTACGTTCCGTTTCCTGTGTGTACTGTGTGTATACGTTCCGTTTCCTGTGTGTACTGTGTGTACGTTCCGTTTCTTGTGTGTACTGTGTGTACGTACCGTTTCCTGTGTGTACTGTGTGTACGTTCCGTTTTCTGTGTGTACTGTGTGTACATTCCGTTTTCTTGTGTTTACTGTGTGTACATTCCGTTTTCTTGTTTTACTGTGTGTACATTCCGTTTTCCTGTGTGTACTGTGTGTTCATTCCGTTTTCCTGTGTGTACTGTGTGTATATTCTGTTTTCCTGTGTGTAAATTACGTTTTCCTGTGTGTACTGGGTGTACATTTCGTTTTTCTGTGTGTACTGTGTTCATGGACTATATGACTGACATTGTTCATGGCCCGGTCTTGCGGTCCGTGCCTTTTCGTTGACGGTGCTTCCAAATGTGCTGTCTTTTCGAAAGCGGTGCTTCCAAATGAGCTGCCTTTTCGTTGGCGGTGCTGACTTTTCGTGGTCGGTGCTTCCAAAATGTGGTGCCTTTTCGTTGTCGGTGCTTCCAAATGTTCTGTCTTTTCGTTGTCGGTGCTTCCAAATGTGCTGTATTTTCGTTGGCTGTGCTGCCTTTTCGTTGTCGTTGCTTCCAAATGTGCTGCCTTTTCGTTGACGGAGCTGCCTTTTCGTTGGTGGTGCTGTCTTTTCGTTGATGGTGCTTCCTTTTTGTTGATTGCGCGTAGTACAAAATGTAGTGATTGAATATTTACTAGTTTATCACCTCTTGGTGTTACTAAAATATTTTTCAAGGTTACTTGCTCCTTTAGAATGTATAAAAATGTCACGATGGATTAATTGAATATAATTAGCTAACGACGAAGGTCATGTGGTCCTGAAATGACTAGCCTATACGTCTGATAATGACATGACTCGGTCTCATGGACTGAAGACAATTGTTCTTTATGTGCGGTTTTGTACATGAACGGCTTATAGGTTATTCAGATTATTCAAAAATTAGACTTTCATGATAGGCTTATCGTCACTGTATTAATTCTTTGGTTAGGTATATTGACTTATGATTAATAAACTCCGCGAAAGGTAACGGAAAAAAGAATTTAAAATTTATTTAATAATTAGTTACAACTGTCACTGGTCAAGAATCGAACCGTGGACATGGATCCATCGATTCAATTTGTAAATTAATAATTGATTTTTTCGGAGACTATTGGAATTTTTCCCGCATTTCTAACTAAATAATTACATGATTTCAACATGGCGGTCAAATTTCAAGATGGTGGGCACCTCAGCAATAATAAATTATTACTGCACTGTAGCATGTTAGAATAGAATTTGCATGATGGTAAGACAAGTACACACAATATGGTGACCTCCAGCAGACGAAAACATGATGGTGGCAATGACCACTAGCATGTACTGAACATAAAATGACGGATCCGTGATGGACATCAAGGTCAAAGTCAAAGATCAATGTCGAGGTCAAATTTCAAGGTTAAGGTTAAATTTCAAGGTCAAGGTCAAATTTCAAGGTTAAGGTCAAAGGTCAAGGTCAAGGTCAAAGGTGTGGTGACGTCATACCAGCTGATGGTAAATACCTTGTTATTGGTGGAGGTAGGTCAGTCTGAAGGTGGCTTCTGTGGAGGAAGGATCTGTTGATTTTATATTTTTTGCCCTCGCCGGTTTCGAATCAAGGACGGGAATCGATATAAACAGAATTCTATTAAGTTAATTTTTTGATGAATTTTGAACTTTTTTTTCATTAAAATCGGATAATAAATAAAGATTTACAAGATGGCGTCTAAATTTAAAGATGGCGACCATAACGATAATTGTAACATTAATAGGACCCAATATGGCGGTCTTAACGAAAAGTGTAAGAATGATATGGTACTCAACCAAGATGGCGGGTGTAACGAAATATGCAACATTTATATAATCCAAGATGTCGACCGTAACAATAACTGCAACAGTGGTTTTTAAGATTTTTATTTAATTCGATTATTTAATTTTTTTAATGATTTTTAAAATTTTTCCCGATTTTCTAACATAAAAAATTGCGGATTTTCAAGATGGCGACCGTAACGAAAATTGCAACGGTGACGTCACGATTCGAAGTTGGTGGAAATTACTAGAAATACAAAATGGCAAATGGATTAGCATGGATTAACATATGGATTAGCATAGATTGGCATACGGATTAGCATAGATTGGCATACAGGTTAGCATAGATTGGTATACGAATTAGCATAGATTGGCATACGGATTGGCATAGATTGACATGGATTAGCATAGATTGGCATGGATTAGGTTAGGTTAGCATAGATTAGCATATGGATTAGGTTAGGTTAGGTTAGGTTAGCATAGATTAGCATATGGATTAGCATAGATTGGCATGGATTAGGTTAGGTTAGCATAGATTAGCATATGGATTAGGTTAGGTTAGGTTAGGTTAGGTTTGGGTAGGTTAGGTTAGGTTAGGTTAGGTTAGGTTTAGTTTAGTTTAGGTTAGGTTAGGTTAGGTTAGCATAGATTAGCATATGGATTAGGTTAGGTTAGGTTAGGTTAGCATAGATTAGCATATGGATTAGCATAGATTGGCATGGATTAGGTTAGGTTAGCATAGATTAGCATATGGATTAGGTTAGGTTAGGTTAGGTTAGCATAGATTAGCATATGGATTAGGTTAGGTTAGGTTAGGTTAGGTTTGGGTAGGTTAGGTTAGGTTAGGTTAGGTTAGGTTAGGTTTAGTTTAGTTTAGTTTAGGTTAGGTTAGGTTAGGTTAGGTTAGCATAGATTAGCATATGGATTAGGTTAGGTTAGTTTAGTTTAGTTTAGGTTAGGGTAGGTTAGGTTAGGTTAGGTTAGGTTAGGTTAGGTTTGGTTTGGTTTAGTTTAGTTTAGTTTAGGTTAGGTTAGCATAGATTAGCATATGGATTAGGTTAAGGTTAGTTTAGTTTAGTTTAGTTTAGGTTAGGTTAGGTTAGGTTTGCATAGATTAGCATATGGATTAGGTTAGGTTAGGTTAGGTTAGCATAGATTAGCATATGTATTAGGTTAGGTGTGGTTAGTTTAGTTTAGTTTAGGTTAGGTTAGGTTAGGTTAGCATATATTAGCATATGGATTAGGTTAGGTTAGTTTAGTTTAGTTTAGGTTAGGGTAGGTTAGGTTAGGTTAGGTTAGGTTTGGTTTGGTTTAGTTTAGTTTAGTTTAGTTTAGGTTAGGTTAGCATAGATTAGCATATGGATTAGGTTAAGGTTAGTTTAGTTTAGTTTAGGTTAGGTTAGGTTAGGTTTGCATAGATTAGCATATGGATTAGGTTAGGTTAGGTTAGGTTAGCATAGATTAGCATATGTATTAGGTTAGGTGTGGTTAGTTTATTTTAGTTTAGTTTAGTTTAGTTTAGTTTAGGTTAGGTTAGGTTAGCATAGATTAGCATATGGATTAGGTTAGGTGAGGGTAGTTTAGGTTAGGTTAGGTTAGGCGTGCGAAGGAAGTACCTACGGGCTCCGACCAACAGCGCTTCTCTGCTGTGAAGTATTAGGAGATCAGAACTTGAGAGGAGGTAGTAATAAAAACTTGCCGGTGCCGTTGCGCGTCGTGGAAGTAGAGCGCGCCAAAACACACGGTTGCCTGGCCGTATGTATCCGGCGTTCATAACACGTGTAGAAGTAGGCTTATATTCGTTACCTCCTGGCTGTTTATTACCGCCTAATACTTTTCATAGCGAGACGTCCTGGCGAGCTGGTCTGTCCGTCCTCCTCCGTTCGTTCGTTACGTAACGGGACATTTTTTCGTGCGTACATGCCTGATGAACGTAACGGGACACTTTTTCGTGCGTGTATGGTCGAAGGAAGTGACGTAATCCAACATGGGTGATGAAGCGAAGCCGTAAGGTGGCATGATCGGATCCCCGATCCCCAGCCCCCAGCCCCTGCCCCAGAATGAACCAAATACATCTACTAATGCCTAAATGGTTTGGTTGCAAAAACCTATTACGGCTCAGTCTCAGGCCGAATATTATTATTTTTTCTTCTGGATCAATCTTTTCACGTTAAACTATCGTCCGTAATCCGACTTTACAGAAAACCAATTTTTTTACTTTCAATATTGCCAACATTACATATATGGACTTAATACTATCTCAAAATTGATTTAACAAAAATACAGTTATTTCCTTTGATAGAGAAACAGGCTCCAGAGAAAAATACTTAGTACATAATCTTTTTAATAGACGTACTGACAAAAAGTGCTGCAAAATAGGTGTAATGTTTGTAGAGAAACACATGTAGCTATTAAACCAAACCCTGAGAAAAAAAATGTTTCGACATAATAGGGAATGAGGCCAAAGCCTTTAAAGAAATTTTGTAACGCCACCTAAACCGGAAGTACTCCTAATTTTACAATAATTATGCTTTGAGCACGTGATAAAACTGAGCTTAATTTATGTGTATCGTTTTCTTGGGGGCAATAAAATAGTAACTTACCCCAGGCTTTGAATATAATATACTGTATAGAAGTCGCGAGTGGATAGGATTTACTCTACGTTTTTCAGAAGCGTATGATGAGCAGCTTGGGAACTTCATCGCTGCAGTGCGCTGCCGTAACGCCCTGTATCGTCTTACACGTTAGAGCGCAGCGCTGTCGCCTGCTGTCATTCCCCGCACCCCTCATCCATCATTCACTGCAGCTCAAGTTCGTTCAACAGGAGGGGGAAGGGGTGTTTGAAGAGTTCGACACTTGTCCGCTAGGGACCACCACAAGTCGATGCCCTAGAGATGGTGGCGATTGCGGCGGTGAATTAACCAACTACCTCAAAACCGTATTAGAAATTTTAACCTGGGCTGGCGACTTCTATACAGTATATATATTCAAAGCCCAGGAAAAATACATAAAATACTTGTCTAACTGCACATTAAGGGGTATGTCCCATTCCAGGTATTTTTTTTTTTTTTTACGTTTAACACGGTTAATGTTGTAGGCATTTCGTACAGTCTAACTTTAACAAATTTATGAAACACACACACATACATACATAATTACATAAATACATAATTACATACATATATTTATATTTATATAGTGCATACTTTTTCATATTAAGCTGGAAAAGTTTAGTTTTTTTCACAATGTTGTGCAGTATGGATAAGTGATACCAAATTTAATAAATGATTGAAAATATTCAGATTTAAAGTCAAATCTGGTAACTTACTAAGCGGCATGGTTTGAAATTATTTCTGAAAATTTTATTTACTTTTATTTAGTCTTTTAATATCTTAAAAAATCTTATTATTTTAAAAGGCCAGGTGTAATTAAATAATTATTTTCTGAAAGAAGTGAAACCATATCACATAGTAGCCAGTAAAATTTACTTTAAAACTAAAAAGTTCCAGTTTTATATTCCATTCCATTCTCCTTATCCACAATGCTTTAAAAAACAAAAATAAAAAATACAACTTGGCGAGCTAATTATGCAAAAATATTTTTATTTTGTGAAAGTTCGGCGAATCAAAAAGTCGGCACGTTTAAACGTGTGGAAAGTAAATATAAAATAATGACCAATAACGGGACAAATTTCCTTAATGTGACAGTCGATCTGATTTGTCAGCTTTCATCATAGTGCTATTTATTATCAAATGAGCCCTGCTCTGTCAGCCTACAATGCAGCCTGAGTTGCAATTATTAGGTATTAGTATAAAAGTAATAACAACATTATTAACGACGACAGATGGTCGTTATGATAAGCTCTATCAATCCAATTAAATTACTTTATCTTTGACTGTATCACTTTTTTTATTTGTTTTATCACTTGAATGTAGCTGACAGTCAAGAAATCAGCGTCAATTACTCAGGTTTAATAATATTTTAATAATATTAATTTGTAATATAATGTTTAATAATATTTTTTTTTAATTTTTAGAGTGCCAGACTGTTTTGAAACTAGTCTATCGGCCAACTTTAAACAATCAAATAGATTATATAAATATTATTTTCCCCCCTATAAATTGAAGTAAATAAAAACATATTTCATGCAATGTATTATGGCTTATAGTTAAAGAAGCAACAATAATTATACTTGGCTAGTTGAAGTTAAAAGCGAGGAAAATTCAAAAGGATTTCACGCCCCAGTGCATAGATTTAACGAACTTGGTCACTTACCAAATGTTCGTTTCTAGATTCTCTTTTTTTCCCTGTAATAAGGTCAACTCTCTGAGTTTTTTTATTTAATTTCCGTACATACGAACTTCCTGCTCTCTATTACTTCCTTGCGTCACTTCCGTAACTGCAAACAAAAATAATTATGTCGTCACAACTGTTCTATATATACCTATATAAAAAAAGAACACAGTGCCACACCAGTTCAACTTGATTAATTAAAAACCAAATTGCTTTTGCTTAGAATTCAGGATTGATAATTTGTTCCGACACAAACCAATATGAAATATGGGATTTAAAACATTACCAAGCTGATACAATTAGGTAAGTGGTTTATGCAGATTTTAGGAAAATAACTGTTTTGTTTAAAACGAAATTTTTATTATTATTTCAAACACCGTGTTGTACCTTTTTCTTCTTGTCCTAATAACAAATATTATGGTAATTTATGAAGTGGAAGTAAAATAACACCTTGTTCACTTCTTAAAAAAAATAGTCACTGTAGAAAAAATTCGTTGAATAAAAATTAAAAGGTTCAAAATAAAGTCTGTTGTTGAGTCCAAAATGTTAAAACATACCGACACTAATAAGTAGATCAGTGCCTAAGCGGAAGTTGTGAAAAAAACAAACAAAAAAAACAATAAACTGCTGTGCTGAACAATATAGTTTTGTGTTAAGGTACCGACTATCGGAAATTCGTGTTAGGTATGGATTAAAAAAAAAGTGCATGTTTTTCAATTATGAGTTTCGCACATGAATATGTGTATAAACACAAGTGAATTAGCTATGTTACATTGAATTAAAAAAAAAAAAAAAAAAACATTTTGAAAGAGATAAATGTAATTTAATGTCTGGAAAAAAGAGTGAAAATATAGCTTAGTTTGCGATTACTTCACAAGAGTTTATGAAGAGTTCCGCATAGGTGTGATATTAATATTTAATATATATACTGTTGTTTTTAATATATTAAATATTGGTCATGATAATATTTTAATTGATTTTAATCAAAACAAAATATTGATTGTTTGTGAGTGATCATGCTTATGTTATTGTGCTGGCTGATATCACTTGTTATAAATTTGAAAATAAATGAGTCAAAAACAAAAACACACATGTTTTCTGATGTTTATACAAGTTTCAGCAGTATTTACAATACTTTTTTAATTAGTATTAGTTTCACATGGTTTCCTGCAATTACCAATTAAATTTTTTGATAGCCTATAAGCATAATTGTTCCTTTATGTACGTTAAATGGAACTATTTAATAATTTGTTCCGGTAATTATTAATAATTATATTTGATACTATCCGGCTGCATAAATCGAAAAGTTGCATCATTTGAGTATTATCAGATGTTTCACAGGTAGGAATCAGTTACCGAAACAATAAAATATTTCTCTTTGAAATTCACAGTTTGGCACAGCTTTACTCCAGAAGCTTTCTCCTCTAGGTTGCGTCCATAGAGTCAGTAAGGAGAGACACAGATGTCACTCCCGCGTTGGCGAAAGTTCTTGGAGAAGCCTCAGATGTACATCAAGTTCTGTCCCTGACCGAACACGCCCGAATATTCACCTTCGGCCAACCTCGGTTTTTTTTTGCGCAGGAAAAATGAACTCAAATATTAAAAGTGGTCGGTTAGGTTAGCTACATTAAAACACTTTAAAACACTATGGACGGTTAGTTAGGTTAGTATAGCTACATTAAAATAAACAGAGAAATATATATATATATAAATAAACCCGAGGTTGGCCGAAGGTGAATATTCGGGCGTTTTCGGGCAGGGACAGAGCTTGATGTACATCTTAGGCTTCCCAAGTTCTTGTCGGATAGTGCCTGTTGGAGGTGTCGGGAGAAATTAGGTTTCTGGTTACATACGAAACTCATTCAATAAAGCCGGAATAAAACCACCGAAAAAATTCATAAGGCAATAAGTATTTTTTTAAATATTATGTATTAGTGCCTATATCCTGCATAATAATGCCAAAACCTAGTACATTCGTTTTAAATGTATAATGTCTATGACGAAATAAATTGTATATCTACATACCAATTTTTACAGCAATGCAGAACTGTATTTTTTTTTGCAAAACGTTTTTTTCTCTCAATAGTTTTCATATTATCTATTTCGAAACCAATTCAATTTGGATTTTCACGTCATCTAAAATAAAAAAAACCACGATAGTAGTAGGTATATATTGGCCGGTCCGGGTACAGGGTTCAGAGTGTTGTGTCGATGGTGTCAGCTGCCATCTTGGATTGTGACGTCAACGTGGCCATCTTGGATGATCTTGACCTTGACACTTGACCTTGACCCCGGCCGCCATCTTGAGCTGCCATCTTGGATCCGCCATATTGGATTCCGCCATTTAATTCCACATCCACTATTTTTTTTTCCGCTATTGGGTTTTCTAGAACTTTCCGCGAAATTGAATTATGATGTTACCATTGAAAATTTTATTATGGCCGCTGTCTTGAAAATCCGTAATTATTATGAATTTTTTTTTAATTTATTAAAAATTTAATTAATAAAATATTAATTAAAAAAGTACTTACATCATGTATTCCTTGGTTCGAACCCGGTGAGGGCAACAAAAATGGCGATGGATCTTTCCATCATGGTGGCTGCTGGTAATACCAATCCATATATGAACTAAAAATAAACCTCCTACCCCCTCCTCCTTTAACACACTCATATTTCCTCCCAATACCCACAATTATTATTATTATTATTTTAAATTTCTTCCATCACCTCATACCCCCTTCCACTATATCCCCCTTTTTTTTCTCGGAAAAACCCACCTCCCTTAACGGAATATAATTTTTTCTTGAAATAACCCTCCACACCTTCCCCTAGCTCTTTTTTTTCAAGTAATTGTCACCACTCCCCTTCCAACTTTTCCTTTCCAACATTTCTACCCAATTTTCTGACCCCCTACCCTGCTCACCCTCCTTTTAGGCTATAAATATCGACCCGATGACCTGGTAGCCTTCATTTACCTGCGTTAACTGCACCGAGCGAGACACTTACTGATACCTGCATCAGTTCAGTAGGTGCATAGTCGGACTTTGACTTTGTGCGTATAGCCGGACTTAGTTCGATTCCCACAACCAAAAACCGGACTTAATTCGATTCGCATATTCGACAGCTGGACCTAGTTAGATTCTCAAAAAAAAAAAAATCAGTTTGACTTCCTGCATTCATGTGGACATTTTCTATTCTCACAACATGTCATTAGGTTAAGGTAATAATTTGACAGCAGAGTTTTTATTTTCGTTTTCTTCAGTACCAATTAAGAGTTACAGTGAAATATCTAACCCGCATTAAAAACGATCTCCTACTGAATTATGACGATTATAAAAAAAATTGGTTGTCTGTAAAGTTGATTTACGGACGATTGTTTAACGTGACAACGTCATAGCAAAACATTAATTATATGATTGCATATTGGCGTTTAGCTATAACGTTTAAATATAATTATGAACAAGTTTTCATATAAATAAACAGTAATCAAATATCTATCATCAATTATATGAATCACCATAATTTTTTAGTCAGTTGTAACATAAACCTATTATTACTGCACTCGCCGACAGATGCTACTTTTTTTAATAATAAAAGAATAAATACTTGATATTATACTAGTAATCAGATTTATAAAATGCAAGAATAACTAACCTTTATTGCCGAAATTGTTGTTGTAATAAGCAATGAAAACCACATTAACTTTTCACTTTACTTTATAAACAGTCGACGAAACGCATAGGTCAATCGAGTGGAAGAGAGATAGATGCGGCGCAAGCCTACAATGAGCGTAACGGGACACAGCGTAACGGGACAATGTGCGTTACGGGACACTTTTTCGTGCGTGCAGCCGGCGTTCATCGATTTATTAGAGGTTGTCACGTCAAAAACTTAAATATTTTAATTAATCTTTAGACTGATTAAAAAAAATAATCGAAACACTCACAAGACACAATACAAAAAAAAAATGAGCTGTATCGTAATTTTAAATGGAGTAGGAAGATTAAATTTTTTTTTTGCTGTAGCGTCCAAGCACTTGACATGTATTTGCCGCAAAAAAAAAAATACTTGAGAGGGACATGCCTCTCACTGGCGGAAATGTGTCACGTGTTAAACAGCACTCTTTTCATTTCTGCCGTCACCAGAAACCGCAGGCTTTATTATTATTATTATCTTTTTTTAATGTTATTTTATTGTCACCCTGTGACTTTTACTCCGAGCACCCAATTCTCTCAACTGTCCAACAATTCTCTCTCTTTTTTTCTATTGTCTCTCTTTTTTTTTCTTCTCCCGCAGCATCACCGGACCTGTTCGTCCTGGGAGCCAATTTGCGAGGTCTCTCCGCCGGAAGGGGTTTTTGTTTGTGGGGGGGGGGGGGAGTGATGAAGAGGGGGGTTGTTTGTGGGGTTGAGGTGACGTGACTTGTAAAGGCACGTGACTTGTTACTCGCTGCCATGTTGTCATCCCTGTCTCGGCCATAATGTCACCGCCAACTGAAGAGGTCAGCGTGCGGAGTGCTGCATAAGGGGAATGGGTGAAGCTTTGGAGATAGTAAGAGGGTGTATTGAGGGGAGGGTGGAAATAATACGAGTGAAAATCAAGAATTTCGAGTTAAAAAACAAACAAACAAGAATTACGAGTTAAAAACCAACGAATTTAGTCAATAGTTTCTACTTATTATTGGTCCCCTTTTTTTTTTTGTGCAAAATACGTAATGAGGGAAAGAATCTTTTATCACATAAAGCAGGCTGCAAGGCCAATTATAAAGCAATAATTACATCATCTTACTACTATTGGAGCTTTCCATTGCAAAAATAGAAATTGTATAAAAAACGCCATTTCGTCGTGGCCTGTGTCATGCATAGAGACCTGCGAAATTCCCTGTTTCGATGGCCTTCAGGATAGACTGCACATACCCCTGTACACTCGGGCAAATAACGCAAGTTCATTGGCTGCCGACTTGTAAGTCGTCTCAGCTGGTTTGTCTGTGATTCGATCCTTCTTTGGTTGATATTCGTCCAGATGAACAGTAAGCCAATAGCAAAATTATCTAAGAGGTATATGTGTTTGAATTCTAGCATATCACCGAATGAATCCGCGAATTTTGCAGGTCTCTAGGCATGCACCTTGTCTCCAATCTGACAACTCTGATAAGTAGAAGCGATGCCCGTTTCCCAAACAACACAGGCAACCACGTGAACCCGATTCACGTGTCACTCAGTCAATGTCTACAGAGAGATACGAAGGATAGGTGGACTGGGGCTATCTCTGAGAACAGTCAAAAAATCCGAGACAAGTCACTTTATTGAGCGTGGCAGAAAGCGAACTGTCGAATTCAAGCAGAGTGTAGTGCGATGTCAGCTTGAAGACTGATTGTCCTTCCTGCCATCCGATGTTTTCGAGAAATTCAGGAATCTATGCTTGAACAAGTGCTGGCTGGATTGTGTTCAGCGTGCGAAACGAAACTATATACTCATCAAACAGAACAACACCAAACAACAGAACAGCGAAACTTATTCACAGCAGACGTTGCTTGGCTTCTGGATTGTGGCCGCGTTCGAGGCGAATATATCACCGATGACGTTTCGGTCGACCCTGCAGTCGCCATCATCAGGGTGGAGTTACCTACTCTTCCTAAGTATGTAACTTTACCCTGGCTACAGCGACGACCGAAACGTCGGTGATGTATTCGCCTCGTACGTTTCTACATACAACCCAGGAGCCAAGCATCTTCAGAAAATGGCCACGAAAAACATGTGATATTTATTCACAGCAAAACAAAAATGTGTAAAAAGCAAACAAAACATATCCATATCAATAAAAAAAACATTCAAACTGTACACACAAAATTAAAAAAAAACTATTACTTGTCTTTTCCAATGTATATCTGTCGCAGCTTCTGGAGAAACCAGCTTCCTCCAGTGTGTTCTCGAACATTCCTCTGGAATGGCCGGTCTGACTGGGGTGGTTTGGCATGGAGGCAAGTTTTCCAAACTTTCCAGAAGCTTATAGAATGTCAGATAAGTTTCAAGAGTGTTCCAGAAATATTCTGAAATGTTCCGAAAGTTTCTGCAACGTTCGAGAAGCTGCGAGAACATTCAGGAAGTTTTATGAAATGTTCTAGGAATTTTTAGAACATTCCAGAAATTTCCAGAACTTCCCAAAATAAATAATAACTTCGAAATATACTTCCGTCTGTAAGCTGTGCCAAAATGATTATTTTTTCCCCCACAAATTTTCTTAACAGATACTATATTAATATGTGCTAAAGGTGGCATAAAGACAAACATGTGTCCATAGTTTTGATCACTTGCGTGACTTTAAAATCTGATTATAAAAAGAGTGACCAAACGACAAATGCAACAGAAGCTATTGGTTGAAATATACAGAGAACTCGATAAGTTAACAGTTAGGAAAAAAAATTAAAAACCTACTCAGCTTGTGAGACCGAGCCTATAAAACTTAACTCCATAAACATGAAATTTACTGAAGATCGAATATGAATTCTTTCGGGTGAACTTTAAAATCCAGGCTATTGACTAATTTATGTTATGCCCTGTTTTCAATTTAGCTGTGCCTGATTTCCTTCTATTTCAAGCATAAAACTGAACTGAATGTTACTGGAAAAAAAAAACACAATGACCTTTTAGAAACAGCTATTATGTTTGGTTTCAGCTGGAATCAAACAGAAAACAATAATATGCTAGAAATATTTTCCTGGTTATACACACACACACACACACAAACTTAAATTCATCATTCGGAGAAAAGAGTCTTTAGAGTTAAGTAAAAAAAATGCTTGTGAACTCTACAGGTACCTACTTCCCCTTGTACTTACTGTTTCCTCTTTGAAACTTACTTTTCATGTTGCAACATTCCTTCTACACTCTCTCTCGTACGCCATTTATCTTAATACTCTTTCTCACAAACCAAGTTGGTTATCTCTTTTTAGTGTCATTACTATTAATTTGGGGTCTTTCCTTGAAATTTATTTCTTTAGGTCCATTGGGCTTATAACTGAGTCTCAATTTTTTTTCCTTCGCATATTTACTAAACATTTTTTAAGGTGTAAAATGTTATGAAAGTAAAATTTCATGAAAACATGCTGGGTTTTTGACCACTTTTAGATAATACTTAGTAAATACAGAATGTTTCATAACTCAAAAATCAGGCCGAGAGCAGTTGATAGGCCAGTATATTAACGTTTTTGAAAAAAGAAAATCCTAAAATTAAAAAAAGAGTTGTAGTTTTCGAGTTATAGAAATATTTTCTAAAGTTTTTAAATCCCCAACTTGCAACAAATTATTAGCTACTGTTACTTAAAAATGTTTTCTATGCAATCATAAATAACCCTACTGATGTTAATTTATAATAAAATCAAATATGCAATATTTTAAGAGAAATGTTTTTTGCAAAAATTTTCAATCGCGTAAATATGACGATTCACATTTTAAGAAAAATTACTTTGCTAACTTAGGAAGTTGTTTCCTGAGTTAAAAAGTAATTTTTTTTTCACAGTGTGACAAATAAAATTAACAGATTAAAATTTTTGTTCACATAAGTCTTTAAAATATTTTTTCCCCTCTAAAACTATAGCATGATTGATTTTTTTTTATTGTTATCCTTATTAGAGGTTTATTATGATTGCCAAGGAAACATTTTTAGACACAGTATCTAAAAATTAGGTGCAGAGTGGGGATTTAAAAACGTTTGAAAAATTCCTGTAACTCTAAAACTACGAGATTTTTTTTTTTTGGGAAATTTTTGTTTTACGTTTTTAAACCGTAATTTACTGGCCTATCAAGTGTGCTCGGCTGACGTTGATCCATGGGACACCCTGCATATACGTTGGCAAAATATTTACGAGGGAACATACGGTGCAAGAGTGCTGTCTTGAAAAATTGACAGGAAAAGTTGTAAAACAGTAATGAAAAGAACGGGAAACAGCAGAAACGGCGTTTGGGATGGAACTTTGAGCAGGGTTCGATGAAGACTACTCGGTCTGGCATGGCGGCTAAATGGCGAATCTCTGGTTCCGAATAATTGCTGTGTCGATTTTGCGGCCAATCACCACCAATCAGTCAAATGCACCCGGTAATGAATTAAACCCTGCAGACGGTCGGTGGTTTCGATTGACTTCATGCGGTTGGTAAATGCGGACAAACCTTTGTAATAACAGCGGAAATTGGATGCTACAGAATTCCCTCGCTTTATGTGTTGCTGCGAATACTTCAATGTTTGAGTGGAGGTAGCGGAGACAGGATATATAAAAAAAATATATTAATCTATTTTAATTAATAATTTTCACCAACCACTTAAACCAAAACGTGGCATATCTAGTTTTCAAGCAGGGTGTAGGACATCTTTAGGACCTGAGTTAGAATTTCAATAGTAATTTGAATAGATGAATTTTTGAAAATTTAAGTGTGTTTTTGTTCGTAAATTAGTTTAAACTCTCATGCAGTTGAACGTAGTGAACCAAATAGTTAAAATATTTACTATGGTAAATTAACTGTTACTAGGTCAGGTAAGCCGATCCATGTTGTAGCTAATGATTGGGTCAATTGAATAAAATTTATCCTTGTGAAAAGTAATTATAGCATTTATGAGTGGCCAGTGTTTCAAATTTTGAACAATTAAAGACAGAAAAATATAAGGGTAAAGGAATAGTATTTTTTAGCCCATTTGTTTTTGTTAACCATTTTGAAATCAGTTGTAAAATTAATAACCTCAGTCAACTGATGTACGAATAAATGCACGCATTCAGAAGACCCATCAGTTAGGTGTCAGATGAATGGTTCCCTGAAGCCCGCAAAATTCAAATTTGTTTTCTTCTCTTCGTGACTGTAACATTACAGTGTTTTGTTACCAGACATACGTTTTTTTAAGTAGAAATGTAAAAAAAAATTCCATATTATATTTGAATGACACTCATATTATGACTGGGTTCGAAGTACTCGAAAAGGTTCGAACTTGTGTTTGAAGCCCCCAAGTATCATTGCAACACCTAACTGTATCCTCAGATTTTGTCATCATTCGTTTTTTGACGTGACAACGTCTAATAAATCGATGAACACCGGCTGCACGCACGAAAAAGGATGACTCATTGTCCCGTTATGCTCACTGTACGCTTGCGCCGCATCTATCTCTCCTCCACTCGATTGAAACAACCACCGATTTGACTTTTTCGAGGCACATTAAACTTGAAACACTCCCATTCGTTTCCTACTTTTCCTATCATCGTCCTATCCTTAACAGAATAACACAGATTGGAAGAAGTTAAATAGCAAACATGTATAAAAGTTATAGTTAAAATAATCTGTTCGTTAAAGTAATAAACATATTTGAATTAATGAGTGCAAATAAAAGAAAATTATTAATTAAATTGTAGATTTCATTTCACTCCTTCTTTGTATCTATACAACATAGTGATAATTCAATAAAAAATGATTCAATTTAATTCATAAAAGTATGCAATCATTTCATCAATGTTTTGTTATGACGTTGTCACGTTAAACTATCGTCCGTAAACCGACTTTACACACAACCAATTTTTTAAAGTAGTAATGTAAAATAAAAATTCCATATTATATTTGAATGACACTCATGTGACTGGGTTCAAAGTCCTCGAAAAGGTTCGTACTTGTGTTTGAAGCCCCCTAAGTATAATTGCAACACCTAACTGTATCCTCCGATTTTGTCATCATTCGTTTTTTTTTTAATCAGCCTCCCACTACGGAAGCAATTTTAAAGGAAGTATTCACGTAAAATAAAAAATAAAAAAATTCTAATCCGAGTTCCCCCCCAGATGCACTTGACCCAGTGCAACCGATCGCACACGTCGAAGCGCGAGAGTCAAATGGGCCGCGCGCGCAGATGCGTTCAACGGGCCGAACGGGTCAAATGGGCCGGAGGTCTGCCTCCGGAATGAATTATCCCGCCCATCTGCCCGAATGTTTGCTTTCGATCTCCTCCCTTTCACCCCTCCCCCCCCCCCACCCGTCAGAACAAACACAGGGGGTTAGGGCCAGCCAGAGACCCCCCCCCCCCCCCGGTCCCCGAGAGCAGAGATCGGCTTCGCGGGGCGGTTGTAAACAACGGCCGGCGCTTCCCGCAAACGAACATCTCTTGTTCTGCACGCTCGCCTGCGCTTTCGCAGTCCTTCCTCCCCTCCCCCCCCCCCCCCTACAAGTCGTGGGCGCCGCTGGTTGTTTCCGCGGCCGTCAGTTCCTCTCGTTTCTGCTCGGGGATTAGATCCTTAGCGGTGATTTATGCCACTTATGCCCCCGGTTCATAAACAACTTCGCAACACGTAATTGGATGGCCGCTCTATACTCTGCGGCACCCTGGACCACTTAAATTTGCAGTACCTAAATATTTTCCGGGTAAGGGGCATCATTGATTTGTAAAATAAAAAAAGGGGGGGGGGGAGGCTGGGTGTATTGAATAGGCCACCCTGATACTAGCGGTTTAGGGAGCCCCTCCCGGAAATTAAAAAAAAAAAAATAATTAAATAATTGTAGACAATAAACTTCAAACGGGGGCCTACACATGAAAGATCTAGCTGCTATGTTTGTTTTGATTTAAATATTTTTTTTTTGCGAATTTGTTTAATATTGCAAGAAAATTGGTTTTGTTGAGGTAAATGTTCAACGCAAGCGAAGTAATGCGCACTGGCTAGGGAATTATAAGCACCTCTACAATCACCTCTGTTCCCATGAGTGACTTCAACGTTATCTCACCCGCGAGAACAACCCTGAGTTTTGACCTCGAAGTGGTAGTCGTGTGATCGAACCGTTCTGCCATCCTGGCAGGGGTGCGAACTAAACGCCCCTTCCCGCCAATAGTGATGATGCGTTTTCCCCTTCCCTCCCTTAAACCAACGATCCTTTCTCTTTCCCTCCACCCCCTCCCTTCTAATATAAATTCTTATCTAGGACATATTATTTGAACGTGTCCAACAAAGGTGGTCCTAACTCAGGAAATTTTTGAAAACACTTTTTTTAAAATCGTGTTCTACTACCGGTATATAACACTAACATATTTCACATTCGGGGCAGTTAATGTCAACTGATAAAGTTCATATATATTTTTTTTAATATTTCGTTTACCCCTCTTAATTACTTCAAATATTTGAACGTTTCTCCCGAAACCCTTATCACACTTTTTTCCCTCAAAAATGTTTTCGCATTGGTGCGAGGGAGGAATGGATGGTGAACATCTGTGCGTTGTGTGTGTGTTTGTGTGTGCGTGTGTTTCCCTCCTTTGTTGTCCACAACAACAGGGGTGGATGCAAACGTAATTAGTTCAGCTACAGTGATCCAACATCGCTGGGCTCAAAGTTTTGGTCCGCAGGAGTGGCGTATGAAGTTGGAATGGGGGGGGGGGGGGGGGAGGAGGACGGGGTTAAAGGCGAGGGACAGAGAAGGGGGGAGGGGAAAAAGGAAGGAGAAAATGGGGCATCTCACACCAGTAGCTGTTTCCAGTGGATGGAACACCGCGTATCCACGAAACTCGACCCGTTTGTTACAGAGTGAATTCTGAGTGATCTCATCTCGCGATTCGTCTACAGTCGGCCGTCGTACAACTTGCATCGAATTCGAAGGCAGTGCCAATGGTTCTACATATCATATCTATCTGCCACTGCTGTCCCGAAAACGTGTGTTTACAAAAAAAAGAAACCTTCATGTGGTTGACAGGTTACTTCTTTCCGTATCTGTCAAATTTGACACAAATTACATCACACTGACTTTAAAACGAGCGTTAGTTTGTGGCTCGCTTTAAATGCTTGGAAAAACCAAGTTCAAATCTAATCTTGAAGTACAGACTAGCGTGTTTATTAATAATGTTTTCGCAGGCTTTCACGACCATTGTCTGAAGTAGCTTGGCTTCTGGGTTGTAGCCGTGTCCTTGGCGAGTAATTCACCGACGTTTCGGTCGACATTGCAGTCTCCATCATCAGAGATCAGTTACCTACTATTAGGTAGGTAGAGGTAGGTAGAGTAGGTAACTGCTCCCTGATGATGGCGACTGCAATGTCGACCGAAACGTCGGCAAATTATTCGCCAAGGACACGGAGCAGTTACTTACTGGTACAGTGGGTAACTAACTGCTCCCTGATGACGGCGACTGCAATGTCGACCGAAACGTCGGTGAATTATTCGCCAAGGACACGGCTACAACCCAGAAGCCAAGCTACGTCATATTCTTGGGCAGTTGGAGAACACAAGAAAACTCACTTACTCGTGGATACGTCCACAGTGTTTCTCACTAGTCTTGAATAGTAGGAGCTGAATTTTTTTTGAGTGAAAAAAAAATTTTTTGAAACGTAATTGGATAGAATCGCCGTTCGAGGACCCAATACCACTTAACCTAATGATGAAAGTATTTACAAGAAGAGAGCGTGAACTTAAGATTGTCCCTTCTGCGAAACTAAAGTTCTTCCCAATATAAACCTACCCTTCAAAGGTCAAATCCAAACTCTGAATTGCCCTCAAGTAATAGCCGATAAATAATCGAGGCACACATATTTATACCAATGACCATGGGCGAAAACCAGTAGGCTTCTCCTGAAAAAAAAATTTTTTTGGAGGGGGGAGTTACGTTCATAATTATCATTTCACAGTTACAATTTGCAAGCGCAATTGCGCCCCCTTCATCGAGGTTTTTTGACGTGACAACGTCTAATAAATCGATGAACGCCGGCTGCACGCACGAAAAAGTGTCCCATTACGCACATTGTCCCGTTACGCCGTGTCCCGTTACGCTCATTGTACGCTTGCGCCGAATCTATCTCTCCTCCACTCGACTGGAACAACCATCGATTTGACTTTTTCGAGGCACATTAAACTTGAAACACTCCCATTCGTTTCCTACTTTTCCTATCATCGTCCTATCCTTAACAGAATAACACAGTTTGGAAGAAGTTAAATAGCAAACATGTATAAAAGTTATAGTTAAAATAATCACTTCGTTAAAGTAATAAACATATTTGAATTAATGAGTGCAAATAAAAGTTAATTTATAAATCAAATTGTAGATTTCATTTCACTCCTTCTTTGTATCCATACAAAATAGTGATAATTCAATAAAAATGATTCAATTTTATTCATTAAAGTATGCAATCATTTCATCAATGTTTTGTTATGACGTTGTCACGTTAAACTATCGTCCGTAAACCGACTTTACAGACAACTAATTTTTTTATTCCATAAGTAATTAAACACAACCCCCCTCCCCCCCAAAAAAATTCCATGGATCAACACCACGCCCCTGACGTTACACTCACCAATGAAGCGTAGGCTGGAGGAAAGATGGCCTCCGTAGCTTAGTCGGTAACCCACCAGGCTACGGTGCGGGGGGGCTCTGGGTTCGAATCCCGGGTAAGACATGGATGCAATTTGTGTTGTCTCAATACACCAAAAAACCACAACTACAATATTTCAAAATGACTCGGAGGGACATAAAAATACAACATTAAGGCGGCAGGGAGTTGATAATTGGCACACTGGTGACTGTCAAAATTTGCCCGTGTGCCACCCATCTATAAAAAAAAAAAATAGAGTTGAGAACGTTCGACCTCGTGGTTCTATAAGTTTGGGAGCATTCCAGGCTTATTACAACATGCAAGTAAACTTATAAACCCTCAGTTGGTGAAGAAATAATGATTTATATTAATGGCATCTTAGAGCGATGTTTCCCCCCTTTGTTCTTGTAATAGAGTAACGGCATGAAGCACAGAGAATTTTTTTACATAGCTATAAGGAAAAAATGCGTAAAACTTCACACAGATGGTCCGTACTGTGTTAAATAACTTTTTTGTTCTTGTATTTAAAATAAATGAACATGAATTTTAAAGTAATCGATGAAAAATCGATATTTTTATCTTTAGTTCTTGTATTTTCAATAAATGAACATGAATTTTCACATAATCGGTTAAAAAAATAGATATTTTTTTATTGTTCTTGTATTTGCAATAAGTGAACATGAATTTTCACATAATTGATAAAAAATTTAATTTTTTCGTTCTTTTATTTATAGTAAATAAACATGCATTTGTCACGTAATCGATGAAAAATCGATGTTTTTTTATGTCGTCAATGGTGGATTTAACTCGAGGCAACTTGTTGGTAATTTGACGCTGTTACTGCTGCAGGTATATAAGCTTGCCTAGTTTTTCGATAGGCTATTTTTTTGAGAATAACAGAGTTGGGTTTTCTTCTTTTCAGGGTATGCATATGTGTGTGTAATATATATATATATATATATATATATATATATATATAGCTATTGTAAAGTACTTTTACTCTCCTAAAAAGGAAGACGACCCGATGTTCGCACCCAATCCTTGTTAGTTTTTTGATTTACGGCAAGTATTACGTTCCGTTGATGTGAAGAAGGTCACTGGTTCATTTGGAACTCCAGAAAGACTGAATATTTAAACAGCGAGACTGTTGCCGGAGTGGATCCGGACCCCACTAAGATACTGAAGATCTCATCGTATTTAGCCTCAGTGAGCTTTCTTTAATTAACCGTTACATAAAAAAAAGTACTCTTAAATTTGTTGTCTTGTAACAAACTGTATGCCGAGAGGGAGAGAGGGGGAGACGGGGAGATAGGAAGAGAGTGATAGAGAGAGTGAAGGAGATGTTTAGGGGGAAAGGAGAGAAAGAAAGACAGCGAGAGGTAGAGTATAAAAAGTTTTAACTTTTCGTCGACACAGACATCATTAAATAAGGATAACGGGTGGAATGACAAGAGAAATTCCAACGATACACAGAAAACTTTTTTAAGTAAGTTTGTAAACACGTAATGCTTTGGGTGAATGTATTTCCAATGAAAATACTTTATCTTTTAAAAAATTTGTAAATTAAGAAATTTAAATGAAAATTTCTTTGAAGGTTTCATGGAATGGGGAATTTCGATCAAATACAGTTTCACGGACATTTGCCATTGCCGTTTTTGTACGGTTTGCCATGGAAAAAATTCATAAATGCAAAATGAGAAATTAATAATGAAAACATAAATACATTGAAAACAAGCCTAAATCAGCTGATTTCAAACAGATGAATCCAATGATGAACCTAACCAGGTATTATGGACAACACAATGACGACAAAAAAAGAATTTAGTCAATTTCGTGAATATCGGGGAACGCACCAAAACGTATCTATCGGTGTGCCAGATGAAATTGATGGTAGCGAAACTAATCCTGGAATATGTACATTTGTAGACTTCAATGGTCTCGACAAGAATTAATCGCAACTTAAAAAAGGTACTTGAGGAAATTTTAATAACGCAATGTAATTCGTGCAATGTTGATGCTCTGTAGGATTTTCGCCGTAAAAATTGTATCGCAAGGTTGCCAAACGTCCGCTAGAATGCTTTGGAAACCATTTTCTAGCCTCGCACAGGGTAATCTTTTTTAAAACGGTTGCCTTTCTGTTACCTTACTAGGTTTCGGTTTTGGACATGTTCTGTAATATGGCCTGCGAGTTATGTTACGGTTGTGTCCCAACAAGGCAGTGCCTATACGTAGAGACCGGAAAAATTCGCGGGTTCAATGGACTTCAGGATAGACTCCAGTATCCTCTACACACTCGGGCAAATGCCAACTGTGCATTGGCTGCTGACTTGTGAGTCGTCTCGACTGGGTAACCTGTGATTCGACACTTCTATGAGCGAGGGTCTCTAATTGGCCCTCAGTCCTCCAGATTAACAGTGAACCAATAGCAGAAGCAGCGCTAAGGTATAATTATTTGAATTTTTGCATATCACGAAATGAGCTCGCGAAATTTTCAGGTCTCTACCTATACGCTACCTTGCCCGAGCATCTTGGAATCCCGCGCTAAGGCAGTGAAAAGGAAAAAAAATCGCGTAAGCGATGTGGACCCCTGTGCGTGGCGTGGGTTTGAACCCGGTGACAGCGGGACTATCATGACCCCGAGGTGTCACGGGGGCTGGTGGAGGGGGAAGGAGGTCGACTGGCCTTTTAAACTGTGCTGCGAGGAAGATCACGAGGAAGGTCACGAGTGGGCGACACAGCCCAAGATGCACAGCTGCCCCTCACTTATTGAGACTACCTCCCACCCTCCCCCTCTCACTCCCTACATGCTGAGGGAGTCCAATCTCCACGACTCCGTCACTTGTCCGCCTTCGTTAGCGAACGCCCGCGCGTGCGCGCGCGCATGTACTCTATCCCCCCCCTCCATCAACAACCCGTTCCCCCCTCACTTCACGTCGCTCTTTTCCCCTTCCCTTCTTAGCCTCTTCTCCCCTCCCTGCCCTCACCAGAAGCGCACCCGCCGAAAGTAGTACGGCGCGATGTCGCCGGCTACTGGTTGTGAACAGGGCAGTAGCGCATAACCTATGCCTGTACTTCTCAAGAAGTATTTGCACCATCATTAACCTGTACAGTAGGGGGGGGGGGAATGTGAGCGAATCCTTCATTACTCGCCAGTGATGTGTAATATCTAACCCTGGTAAAACCAGCAAATTCACGTTTTCTCGTGTTGCAAATAACACACTTTAAATTCGGACACGAAATTTAGTGTAGAATTCTTTAAAAATAATGCCGAGCGTGATATATATCTGCAAATTGTGTTTTCTTAACTTCATTTCTCGACGTGAATCACAAATAGTTTCCGGACCCTCCGCTAGAATTCGCTGCTGGGACAACTACGTCGACTATCTAATCATTCTGTTTTTGTAGAGTGAAATATTAAACCATATAAAGAAACTGCTCCGATAAAAGCTGAAAAGACTTGACCAAAAACTAAACGTTGTCTTTGGACCTTATTTTTGACGAGAAATTTTATTAAATTTCTGCCTCTTTTTTTTAAAAAATCCATCAATAGTTAGAACTATCTAGATTCCATTTGTCTTTGTGAACTTTGGTTCGCGCCATCCGCCACAGTTGGGAGCACTGTAGTTGATAGGCCTAGTAGACACTAATAGACCATGTTGCGCGATTTGTCTACAGACCGTATATAGACGGTCTAGAGATATGGTCTATAGACCGTCTATGGGCAACGTCCTTCGTCTCGTCTAGCGTCCACACTACGATTTGAATTTCTCGTCTCGTCTCCGTCAGTCCATCATGGAGGACATTGTTTTGTGCGGAAAGAGTACCTGCTTAGTACTAATTGCAAGCGAAAGAACCCGAAAACGTAAACTTTGGTGGACGCGTGAAGTGTTCGCAGAAGGACCTAAGTTCGGTAATACGTTATTAAATAAATTAGACTGGAAGACGCTATGGGTTTTCGAAATTTTACCCGGCTGACATCTGCTGATTTTGAAGATTTGCTTCTGAGGGTTGGAGGACTAATAGTGAAGAAAGATACAACATTTAGAGAAACTATTCCAGCTTCTCTTCGACTGGCTGTCACCCTGCGTTCCTCTTTCACAAGCCTCATGTACACCTTCAGAATCTCTAAGCAGGCAATATCGCAAATGGTACCAGTGGTCTGCGAGGCCATTATCCAGTTTTACGATACTTATGCTCTTTTTTGAACCTATTTATAGACTACAGAATGCTCTTGGTACACTAGTTGTTATACTTGATACAAAAACTTTTTAATCAGCCATATTCAGTCTATGGTCTCCCATTCCAATCGGGAGACCATAGACCTGCGATTTTTTGTCTCGCAACAGACTCGTAGACGGCGATTGGTCTATAGACATGCTTACATAGACAACTCTAGACATGCCTCAGAGACAAAAATCGCGCAACATGTCTACTAGTGTGTACTAGGCTTTACACATTTTCACTCCTTAACTTCCGTCATATGCACGAAGCTACTCTCAACAAATACCGTACACGAAAATATATATATATTTATATATATTGTATTTAATGCTTCAATTTTTGAAATTGAGTATTTAAAAATGTTGTGTTCATGTGTAGTTCAATGTTGCTCATAGGAAAATTCTCAACTTTGTTCATAGAACTCAGAATTTACTAAGTGATTTTTTTCCCCCCTTTTTTTAAAATGGGCAAAGAGTTAATATTTTATGTCCTAAACAAACTTAATTTTTGAAGTTATGCTTATTTAGTCAAGTTATGATAAATTTATGAGAGTTGGATTTTTACCATTCGTGCGCATCATGCAACGAAGTTTTCACTGAATGAAAAATAAGGTAACATAAAATTTAAAAAAAAATTATATAAGTGATTTTAAATCTAATATCTACTTTTATACATTTATTATATATTAGTGATAGAATTTGTTTTCATAAACTTTTTCCAGTGCTTTTTCAAGTGTGTTTATATAAGTGAGTTTATGTTCCCGTATCTAAATTAATTTTTATAATAATTTATAAATTATTATATTCCTATTTTTAAAATAATTAACTTATTAAATTGAATTAAACATCTATCATATTTATTGTTTTAAATTTAATTAAACTTTGTCTCGATTATAGTAAAAAAATTAATTTTTTACATATGTTTCTATTAGTATTGAATACTGATTTTTTATTTAAACCGTTTAATTCATTAAGATGGCCATCGAATACGTCAGCAACACAAACTAACTTTGTACATTGTATAGCAGTTTCAATTTTAAGAAGCATAATTAAATACCGATAGTGCGTAAGAATGCGAAGAAGTTTAATGATTAAATATTCGATAAAGTCTTGTAAAGGTTATTTTTTTTTTCCTACGAGAAAGATTTAAGCACTTCATTTAACACATTGGTACTGTGTTCATAGTATAAAATATTCAATTTGTGGTCTTGTTGAAAAGATAAAATGGGGTTTCTTTCTTCTTTTTTTTTCTCGTTCACATGACAAGCGCAAGAAATAATTTTTTTTCTTCGTGACAGTCATGCATATTGTATGTCGAAAGAGTGAAAGCGTCCCTGTCGCAGCTTATCCAATTCATGCCAAGTTGACCTCTACAGATATTTAAAAAAAAAAAAAAATGTAAAATTGTGCCTTTTGCTAGAGCATCAGCTCAGTTTCCGCCTTTGCATCCCCGTATTTCAAGAGAACTGTTTTATTATTATTATTATTATTCAGCCTCGCATTTAACTTAGCGCACCAGTTCTTGACAGTTGCCGACTTATTTTTTTTTTCATCCCGGAAGTTTCTCTGAATGTATGTATGTAGTCTTGAGATCTCGGGAAAACCCCACGCGTGAGTCACATACAAAAAATAAAAATACATTCGTTTTCCTCATAAGTTCAAAAAAAAAAAAAAACTCTTTCCAAGTAACTCACAAATTTCGCGCCATTTCGAGATACCTATGTCTTCTTGCCAACGATAGCGAAAGTTTTTTTTATCAATATTAATTTTTTTAATTTTCGATTTTTCGCTCGGATTATTAAAGTATCCGTAGCGGTACTGTAGAACGGATATTATTTTACGTATAGACACTTAAGAAAAATTTTTATTAGACACCATTAAGTTTTTCTTAAATTTATCACATTTTTTATGTTTCATCTTAATAACTGAGCTTGTAACGTAGAGAAATTTCAGGATTACGTTGTTCACTCATAGTAGTATACCTACGTAAGTTCAAGAGCAGGGTTCCGGTAGAGAATTTGAGGAGTCGGTCCGCCATTTTAGATTATTTTGAATTTACCTTCGGTCATGACTTTTAAATTTTAAGGTTTTACCCAATACACACCCAAAAATCCTCAAAAATTACATTTTATATAAAAAATATTTTTTAACAAATAAAACTATTAAAAAAAACTTATAAAAAATATTGGAGGTACCCAAAATCCTTAAAGAGGTTACTATTTCCTTAAAAGTCTCCAAGTGAGTTCCTAATCCTGAACAACCACCACATTTTATTCATTATTTTGAATTCTATAAAATTCTATGCCATGCAATCTTGGACTCCGCAATGTGTAAAAAAAATAATAAAGAAATACTTCATATAAACGCATTAATGTCATCAATTCGTAGTTAAATTTTTCTAACCCGATACGTAGAGACCGGAAAAATTCGCGGGTGCAATGACTTTCCGGATAGACTCCAATATCCTCTACACACTCGGGCAAATGCCAACTGTTCATTGGCTGCTGACTTGTGAGTCGTCTCGACTGGGTGTAATTCGGCACTTCTATGAGTTAGGGTCTCTAATTGGCCCCCAGTCCTCCAGATTAACAATGAACCAATGGCAGAAGCAGCACTAATGTATAACTTTTTTGAATTTTAGCATAACACGAAATGAATCCGCGAATTTTTCAGGTCTCTGCCGATAAGTAAATTACTAATCATTAAAAAACATATGGGTGGCTCAAAAACCTAGTCAATATTGTCGGTAAGATCTCCCATCACCACCTCGAACTTCGATTACATCATCATAACTTATAACGTTTGAAACCACTGACTCCATGTTGTATTACATCATGATAACCTTTTTAACATGACATCACCAGTACCACCTATGATTCATCACTCTAATATTTAACATATGAGGGGTCTTTAATTACACGCATCCATGTGTATTTAATTTTCTCATCCTCTTTTATTTCAAAACATCATTCTTAAATAAAACGCCATTAGTTATGTATTCCACTAGTATTTTTTTAGCCCTGCTGCAAAAGTGCATTCAAGTTTTTTTTCGTACTTTTTGTACCTCTTGTTAAACAGTTATTGTTTAAGTGTGTATTGTATGCATATGCCAAGTTTTACATACCATAAATTGTTAATTTCATTCATTGGGCTGAAGAATATATCAAACTTACTATCCAAAGAAAAAAAATTATTTCCAGAATTGTAGTCTTAGACCATTAAAAATTATCAGCACGGAACTTTGCAGACCAAGACCTTAACCATACAAGTTACGTGTAATAGTAATTTGCTTTGACTAACCTCTTCACTTTAAATTAACTAAATCTCAGTTTCTAGTGTCTTTGTATTTACGTTGTTACTAGAAAATATGAATTAAAAAATTTATTTACTTTCATACAAATACATTTAGTGTATGGGAAAACTCATTATTATTTTTAACGACGTAAAGATTTATATTATTTTCATACCATATTTCAAAATAAATTAATGTAATTTAATATATAACAATGCTTCATCATTATTCGATTTATGTTATAGAAAGAAGGTCAAATTAAATTAATAATTATTATATTTTTAAATTTTTATTTATTCACAAGTTTCATTATACAAAATTTACATAAAGGTAAACAAATAAATATCGTCTACTTATTTAGTGGGTCGAAATAACTAATTCTCTGCTTCACGTGATTCAAAGTAATAAAATTTAAAAAAAAATGTATTAGTGCCCAGGAATTTCTATCCACTAACAGTAATCATCATAAAATTAATTGTAAAAATTAATGCACAAGATTTTTTTTTTCAACAAATGCATTGCAATGCTTTGGCCAATTTTACAGAGGTAAATAAAAACGCTAATGTCACAAATATCTGAGACAAAGTTTATAAAATTTCTTACTAACTAAAACAGTATATTTGTTACCAACTAGCCACTCCTTCGCCTTTTAATCACTTATCGGGCCTATCTAACAGCCGCATTGAGGTATATTTGGCTGGTGATGTATTTGAAATCGTATACAAACAATTGCATATTCACATGTCGTACTCGAGTGCGTGCGTGCGTGGATGTGTCCCAACTCGCTACAGAGTTTGACAGTTAGCGTACAAGAAACTGTTCACGTCAATTCTTGCAAAAAAAAATTTGATGCTTATTCCCTGTTTCACGCCGAAAAAAAATTGTTCTGTTTTATCCGCGTAGAATTTAAATGCTTCTTTTTCGAACTCATTTATGATGAGATTTGTGACGATAGAAATTTATTTCTTAATTGCTTTAAAAAGTGTTTGGGCCTCTATCACGCAATATTTGAGAAACAAACCCTATAAAAATGGTAATCGTGATACAGAATTAAAGTAGACAGTTAATGACGTCCAAAACATATATGCTGAAGTGAATTTAAGTCGTTTTAAATACAGAGTTACAAGAATTCGCTTTACGTAGAAAATACTAGACGCTTCCGTTTTATTTCATAATGTTCAGTGATCGTTATAAATAAGTAGCTGCAGTAATGTTTCTTTTAATTACCAAACAAAGGCATAACATCCCACTTGATTAAATATTCATAGCGTTGTGAAAGAGATGGGATTTTTTTTTGTGATTGCTTTCAAAAGCCACCAATTTCTTCTGTCCGAACCACAAGGGGAAAAAAAATAGTTAAGAGAAGGCGAGAGAAGGTAAAATGGGATGGGTTCCTTCGCTACCCTGCATTTTAGAATTTTTTATTTTGTTTTTCCCCTTCCATAATTACCTCAGAAACATAATGAAGCCTCTTTATTTTTGTGCAGTATTCATTAGGAAAGCTGAACAGAAATTTCCCATTTACAGAGAAGAGCCAAAACTTAATGAACTTTGAAAGTTCCTTAAAAATATGTTTTGGGGTTTACGCCTCCTTCCTTCTTTTTTCCACCCCCTCTCACTTCTTTCTCCACCATTTCGTTTACCCTTATTCCACAACACAAACATTTCACTCTCCTAAATAAAACACGTCAGTGAGAAAATAAATTATTAGTCACGCTATTAATAAAATAAGATAGGGGGAAAAAAAAGGAACATCCTTTAAAAAACGGTTTTTCCGTCATGGCAGCACAACAGTTCCACCGCAGATCGGGGACCGAGTGTGGGACATAGTCGGTTTTTCAGCTCGGTCCTCTAGGTCCATCGGAATTGGTAATTTGGTGTGTTTGGTCCCTCAGCCTGTTCTTGATTGCGTGTTTCACGGGCGTGGAGAATCATTTCTCAAACGAAGGGAAAAGGGATTTGGGTGAAAAAGGGGGGGGGGGGGGAATTTACGTGTGAGAGAGGGTCTAGAAGACAAAATATTAAAGGTGTAAAGACGCCAACAACTTCTACACTGTAATAAATGCTAGGAAATTTACGATGCCCTCTACTAATGTCAGAAATTTTTCTATGAATTTATGTTATGATTGTTTATTTACAGGTAACACCAAAAATTTAAGACCATCAGTATATTTCGAGATGATAATGTTTTAGTTATAAACCTCTGATAAAAAAAATTATTTATTTAATTCAAGTACTTCAGGAATCTTAATTACTATATTAATAAATCAATTATCAATCATTCTTAATTTAGCAATTTATTTACTAAAAAAAACAAATTAAAAAATTCTAGAACATCTTTACTACAAGAAAAGATATTTTTAAAGGTATTTTTATATAATGAGGATTCGATAGGATTTTTTTGTGTGCTGTCTCGCAACGATAACGTGATTTGTTTTAAAAATCGTTAACCATTAGCAGTTAAGAGAAGAAAAAAAATTATCGTTTTCTTATTTTGCTTTTTATACAATTTGCTAACCAGTCGTCGAAAACCATTTAACAGTAGGACTTTAAAACATTTATCGTTGTTAACCTGGGGAAAACTCTGACTCAACCTAGAGCGGGCGCAAAAAAAGGTAGCTTCCGTCCTTCCCACCACCACTACAAGGACTCCGCATTAACGGGCCACTTTCTGGAGGGTTCTGCAGGTACCGAGAGCATCGTCACGTCAAGTAGCGTACCCAGGACGATGATTTTTTTATTTTTCTCGCAGCTTCGAGTTTCAAGTCCGGGGGGGGGGGGGGGGAATCTGATGACGCGACACTTTCGGAAGGCAATGCGACCTTTCCGTGGGTAACGCCGTCTGATGCACAAGGCTAGAGAGAAGTTGGAGGCGGGGTGATACCAGCGATATAAAATTTAAAAAAGTCTTCATAAGCAAATTGTAAAAAATTATACGGAAGCAGCTTAGCGCATAGATAAACTATATTTGAAAAAAAAAAACTTTTTAAATTAAGACAGTGCATTTAGACATTTTTTTTTTTGAGATTATTATTTCATCCGTCCGTCAGACAGAAAAGGTTAAAACCTTCGGCTCTAGCTGGACCAGCCTGAAATGTTGGACGTCTAATGCCGGTGACCTTGAACTCGAGGGGGAAACCCCTTTTGAGTGACGGCGGGGGGGGGGGGGGGGGTCAGGATCCTCGAAACATCTCGCTCGTCGTCGTCAGGGGTTCAAGTTTCGGCGGGAAAGTCGTCGTCGTCGACGGTCGTGGAAACAGCCACTCGCATAAGCCTCGGGAGCGGTGGCAGGGCGCGAGGTCAAAGTTCAGATGTGACCGCGGATGGGAGTGGGTGGTATGGGGGGGGGGGGGGTGTCTGGGTGTTATCGCCGCCGGACACTCCACCGTTGTCAGGAAAGAGAGAGAGAGAGAGAGAGAGAGAGAGAGAGAGAGAGATCCTCCTCGTCAGAGGTGTTCCATCCTTCTTGACCCGCCCTTCTCTCTTACCCAGAAGGTACAGAGGGCTTTAAACTTTCACTAACCCCCACCACTACCACACCTTTCATCCGACTACATTCGGCTCGCGAGCCCGTTTGCGGGCGTAGACCGAGATGAGCCCTCGTGAAAGTCGCGTCTGAAGTCATCCACGAGCTCCCGATATACTCGGAGTCGGGCTATCGGTAACAAAGGATTACAATGTTCAGTCTATCAATGTTCTCTCTGAGATGCTAATTCCACCATAAACCCCCTCCCCCGCAAACTCGCGAAGGAGCGAAAACCACGTCGAAGTGTGGTAAAGGGGGTAAATTGTACTACCTGCCACCGCTGTTTCTAAACTTTTCGCTCACCAGAAGACTGGGGTTTTGCGAGCTTTTACACGAGCAATCCAAAGTACGTATGCGATAACGCAAAAGGCAAAACCAAACCACGCGAGAGAATCTTAAGGTCGTTGTTCTTGTGAAGCACCAAGTCGCAAGACCTTAGGCCCACCCGAAATTTGTAAAAGATCAGGTGAACGAATTTATTCCCCGAACTCCTTTTCGCTAATTCATGAAAAAATTATGAAATTGTCAATGATTTGATATTGAAGGGTTTTTTTTTTTTCACTGTGCGAAAATAAAGCAATTGAAAATGTGATGTTTAAAAATAAAATGTCGCGGTCTTCTTTTCACATAGCAACTGCATCTTTAAAAGCTTCCCTGAACTCATCCACTTTAAATATGAAAGGAGGAAATTTACTCCAAAACGCAAGTAACTGGAAAGTTTGGCGAAGGGGTAGCAGGAACTAGACCCCAAATCATATGACCGAAATTTCTGAGACACTTTTTTCGGTCTTGTGCCTGTTCGGTCTAGTGCCTTTCATTCTAGTGCATTACGGTCTAGTGCCTTACGGTCTAGTGCCTTACATTCTAGTGCATTTCGGTCTAGTGCCTGTTCGGTCAAGTGCATTCTTGTTCTAATGCCTCTTCAGTTTAGTGCCTTTTATTCAACTGCCTGTTTCCAGAGTTAAGACATCACCACGAGATAAATGTTCAAGTTTTCGGACTAGTGCTTCTCGGGCTAGTGCCTCCTTGTCTAGTGCCTCCTTGTCTAGTGAGTTTCGGTCTAGTGCCTTTCGGTATAGTCTTTTACGGCCTACTTTTGCATCCCCGAGCGATGCATGCTTTGCGTTTTTGCGTCATACGTAGTTTATAAACGAGTATTTGAAACCTTCGCTATTGAACCTTATCGACGGAATCGTCAGTGATATATTCTCCTTCGACGCGTCTACAACCAGGAGCCAAGAACCTCCACGTTCTATTAAAGTTGCTTGATTATTCTTTGATGCTTTAATCTTCGTTTAATTTATATTAAAATAAATTATATTTTTGTCTAGTTCGGTCCAGTAATAAACGATGGAAATGTGTTGAATTTAATCCTCTAAGAATAAATTAGTATTTTAAGATTTATATATATCTGGATTATCTGAAGTGTCAGGATTAAAAATATATTTAAACGTTTCTGTCTAAAGATTGAAAGTTATGTTCCGCCCAGAAGTCATCGTAACATATAAATAAATCTAAGAATTTTTTGGGGTGGAAAGATCAGAATGAAACTTCCTTGTCTAACGCATTAAAAATATACTCAATATAATTATGTTAGTCGTAATCGTCTTGTTTTTAACTGTAACTGAAACTTGAAACCTAAGTGGTCATCAAAATATAATTACAAGAGATAAAGTAAAACAAAATTATGTATCTTGGATAGCTGTTTTCCACTTAAAAGTAAAAAAAAAAAAAAGTGTAAATATTCAAAATAAAATCGCAATGATGCAAACAATTTACCAATCTTTAATTTAATAAATATGATTACGTTTTTTTTCTTAATTTTTCATGTGCCAGACGAAAAAAAAGTCATAAAAAACATATTTGCAGCATTGTGAAACCTGTGATCTAACCAACGCACTTTAATCAACTTCAGCAAATCTCCAAACAGTATTTGCTTTTTTTTGCTCTAACCCTTCTAAATTAAATGTCAGCGTCGACGTTTATCCTTGCAACCACCAGCGTTTGTTGTGTCTACATGATCGTTTATATCGTTTTTTTTTACACCTCTTGGTCTTTCTATCTATTCCCTTTTTCTTTTTTCCATTTTTCTCTCACGGACGGACACAATAAACTTTAAGCGAGATATGAAAAAAAAAAAACCCTCTGCGAATGGCTGAAATATGTATAAAGTTTTTTTTTTTAATTTCTCTATCTCGTTGGTTGGCAGCACTATTCTCCTGGCACACGTGACGAAACAAACAAAACAAAAACTATCACGTGCTCGATTCCGTAGATTGCGAAAGCCGTTGCCGGCGGGAGAAGCAACACACGCCCTTCTCCTCCTTCCACGACAAGAGTTTAGTTCATTAAGCAAATGGACGCGGTGAGTAATGGTTATAACATGAGACACGCGCGACAGTTATCTCTTCAAACCCCCACCACCCACAAACATACACTCGCAAAACCCAACCCCTTTGAGAACGCTCGCACGAAAACCAGTTCAGCTTCAGCCCAGGGTCCTCGGACAGTTGTTAACACCCCCCCCCCCACCACACCCCTCTAGCAAAACAAAACACTCCTACTTGTCGAACACGGAGGAATGGCGACAGAGCTTGCAGCGAGAAATTTGGGGGTTTTGTCTCCGACCTTAACACGTCAAAGTTCACAAAGCAAAATAAAAGGAAAACTTTATATATTTTTTTACTGTTTTAGTGAATTTTAAAAAGATAGTCAGTATTTTAATATATTCCGTTTCGAAAATCAGGTCCAAAGCCGGGATTAAGTAGTTTTAATCTTTTTTTTTTTACGTGATAACGTCTTAGAAATCGATGAACGCCGGCTGCTGCACGCTCGAAATTCATGACTCATTCTCACGTTCCGCCTGAGCCCGAGCGTGCAAGCGAGAGCGCGGGAACAAGCGATAGAGAGGCACGATCAGCCTAAAAGTTCGGCTTGTGACGCATCGATCTCTCTTCCACTCACGTTATCACGTAAATTTATCGTCCGTAAACCGACTTTACTGACAACCCCCCTTTTTTTTCGCTTTTATTTTCCGCCTCTAATCTCACAAAAACAAAGCGTATTTGTAAGGGAGGGTCCCGGGCTAGGAATGCACCTAGGTGCGTCTCAGGCCGAAACCTATACGCCTAGTCATGATTGGGATTAGCCATGCAGGAGGGTTTGCATGCATCGTGTGCTAGGAGGGGATCGGCCAGCCATGGTAGCGATTGAAGCCTTGACCAGCTCCCCTATCTTAGAACTAGCTTAAAACTATGCTATTATTGGCCCAGTGCACAGCAGAGAAAACCCGTGCTGGATGCAAGGTCATGCATTAATAGCGCAGGAGGAAGGTCTGGATGAAGATTTGGACAGAGTGTAAACTGTCTATCATGCCGGAGGAAGAGAAGGGGGCGGGGGGTGTTAGGAAATGGACTCTATATTTTGAATCCACTGCTGGATTTATGACCAGGGATGCTCTCATACTTTGTGGTGAGTGGCTGCAATAAACACTAACTCCGCCGCCAGTCAGCACCTAGAACTAGAGAAGAATAAAGAGCAGACAAACTTACATAGGTACTTGACGCTTGATTAATTAGTTGCTATGATATGCGCAGCTCACAGCTGAAGTGTGGGAGCACATTGCTTGAAAATGGACGTAATATAATAAACTAAAATAAAATGTATTATTTTGGTAATTTTTTTACGTATTTTTTTTAGTTTGGTTTGGATGATTTTTATAATTACTTTGTTGATTTTTATAGTTTCCTTATGTGACACTAAAATAGCAGTTTAAAAAACGATAAAAACCATAAGTGATTCGGAGAGTCAATACACACACCTAACCGAACTCGTGACAAATAACTAACTTTCACAATTTGCCAGATGTAATTTCCTTCCATCCTGACACTTCTTACCTTCTTTGCTCAGTTCTATTCATCTCACACTCAACTTCAAAGCCTAACGTGATCCCACCTTACCATACCTCATAGATCCTTACTAGATTGTTATCATCATCTACAACGTATACATCACACGGAAAATAAACCCCAGAAAATAAAACAGTAAAAAAGCAATAGCTTGATATTAAAATGACATTATAACCAAAATACTAACACCAATATATAAATAACATAAAAACTAATAAAATTCAAGAAACAAATTACAAACATAGTGTTTTTTTCTATCAGTTTTCCCTTAAGCATCTTTTTGAGTAGTTAAATTAAAATATTTAAAGAAATGTATATTAATCATGCAAATAGGACAAATATCCATAAAATATGAGGAGAGACCACAAAAGTTTGGAATAATGTTAATTATAAAATACGATCGTATAATTCCTGGAAAAATATGTACCAACCAGATAATAATACAAAAGAATATAGAACTAAACAAACTATACTCTTTTTATCTCTTGCCATAACTTCGATGCTGTGTATGTGTGTCCTCACTTTAATATGAGTAATGTCCCTTCCTGCCAATCAAAAACGAAAACTCTCTTGTTTGGTTCCAAAAAGTTGGCACAAAATATTTGCTTGGTTTTAACTAATAGTAGTAAAAAGGCACGCAAGTGTACGCAATTATGTTAAATTGTGTGATATTATACAGCTGAAAAAAAAAATTGGTTGTCTGTAAAGTCGGTTTACGGACGATAGTTTAACGTGACAACGTCATAACAAAACATTGATGAAATGATTGCATACTTTTATGAATAAAATTGAATCATTTTTATTGAATTATCACTATTTTGTATGGATACAAAGAAGGAGTGAAATGAAATCTACAGTATAATTGATAAATTGACTTTTATTTGCACTAATTAATTCAAATACGTTTATTACTTTAACGAAGAGGTTATTTTTACTATAACTTTTATTCATGTTTGCTATTTAACTTCTTCCAATCTGTGTTATTCTGTTAAGGATAGGACGATGATAGGAAAAGTAGGAAATGAATGGGAGTGTTTCAAGTTTAATGTGCCTCGAAAAAGTCAAATCGATGGTTGTTCCAATCGAGTGGAAGAGAGATAGATGCGGCGCAAGCGTACAATGAGCGTAACGGGACACAGCGTAACGGGACAATATGCGCTACTGGACACTTTTTCGTGCGTGCAGCCGGCGTTCATCGATTTATTAGACGTTGTCACGTCAATAAAATACATTAATTGGGCCCCACAATATTGGATTTTCCCATCCTTTTGCTATAACTCTAATTTTTTTGGCATTTAAAGGCATAAATCATTATCTACCAGACCTTCTATACCTTGTTGCAACCACGTGTTTACTAACAGGCTCTTAGTATGTAAGCACTGCAGAGGAAATAACTTATTATTTCACGCGGGTGTCTACAGCCATCATGATAACCACACCAGTTCACACGAGAAATATGGCCTTCAACAAATAGCTAAAGATATTTCCTATGCCACGTGAAGCCAAGAAATTTATAACGGAAGCTTTACTGCAGGCGGCATCAAAATATTTCAAATTGCAAAATGGCGAGACTTAATTTCCCACTTCCCCTTTTAACATCTAGTGACGAAACGTGGAAACGGATTTCAAAATGTTTGAGAGATAACATGGTAAATTAACAGGTACAGTCATGTAGGCTGTATGTATGTCCCATGCAAGATATTAATTTTATTTTTAAATTTAACATGGTTGCACTTTTAGACCTTTTTTAGTAGCCGAACTTCATCTAAATGAAATATACATATGTAGTGCATACTTTATGCATAACTGGCTGGCAAAATTTAAATTTTTAACTTTTTTGTGCAGTGTGAATAAGGAGAACCTAAAGGAATAAATAACTAAAACAAAATTTGGGTTTAAAGGCAATTCTTTCAGAAAATTTAATTTAATTTAATTTAATTTAATTAAACCTTTTGAAATTATGAAAATTTAAAGATTATTAAAGACAAGCTAAAATATTTTTTTCCCCTGAAAGAAATTAAACGTTATGACATAGTAGCCAGAAAAAGTTGACTTTAAATCTAATAAGTTCCAGTTTTATATTCCGGTTCGTTCTCCTTTATCTATGCTGAACAAAATCGTTAAAAAATGAAACTTTTTGAGCAAATTATGCGGAAATTTTGTGAAAGTTCAGTCACTCGAAAAAAGTTGGCATGTTTGACTGTGTGGAACGTAAATATAAAATTATGTCGTGGAAAGGGACATACGACCTACAGTAAAGGTAATGTTATAGGTATTATTAATTGGGTATGATAGGTATCAGCGATTTGCCAGATTCTCAAAAATCAGTGACGGTTTATACGAAAGAAGAGAAACAACACGTGTGGTAATTTTAAAAGTAACACATAACCGGCTGGAAAATAGTAAAAAACTGTACTGAAAACGCAAACAGACAGTAACGATTATGTCATCTGGTCGCAAGCGGCTCTAGACTCGTGCCGGATTACGGAATGAGCCGAACTTAAAAAAAAAAACTACAAATTGGCAGTGATTGACTTTACGAGTGAGACTGCGCCTTAAGGACGACGTCTGTTAAGGCGTGTGTCTGTGTCGGCGAGGCGGGATGATAAGCGCGACGCTCGCTGGTGCTTCTAGCGCGGTGTCTCCTCTGGACTGGCGCGCAGTCTTCTCGTCGTGCACATGAGCGGTGACCGTAACATTACATGGCGGAGAAATGAAGATAAATGTGTAATGCAAGTCCCTTGACTGCTTTCAAGAATCTGCACCGGTTTTTCAAAGCCTGAAAATTACTTCGTAAACACGCTTTTTATTAATAGATATTCTAGAAATTAAAAAAAAAATTAGAAACTTAATCCGAAATCAAAAGTACTTTTCAGCCCTCAGCGAATTCGTGAATGTTTTTTCCGTAAACTCGGATATCTCGAGTAGTTCTGTTCCTGAAACTCTGCGCACCGTTTGTTAGCCCGGGTAGGTTAGCCCCGGGGGGGGGGGGGGGAATTAGGGGCCTTAACCCAAAATTAATTCCATTACTTCATTACGTTCGCGGACTCTCCCGACAGGTTTCGCATCGCGATTTGGGCGCGAAGCGCGTGCAAAAACGAACGAACTTGCGATTGCCCGTCCATCAAAACAACCACGCCAGCCGCGGCCGTTGAGTGCTCGCGTCTGTTCCGTGTACAGGCGCCACATGTGCGAGATTCTTTCTTTTTTCTTTTCTTTTCCCTCCTCCTCCTCCTCCTCCTCCTCCTCCTCCTGCTCTTCTTCCTCCATCATGCGTCATCCCCAGCCACCGGGTGATGACCAGAGTCTGCGCGTGAGGGGCCAGGATCGTTCTGGCCCCGAATGCAGAAACGCGGCCACGCGGAGATGAAGCGCGCAGAATCAGCCTCCCACGTGTGCGGCATCACTCGGGCTGTCGGTTGCAAAACGGACGCCGGTTCGCCGAAATCCGTTCGCGAACCCGGGACAGGGCATGAACGTAGCCGAGGGGGGTGGGTGGTGGGGTGTAGGTCCGTGGAGAATTAAAAACTAAAACAAGCTAATGCAGAATATCACAACTGTAGTAAAGTAGCTACACAAGGCTACTGATAAATTATTTTGGAAGTATTTGTTGACGTGACAACGTCTAATAAATCGATGAACGCCGGCTGCACGCACGAAAAAGTGTCCCGTTACGTACATTGTCCCGTTAAGCTGTGTCCCGTTACGCTCATTGTACGCTTGCGCCGCATCTATATCTCTTCCACTCGATTGGCCTATGCGTCCGAGGAGAAGAAAGACAGCGGCAGCACACAACTTACATCTGCACGTGAACTGTTTCGTCAACTGTTTATAAAGTGAAGTGAAAAGTTAATGTGGTTTTCATTGCTTATTACAACAAAAATTTCGGCAATAAAGGTTAATTATTCTTGCATTTTAAAAATTTGATTACTATTATAATTTCAAGTATTTATTCTTTTATTATTAAAAAAAATTGTGCATCTGTCGGCGAGTGCAGTAGTAATAGGTTATGTTAGAATTTACTAAATGATTCAATTTTATTCATAAAAGTATGCAATCATTTCATCAATATTTTATTATGACGTCACGTTAAACTATCGTCCGTAAACCAACTTTACAGACAACCAATTTTTTTGTTTTTTAATCCTTATTGGTCTACAAGAACGTATATCCTCGCCATTATAGCTCGACGTGCCTCTCACACACATACACAGACACAGAAACACACAAAATTAATAGGGATTGTGTTAACAAGAATTTTTAATTTGATTCCGGTGCGCACACGTGTTTTTGTAAGCATTTCTTTCAATAAAATTTGACCTTTTTTAATGTATTTATGATTTTTTTTTTACTTATCTTTCAAATAACTGACTTTAAAACAAAGTATCAGAGCAATGAAAACAAAACCTAAATATAAAATATTCAGTTTTGTAAGCGTTGGATTTATAAAAGTCCACTTTTCCACCGGAATTTTAGTGTGACGATCAGTTTTCTTTTACAGTACATCTATGAAGAAAAATTACTCTTAAAAAAAGATATAATGGTTAAACCGGAACCCGTCCTTCACAAAATCTGGCTACGGCCTTGGGTTGGCCATATAATGCCCGAGGGGGGGGGGGGGGGGGATTTGAGGGTCATGTACCTAGTGTCCTGACAGTGATGTGAGTTTGAATATATTTTGTTCTGAAAAATTTTTCTTGGAAAATATAACCAAATATTGTGGAAAGTCTCCTATATTAGAGATTTCCAAGATGGTGGTCAAATATCAATATGGCGGGCGTTCTGGCAATAAATAAATACCGCACTCTATTGGGTGAAAAATAAACAAATATGGCGTCAGCACACTCTAGCAGACGAAAACAAGATGTTGGCATAAAACTGCAGCAGATGAAAAGAAGATGGCTCCATCCAGCTCACGAAAACAAGATGGCAGCCTCTAGCATACGAAAACAAGATGGCGGACGTGACATCGTACTAGCTGGTGATATATAGGGCTATACATCTTGGCATTAGTGGCGGGAGGTCAGTCTGCCGGTGGCTTCCATTGAGGAAGGATCTGTCGTCATTTTTATTTTGTCCTCGCCAAGTTGGAACGGAAGACTCCATGATGTATGTTGTTTTGTTAATTATATTAAAATCATTTTAATTATTATTAAATTTTATTAACTAATTTTTTATAAATTTAAATATTTTCCGAATTTTTTGATAATAATTACAGATTTTCAACATGGCGGCCCTGACGTCATAATCCAAAATGGCAAAATGTTATTATTTAAATTTTAATTAATTTTTTATTTTAATTTTAATTTCTTTCCGAATATCTGGCATAAAATTTACTGCTTTTCAAGATGGCGGGCGTAACGATAATTGCAGCGGTTAGGTCGTTATTCAAAATGTATTTGTGACGAAAGCAATTTTATTAATATTTGTAAAGTTGTAATTAAGAATTTTTAAATTTTTAATTAAACAATTACGTTTACTCTAGCCGGGATTCGAACCGAGGACCGAAATCGATGAAGTAACTAAACATTTGAAGTAAGCATTTTATTATATTTAGAAAAAAAATGTGTAATTTTTGGTAAAAGAATTAAAGAATTTGAATTTTAAGGTAAAGTTTTTTTGAATTTTTGAATTTTTGAGGAATAAAAGGAGAAATTGTCCCTCAGAACGGGAATTTTGCCTTCGAAATAGAGAAATGTTTCGTGATTTTTTTTTTTTTTTTGGCGGAATTGAAAGCGTGGCGCGCGTTTTGTAGGAAGGGAGTAAAAAAATATATATATATATTGGAGGGAAAAGTAAGGGGTTGGGAGGATTCAATATATATATATATATATATATATATATATATATATATATATAGAACGGCTGGACACAAGAGTTGTTGGGTATCCACGCCCGGCACCTGCTCGTGTTGAACGATGCAAAAGCCCCGATGGGACCAGGTGGCCAACTGTGCGTGATGCACGATGCACCGTTCTGCAAGTTAAAGTGAGTCGCTTGAGCGAGACAGAGAGAGAGAGAGAGAGAGAGAGAGAGAGAGAGTGGGGGGGGGGGAGATCCCTGGTCGGTGCGGGTCAGCTCCGACTCTGTGGGGAGGGGGGGAAAGGGGGTGGGTAGGTATCGGACCGGGGTCGAATGGGGGAGAAGTGTACGCGCACAAAGAGATGAAAGCGGCCATGCGTCGTCTAGGCCATGCGACACGAGCGCCTAGCGTTAACGATGCCCTCCCCTGTGCGTGTGTGCGTGCGTGCGTGTGTGTCCACGCTTCGCACCGCCGAGTTCCGCGCGCGCATTTCAGGTGTTTCCGGAAAGATGGCCGATGAATGGGGGAGGGGGGGTGTGGAGAGGAGGGGAAAGAAAACAAAGGGTAGGCGACTGACCGTAAAGTCGGACGGAAGAGAAGGAATTCAGGTTTGTGAGCGGTTCGAATTATTCGGAGCTGCGGCCAAAAAAAAAACTTACTACCCCGTTCTGAACTTTGGCCGCCCGTGTTTATAAACTAAAGGGCCGGTTTCACCAACAGGTATAATGCTATTTTATCGATATAAAGTACGAAAATATCTCGATGTTATAGTTGTTGTGTTTCATCACACACTTTATCTCGATTTTCTGATATTATCGAGATAAAATACTTAAACCTCAGAATTTGGTGGATAAAGTGAGAATATCTGGATAAAGATGTAAAACATAAACAAACACATCACAGCATGCATGATATTTTTGGAGGAAATATGGCTCGGGCGATGTATAATTCAATTCTTGAGGGCAGTGATGATGAAGAACATTTTCGCGAACGTCGGCTACGATGGATTCAGGAATGACGCGATTATTTTGAATTGTATGACGAGGAGGATTTCAAGATTCACTTCCGTCTTTCTAAACAGTCGGCTATGTTTGTACTTGAACATATTGAAAACCAACTAGAGTTCCCTTCTGACAGGTAGGTTTATTTGATTCCAAACATCCATTTAAATTTTCTAATTAAATCTAGATTAACAGTATTTATTTTTACTTTTAGGAACATGTCAGTTTCACCCATGAATCAACTTCTTGGAACACTTCGTTTTTATGCAACGGGATGTAACCAGCTGTCTGTTGAGGACTACGCTGGTTGTAGTAAAACCACAGCACACAGAATAATCCACAGGGTTAGTTGCGCAATCGCTGCTCTTCGGCCTCAATTCATAAGATTTCCTGAGACCAGAGAAGAAATTCATTCGACCCAAATGAAATTTTATCAGATTGCTAAATTTCCCAGGGCTATTGGTGCAATGGATTGCACCCATGTCAGAATACAATCACCAGGTGGTTTGTTAAGAATATCATTGAGAATAGGTTCAAAGTGAATGATATGTCAAGGCATATTATTAATACAGAAAATATTTGTTTTCAGGAGGAGAAAATGCAGAGTTGTACAGAAATAGAAAAGGGTACTTTTCTTTCAATATTAAAGCCATTTGTGACCCAATTGTGGAATTCACAGATATTGTTGCCAGATGGCCTGGATCCACACACGACAGTACAGTCTTTAATAACAGTAATAGAAGAGAATTCTTTGAAAGAGGAGCATATGGAGATTCGGTATTGCTTGTGGATTCAGGCTATGCTTGTAACAAATATCTGCCTCCATTGGACAATCCCACAAGTCGTCAGGAACATCTTTACAACGAATCGCAAATACGATCTAGGAATCCAGTAGAACGAATGTTTGGATGCTGGAAACGGCGCTTTCCAATCTTAGCTTTAGGACTGAAAGTCAGCCTAGAGCATGCTTTCCCAATCATTGTGGCATCTGCAGTGCTGCATAATATTTTGATACGAGCCGGCGAAGAAATTCCACCAGATGATCCTAACATCATTTGTGAAAAACCGTGGACTGAACTGCTTGAGGAAGGTTACATTAGGGATCAAGAAGGAAATGTAGAGAGAAGGGCCAGATATGATGTAGTGAGACGGTCATTAATTGATAACTATTTCAGAAGGTAAGAACAAATAATATTAAATTCATCCGATTGTATATACAAGCTCCTATCATATTTAATAATTTTTGTTGTCTCAGTTTGTTGTAGATGGCCTCGAGACAAAATCAACAAATTCGTGAAGATGTTGCAGCAAGGATCAAGGGACAAGAACTGTAAAATGGTTTTATGTATCATTGTTATTATTCAAATAATTATTAATGCTACAAATATCAAATATATATATATATATAGAATGATTTTCAATACAACTAGGTTTCATTACAAATATACGAAATCAGACACTTTGAAATGCTCAATGTAAATAGAGTTACAAAGTAAAATTTTATACAAATTACATAAAACATAAAATTATAAACCATCCAATTCTTTCTTTAGTTTTTCAATCTGTAGAGTCATAAATTCAGTCTGTAGCTTTTCATGATTCAGCCTTTCTTGTTCTTGTTGCAATCTCACTTGACGCAGTTCTTTCATAGCTTTATTTTCTTCTGTTGCATATTTCTTACATAATTCAATTAGTTCAATTTTAGCTTTATGGAGGGCACTTATTTCATTGTTCTTGCTGGACTGCAATTTTGGCCGCCGTCTCTGAGTCCAGGAAGACTTCCCTGCGATGTTTGGCAACTGACACTCAGGGACTGATTTTGCAACATTGTTACTATTATCGGGAATATGGTCTCTTAAAGTACTTTCACAGCTGCCTTGCTCAGTGCTTACCACAGCCGTTTCTTTGACACAAGGGAATATCACTGGTGAAACTGATGATGTTGAACTGGCATTATTTTGTGGTACAAGAGCAGGACATATGGGACCTCTGAGCATTGATGGAGTGTAGTGGGACCAGTAGTGTCTGCTGAAAGAAAAAAAAGAAGACACTGTTGTGTGAAAAATGTAAACATTCTAAATGTATCGTACTGTTAAGTTTCTTTATTACGTTAATGTTTTTAACATTTTAAACTGCTTTGTTATGTCTGCTACTTTACACTAGTTTGAGTCTCCAAGGTAGCAATGTCCACCATCGCACCTATTTCCAGCTCTACGACTGCGTTTTCTTCTGTGTTGTTTGATTCACCTGGAACAATAATATTCTGGTTAGTTCACATGTGATGTTATAAGCACAGCAACTTAACTGTTTAACAAAATAATACATATAGGTCTAACATTTCCAATGTTCATCCAAATATGCGACTTCCTTTATGTAAGAATGAAACCGATCAAAATTATTTTAATCAATCATCTACATCATTTACTACACAGAAAAATGTACTGAACGAGAAGGCTATGAAAAACCATTAATTTGTAGGCATACTGTACTTACTTATGCATTGTGATGTCTTGACCATTACTGCATCTGAGTCTGAGTCAAAGATATTATTGTGTCCTTTAACTACAGGTTTTATTAAAGTATATACGCGGCCCAAAATAGGATCATTTGTACACTTTGTGGGGGGTCCTCCACCTGAAAAAAACAATGTATACAATTTAATTTAATTAATCGTCAAGTAACCTTGCCATTTGTAAAAATATATTAAACCACTTCCTTTCACTTCTGTATACTAAGTCACAAAATAAAATGTTACATTTTGTAATACAAGTTGAACATATTTTTATACAACACATACCTGTCCCAGTTACCATCTGAACTTTTTCGTCTGCATACTGTTTCCGTGACGTCTTCAGATTTTCCCAAACAGATTTCAGGTTATCTGCAGACCTGTGATGGACTCCTGACACAGTTCAAACTACTTGCAATAATTTGCCACTGTTTCAATTTGTTCTGTTGTGTAACTGCATCCGTGCGCTTATTTTCAATTATGTTAAAATGTTCTGTCACCAAATCTAACAAAAACATTTTTTCTTTCTGGTGATAAATTCTTATTTCGTGTTTTTTTTTTTTTTGGCGGAACAAGTGTTTTCTTTAGCTTCCATTATCTTTATTATCGCTACACGACTTGAATAACAACAAACCTACTCGCGATATTTGTTTACTTTTCTTCCGAACATCGAGATTTCAAAAAGAGAATCGGGATTTTATAATGAATATCGAGATATTATTATCTCGATTATCTGGGAAAAGAATAAGTCGTGGTGAAACGCACACAAGATCATCGCGATTAAAATTCAAGTTTAACTTTTTATCTCGATAAAAATATCTCGATTTTCCGTTAAGTTTATCTCTGTTGGTGAAACCGGCCCTAAGATACAAACGCAAGACGCAGAATGTTCAATAACGACGTTACCAAATACTTGTATTGCTAAGAGGAGGGAAAATGTCACATGGTGGATGAATGAAGAGAATATAAAAAAATATATAATAATCTTAACTACACAGAATTCGATGGGGTTGTTATTACGATATTGTCATTACGGAGATATGATGTACATAAAAAGTATGGTTAAAATATACATAGCAAACTTTTTTATATAAATTAAGGGATTGGAACAAAAAAAAACAGATATTAAGATAACAAATTTGTAAAATTTATAAAATCACAAAATAAAAGCCTATTTTATAACCATTTCTTAGAACTACTTCAATAATTTTATAGAATTTTTAAATAAAGAAATTAAGTTTTATAAATGTTAATTTTTTCCGATTTCTTGGTTAATAATTACGGATTTTTAATATGGCTGTCGTGACGCCATAATCCCAGATGTCGGAATGTTTTCTTATTCAAATTTTGTTTAATGAATTTTTTATTAATGTCAAAAAAATTTGATTTCCTAGCATAAAAAAAGGATTTTCAAGATGGCGGCCGTATCGAAAATAGCAATGGTTATGTAACCATTAAAACATGGCAGTCATGGTGTCCTACATAAATGTCATGGTCATGACCTCAGCGGCTTATGGCGGCTGCTTTTAGGACTTTTAAGCTGATTTTAGGAATTTTCAAGCCGTTTGACATATTTGAGGACTAAAACGGGAATTTTTCGCTCAAAATAGAGACTTTTTTTTCTTCAGATTTTTTGAAATTTTTTGACAGAATATCTTTTTTTCCGAAAAACTTGGTATTTCGGTGAATTTTGGCAAATTTTGGTTAATTTTGAAGGTGAAGGTCGATATCTAAAGTCAATGTCATCCAAGATGGCCGTCATGACGTCAGAGGTCGGTTGGTCATTGACCCCATTCACAATATACACTCCTCCTGTCCCCGGACCGGCTATTATATACTACTAATCTTACATCAAATTAAAGGTATACAAACATTTTTATTTTATTTTACACGTGTTCAGTATGTGCACCTTTATTATACGGCACAGATACACCCTTAAGTCCAATTCTTCCCTCGCTTTTGTTAACATATCCGGAGTAATGGAAGCAATAATAAAGCCCCAAAGGAAAAACAAATGCATGGCGTTATGTCAGGCCAACGAAAAAGATAATTCTGTCGTCTCGACCATTACGACCAATCCAACGTACAGGGACTTCGACGTTCAACGACTCTCTTATAACGAGATTCCAATGGGCGAGGGTTGAAATTACATGTCCACTCTGAGCAAACTGCAGAACACAGAATGCTTCACGCTCATGAGTCGCCCCTTTTTTTGCGTTAGGTGTGGCTGCAAGCGGGGAAAAAAAAACAACGAAGCAGTACTCGGGCATGCCATCATCTAAAAACTGTTTGAGTCACTCTTTAATCGTGTCCTTGAACCAACTCACTGCAACGCTTGATAGGTACTATTGAAAACCTATAACTGGAACATTCTTTTTATGGACATACTGTAGTCTAGAGTCCCTACCGTGACTTAAAAGAATTTAATTTTTTCTATAATTTTCCGGTGTATAGCCGGAAACCCCTTATTATCTGGGTGTTGTTTGATTTACCCCTCCTTCCCTTCCTAAACCCAAAGGACCCAAAGTGAGCACTTCTGCGGGCCCCTCAAGATCTCGACCTGCCAATTCTAAGGAAGCGCAGGCCACGAGACGCTCAGATGTTTCCAACTTTATCTCCATCGTGATGATCCTTCCTGCAGTCGAAGTTTTGTCTGGCGAATCCAGACTCGATCCGTACTTATAATAAACGTATATTTTCTCCTCCCTCCCAATTCATATTTATTTATTTATTTTTATTTCGCCTACTGGGCCGTTGCCCTCGAATACTTCACGCCGTGTTTTTTTTTTAGAGGAAGAGGGGACTAACTCCCTCCGCTGTCTCCCCGCAGCCATGAGGCAAACTGGGAGTCGCCAGTGATTTATCGCAACCCAGCAGACGTCTGTCTGGTCAGGCGTCCTAGCCTCAGGCGAAGAGGATAGGAAAAGGAAGAGAGTGAAGGGGTGGGAGAGAAAGTGGATAAACAGGAAAGTAATGGGTGTTTTGGTGGGTGGTGGAGGGGTGAAGACCATCTAAACTAACCTGAGGCCAAAAACCGAACCCGTTGACGAGTTTACATACCCGCGGGTTTCCTAACATATGGCAAAGACACTCGGATAGCGGAAGCGATAACACACTACAAGCCTTTTTTTTTTTTGTAAATAAGACAGACTTATTCAAGAAAAATTAATTTTTTTTATACTTTTACACGAATAAAATTAAGCGTGATACAAAAAATGAAGCAAAATTGTTGAAATTTCTATTATATTTTCCATGGTTTAAAAATAAATATGCTTGAATGAAACATTAGTTAAAAGTATGCAACAATTTTCGTAGGTAAGTATTATCTCGAAAAACTTATGTATGCAAAAAAAATACGATATCCGTCTGTTGTACAAAGTTACAGTATCTTTTTTGTGGTAATATAACTATTTCCTGGAAACTGTTTCCCAAAAGTATTATTTTAAAAAGTAAAGGATTTTTTTTTCTGTGCACCGAAAAGAATTACTTACTACAAGAAAATTGACCAAATAACTAAGCATGTTATATGCTGACTACAGCACCGATACCTGAAAAATTATTTATGCTTTTCACAAGATCAAGAGGTACTTAATTATCAAATCTGACTACAGTCTTTGCTACACACATTTAATGTAAAAGATACGCATTCGACAAAAAGGAAGCACGTTAAGAAGCACTGCTTACATTAAACAAAAAATACATTGGCCAAACATTCAACTCAGTAGGATACAGTATTATCAAATGGATACGATCCCATCAGTAGGATACAATAGACGAGATGTGGTAGGATATGATCCCAATAATAGGTTGTGATCGACATGATATGGCAGGATATGATCACATCAGAAGGGATACAATCCCATCAGTAGGATACAATAGACAAGATGTGGTTGGATATGATCCCATTAATAGGTTATGATCGACATGATACGGTAGGATATGATAACACCAGAAGGTGTACGATCTCATCAAAGGGATACGATCCCATCAGTAGGATACAATAGACAGGATATGGTAGGATACGATCTCATCAGTAGGATACGATCATCAAGATACCATTGGTCGAATAGAGATTTCCAACTTATTTTGTCTTGATGAACCCGCAGCCGAAGTTAGTCTGTCGAAATTCAGTCAGTTCATTCTCATAAACCATTCTGCACCCTTCCTTTCACAGAAACCCTGGCTACGCCCATGACGTAGCTGTTTCGTGCAACACGTGGAAACCCAACTGTTGGCGAACTATGTTTTAGGATTTCCCATGCACGGTTCACTCCGTCGTCGGCTTTGAAGTTCCCCAGCTGTTACCTTTTTGGCACGACACGTTGTTGGTCTGTCATCAGTTACTTTCCGTGCTGATAATTTCCCCCACCCCGTCACCGGCTGGTGGTACACAACGCGTCGGCTTCAAAGAACAGGGACGTTATCCCCGCTTCCACGCCGGGGCGAGACGCGTGTTGTTGTTGACTGCGGAGTGGACCAGAAAGGGAGGCAGGCAGGTTCTCATTTCCTGCCCTTTCGCCGGGCGTCATCCGTCCGTTCGGCGGCGCGACTCAGGCTTCTGGTTTTGTTTGCCAGCGCCACAATTACCCTCGGCAGCTGCGCGGAAAAGGGTCAAAGGGCCAGCACGCCCCACAACCCACCGACCAGGGGGAGTCATCTTACTTTCCTCCCCGCACGCACGAGGAGGGTTTACCCCCCCAAAACGCGTTGGACAACCTCTTCTACCCTGTTCGCGCGGAGACCGAGAATATTTCCAAGAGGAGGAGGTCCGAGGTCGCAAAAGGGCTTCTCTCGTCCCAACCAAACCCCCTTCTCTCTTCCGTAATCAACATTAAACCAGATGGCAAGTTTCCCCCGAAGCGCGGGGCGTCTGGTCTGTGTTATTAGTAAACCCTCAGAGAGGCCACACCCCTGTCGGCGCGGAGCCCAGCTAAGGTGAGGTCCTAGAGGTCTGCAGAAGCTGTTTCCCAAAGTGGGCGATGGAATATTCTTCCACCCACCCTCCGGCAGAGCTAACAAATATCCGACAAGACCCTCCCGGTCTGTTTCGAGCTTGTACAACTTTGTTGCGTCCCCCCCCCCCCTCTCTCGCTCTCTCTCTCTCTCTCTCTCTCTCTGTCTGTCTGTACAGCCGCGAGGTGTGGGTGTATCATTTACCAGGTTCACCTTACCCTCCTCCCCCTTTCCCTTTTAGCAAAGGCCACTTCGCCCAACGTGAGGCCGAGGATAAATACACGTCCTGTTGCCTCGACGGGCGAGTTTGGTTATACCCCCTCGAGAAACTTAAAGCCCGGGATACAGCCCCCTCTCCCCCCCCCCCCCCAACACAAAACCCCGAGAGGGGATCCGAATCCAGAGCGCGGATTGGGGATTCACAGTCGGTGCCAACTTCCTCCCGATGAAAGGCGACTTTAGGCGCCCCAGCCATTCAGTTATCACACCGCGGCGACTGATCAGGCACACCAACAGCTGATGGACGTATTTGTCTCGGATTGAATCTCAACCGTCAACAAGATATTTACAAACGCTCCCTTTTGTCAAGAAACAAACAATTGGTTAATTAATAAATATTGATGCTGGAGTGAGCTTTTGTTTAAATATTAAGTGTTTTGCTCACGATTTCAAATAAATTTATTACATTACAATATTTAATTTTGTATAAAAAGTATTTTATTTTTCCTATTAAGCATGGCTTTAATTCATGTTGTATTTAACGAACGTAAAGGCATATTTTTATGTCAGTCCTAGCATCTGCTGTAAGCATGATATCATGTAACGTACAGTTTTGGGTTGGTCATCAAAATTTTATTTTTAGTATACAGTTCATTAAATGAATAAAAAAAATAATAATTTTCCCATAATCCTACGAATATGGAATACGTACTGCATATGAATGTTATTTTTTATTAGTTTCAAATGGCTGGTTATAATAGATTCGGAACTATGCTATTTTATTTTAAAACTTCCATTTACCTTTTTTAAACCTCCTAGTGATTGAATTTCGCAATATGGTTAAATTGTGGTTGGTGGTTTTGATATTTTTATATGGATACCCAATATATTTTATAATACATAATTAGCATTGGAAATATAATTATCTTGAAACAATATGTAACCAGTCTCTTAAGGGTGTATTTCTGTAATATTTATCTTTAGTGTATATAGCCCATGTAAACTTAGACAATGTTTCTTAAAAAAAATATCAAAATCCGTCTACTATATTTTGATTGATGTTGGAATAAGCAGACAAACAAACAAACAAACAAACAGACAAAAAAAATTTTTCAAAATTTTAGTTTGTGTATTTAATGAAGTAAATAACCATTTACAATAGTTTTTTTTATAATTTCATCCAATTTACAGACTTTTTAACTTGAACAGTTTTATTATTGGTAGAGTTAAATATGGTCATATTGTGAATTAATTTAAAATCGTGTGCAATAACAAGAAAATAAATCATTTAAGATACTACCTTATTTTCTCTAGGTACACGATAAGTGGACATGACAATGATGGAGTGTGATAGAAGTGGGTGTTACTATCCAGTGAACGGGATATGGGATATGCGAGGATGTTTATGTGCCAGAACAAAAAAAAAAGTTCAAGCTAGAGATATATTGACATAGTCCACTCAATCACATCTGATATCAAACACAAATTACTAGCTTTCATAAAACATAATGGATACTCGTGCGTTGCAGACTTGCCGCGCGAACTGTTGACTTCAAAATGTCATCCTTCGCTGTTCATCAGCTGTGAACACCAATACTCTAGGTATAAAACACATGCACCGAAAGATCTACACACCCACACAATAGATAACCATTTATAAAACACGTAACTGTGGGTCTTAAAATAACTACTTGGCATTTACTCAAGTACACACGTTTCTACAAATTAAGCTTTATCAATCTGTTGCCATATAAAAATTTAAATATTAATTGAAGGCACAGAATAACTCCGCATATTTATTTAAAACACATTACAAAACTGTGGTTCATTTTATTTTATTTATTTATTTTATTTTATACACGAACAAAATTCAGCACTAGGCCGGTTTGCAATTCACTCGTGTTATTACACTAAATTATAAAAATAAAACACTTTTACACTGAACATTGGGACCACACTATTGAATACAATAAATTAAGGATGCTTAATGAATAATATAAATTTAAAAAAAACCACTAAAAACTATTCCAAAAAATCACTTGGAAAAATAAAACATAAATGTAAGGGTTCGTAGCTAAACAATACAATATGCCACATCTGTAAAAATAGTCTGTTGTAATATTTACTGGGTAGGTCACATTTCCAGTTTGCAGTCACCATAATTGTGTCATGTGCTTGACACGTAGAGAGGCGGAATTACCAGATAATATATAGGTTCAGAAATGCATTTGTTTTATCGCCATGGTCTGCGCTGGATCCCTTTCACGTGGAACGCCATAATCGGCATATGATAAGCAACTAACCATGAGTGTGGTTCTGTTTTGTGCCGTGCACACGATCACAAACACGAGAAAGGAAAGTTTAACCGAATTCAGGTAATTTAAAACTCTTGGAGAAACGGGTAATAAAAAAATTAATGGAAATTAATATTGAATTGAATTCTTCGTAGAGGTGTGCTGATCGCAATTCAGTAGTGATTAGTAAATTTACCATAGTGAAACGCGCATTAAATTTTTCTTTGTTTCTTATTTTACATACGTGAGCTCTCTCGTAAAATGACCGCGCGCTACAGGAATTTATAGTTACTAATAAAATTATCACAGAAATGTACTTGAATTACTGGCCCTTTCATGAATTCGGCCCGTTTTTTTTTTTCCCCGCGTATTAAATATTCAATAAAGTACAGCCGACGGGGCTACGATTCCAGAGATAAACGTAAATTTATTTTCAGCCCGTGCTCGCAGATATTACAAAGGAGAAAAAAAAATTGGGGAAGGGGTGCGGGGTTGTACTTTTATTTTCAAAAAAATATTTTTTTTTGTACTTTCTCTCTCTCTCTCTCTCTCTTAACGTTCTACATTTCCCGCTATGCCTTTCTTATCGCGTCCCGCATATCCGGAGAAAAACAGAACTACCAGCGGCCGATATCACAAGGTCACGCACGAAACCTTATGGGAAATTCTCTCCCCTTTTCGATGTTATCAAGGTTTTTGTAATATTCTTCGCCGGCCGGTCACCGTTCCGTCCCGGCAGTTATTACACGTGACTGTGTTGTAGGGGGTTGAAGCCTATTGGCCGGGGGGAGGGGGGGGGAGGGTAAAAGTAGGGGGGTGGGAGGGGAGGAATAAATGTTGCTCTTTGCACGATACCTTTGGATAGCATCAGCACTCAGAGCACATTGCGGGGGGAAAAGGGAAGGGTGAGCAAAAGGTGGGTTTAATAACCAGATTTCGGTGTCCACAAGCCGTGAGGGGAATAATCGATTTAAAATATCCGATTCAACGATTATTGTTTAAAAAAAAAAATCGATTCAAACATTTCCTCTCACACAACAGCTAGTATAGCAAGTTCCAGCCGATCTGAATATTTTGGGATGTACTTCTCGCAGTCATTCATGTCGATAACTGTGCGATATATTTAACAGGGGTTTTGCTAATTTACCTCAAGGAATTTCGAAACTTGATATTATATTCTGAAGAAAAAAAAATAACATTCGCCTTATATAATGAAAGAGGATCTACGATTTAAAGACAAACAATTTACTTAACAGGTGTAATTGTAATAAAAATTAAAAAGTGAGGCACCTGGCTCCTATGGTCACCGGGTGTTGGGCGATTGCCCGGCTTGTCCGCCCCTGCTGTAGGAATCCTCGCCGACTGTTCGGAAAAAGGTCAAATGGTGGAGGCGCCGGGTAAAAACCATCACAATCTTTATTTGCTGAATAAAGGACATATCCTTTACCGATGCAAGGGGGTAATTATTTTCAAGGGTTGCATTCAGTGGAGAACTAACCGTGGAAAATATATACCCGAGTTCTTTCACCGCCGTCATGCGCTTCCCAAGGAGGCATTCATAAGCCGTGATTACGCTGCGCAGCACATGGTGTATGCGACAGAATTCCTCCCCCCCCCCCCGTCTCTAAATTCTTGTCTCGCCCTCCTGGCGACAACCTGTGCTCCAGGTAGTAGAGGTTAGGGCGTTATAGGGGTTGGTGTCGTTTGGGGTGAGAAGGGGGGGAGATGTTACAACGCCAATCCCTCTTCGTCCCTTCCAACCACCACTCGCACACACTCGCGCGCGCCCGGGCCAGAGGGCGTAACATCCCTACCCGCATGTCAGGCGCAGAGAGGTCCATCACAGGGTGTCTGCCCTCAGGGTCGCCGCAGCAGCAGCAGCGCCGGGGGGCTGAAGCGGCGTCGATTGCGTTATCACACATCCTGGTTGGGGGGGGGGAGGAAGGCCTTCTTCCCCCCCACCTCGCGGAGGTAATGGAGGTCACGTGATTCCCGACATCGATCACCTGCCGATGGGCAGATAACCTCTCCTCTGCCCTTGTGGTCGTCACCAGGGTGAGGGATTCCACAGGGAGGGAAGAAGGGAAAAAAAATATAGCAAAAGCTAATTTTTTTTCCTCCGGGCCAAAGGCATGAAAAAACAATTTCCATACAATTAAGGTGTATTAGGCACCGTCATATTCGTCCTTTCTATATCTTTGTTATAATTATAATTTTTAGAACTGTTTTCTCCCAAATTTTTTTCGCATGTCAAAGCATCAGTATCATCACCCAGAACCTTCTACAACTTGTTGCAATCGCATATCTACAGTCTGTAAGCGCCGCAAGGAAATAACCTTTTATCTGACGTTGGCGACTACAACAACTGTTAATGTTAATGCCTTCAACAAGTAGTCAAAGCGAAGTCCTAGGATATGTCAAACCAAAAATAAAATATACAGAATGGAAGCTTGGTTGCAAGAAGTATCAAAATATTTGAAATTGCAAGATTGTGAGGCCTAATCGGCCTTAAGGCATTTTTTTTTTAAATCCAAACAAAATATTCGTAGATCGTCAATGCTTCGTAATGGTTTTTACTCTCCACTGTGTATTGGGCATGAATGAAAACCTTTCTAGAATAAAAAAAGCTACACAATTGTGAATACGAATAAAATCTAAGATTCATCTGTTACTTCCGAAATCCTCAAGAAAATTTCGATAGGTATTGATAAAATAAAACGGGACCTTTGTTTCTGCCTCAATTCATAATTTGTCCCAGATTCTCAATTATTGCATTTTTCTGCAACCTGAACATTGAAAACACCAACAGTCGACTAATTCAGGAATAAAGATAGGTAAAGGATTTTCGGCAAATTCCAGACAGACACATACATTTTGAGTCAGGAATTTCTGTACTACTGAAAATTTTTCAGGTTTTTGATATAATAGAGTTTTTTAAAAAAATGTCTGTATATTTGGGCAAACCTGTATCTTGTGAAAACACACTACGATGGTTTTTGTTAAAAAATTTAATTAGTTAATAAAATAACGTAAGCGAATATTAGTTCAGAGAAAATTTTCCCTAGCGCCATTATTTGTTTTTAAATTTGATAACTAGGTGTCAAAAGATTTGGTTGCTTCTAATTTTTTTTCCAAAATATTAGAAACTAATACTATTCCATTATAATATTCTAACAGCCTTTAAATTTTGACGAGGCCTGTATGAACGTCTTCGGAACAAGACGCGCGTGAGTCAGAGATATTTCTGGCGCAGGGAGACAATAGTCGGGAATTGTATTTAGTGCTGGTCATCGTGGCAAGCTCTATGAATCACGACCCGGCGTGTATAGCCCGTGTCACGTAACTTGTCTCTAGTTTGACAGTTCTCAAAAGTAGGGGTGTTTGTGCCCCCCCCCCCCTTTTATCCGCCGTAAATGATGACGGCGCAATCCCCCCACGCTCTTAAACCAACAATCTCACCCTCCTTCCTTTTCCCAAAAAAAAAAAAACACTTACTTACCTATGGCTTTTAATTCAATAGTTTTTAATTAAGTGTTTTAGGTTTCCTAACCCGAAATAAATTTTTGAAAATTAGTTTATCAAAATTGATTTTTTTTAACGGCTACAATAGGTAGTATTTCTTTTGAAATCTACCTAAAAATCAAACACTGCAATTCCCGTTGCCATGGATACGTAAAAAGCAGCGAATTTAATTTTCAATAAGTATCAAAGTTCTGCTTCAATGGGTGATTTTCTCGCAATATCATCTAGACAGGAACATTTCTCCTGTATCAAAACTCATAGCAGACGAACAAAATGGAAGACGAACACACAAACACTATTTCTCATGTATAAGATAACAACTGGGTAACACATTAAAAAAAACCGGGTGTTTAATTTTTACTTAATTTATCATTTATTTATGGAAATTTGGAATTAAAGAAAAACAAAACATTAAAATAACGGACAAAAAAGGAGTTTTAAATTTGCGCCAAAAAAAAAAAACTTGCCAGTAAGAGGTCTCTCATGATTGGTCTACTGAAGGATACCCTCCCTGGCAAGTATTCAGTTGGCATCTGAATTCTACCAACAAACTTCAGATGCGGGTTAGTCACGACCAATGGCGGATCCAGGATTTTGGTTTGGGAGGGGCTTGACCCAGCTGAGGCTAGGCTTTATCAAGGCAAACACTAAAACAATAGTGGACCCAGATGCTTTTGGAGGGGGCTTGAGACCCTTAGCCCCCCTCTGGATCCGCTACTGGTCACGACAAAATAAGTTGAAAACATGTGCATGTGTATATAAACATGTATAGTATATAAATGGGGCTCCGGGGTCTGGATTGTGAACCCGGTGGCGGTACCGGTGTCCGCCATCTTGGATTGTGATGTCACGGCGGTCATTTTCGGTATCAAATTTCCTCAAATATTCCTCAAAAAAAAAAACTCGAATTGCCTAGACATTTTCCTATTTTGAGGAGAAAAATTTCCATTTTTAAGGAATATTTCCCATTAACTTCCCCCCACCCCCATCAAAAATATCCGGAGGCTTAATTTTCCCCAGAGAAGCTTAATTGTCCTCACGAATGCTTAACTTTCTTCTGAGAGGCTTAAATTTCTTTAAAATACAAAAAAAAAAACAGATATATATAGATTAAGAGAAATATAAATATATAAACATATAGGAGATATATATAAACAAATAAATATAAATAGTAAAATATATAGAGAATTATACAGTTATATTTATATAGATATAGACGGATGTATAGAGATATATGAATTGCGAAATATAGACATATATGGATATATAGTGAAATATAGAGATATAGAGATAGGGAGATTGAGAGATATAGAGTGATATGGAGAGATGAATATAGAGAGATAAAGGTATATTAGAAGATATATATATAGTTACAGAGAGATAAAGATAGAAATAGAGAGATGCGTCGTATGATTGTACAAACCTGAAAAAAATACAAAGAGAAATTGTAACGTATGTCGGTTTTTAGCTAGTAATCCATAAAATTACTATTGTAAAACTGTACAAAATATTACAAAAAATAAAGAAAATAAAAAACCTAAAAAAACTAAAAAAAAAAATTCGTGTTGTAAATAATGCGAAATTCGAAAACGTAATTTTAAATCAAATTCTTTAGAATAGTGCCGAAAGAGATAAATATAACAAATTTTGTTTTCAACTACATTTCTGGATGCGTTTGACACGTTATTTTCCGCTCCCACCGCTAGAATTCGCTGCCGGAGCAACTACGTCACCTGTCGAATCATTCTATTAGCAGACCGACATTTTCAAACTATATATAATTAAATGGCTCCGATAAAAATGGAAAAGACTTGAACAAAATATTTACCCTGGCTTTACACCTGAATTTCGACAAGGAATTTTATTTAAATACTGTCCATATCGTTTAAATTCACTGAACAAATAATAATATAAAGTATTCCTCTGGCTTTGTGAAATTCTGTTTGCGCAATCCGCCACAGATGGCAGCACCGAGGTTACACATCTCCGTTCCGTTCGACCTCCGTTCCATTCACGCAATTACTCCTGTCGAATGCAGTGAGCCGAAAGCTGTGAGGTTACACGTCGAAAAAAATTTTTTTTTTTGACGTGAATAGGTCTTTCAAATTGCTTCATAGTGGGAGTCAATTAAAAAAAAAAACGAATGATAACAAAATCGGGGGAAACATTTTGGTGTTGCAGTTACATAATCTATCATCTCCATCCGAAAATTTAATCACACCACCGGATAGCTAAAGGATCAAAATAATTCGTCACGCTAAGTGAGGACTGTGACGCATCGCGCGAGGTGGAGTGGGGAAGCGCCGCCATTTTGAGGTCATTCTGCTGCGTTTCGAGATTTCCATTTTGACTCGGAGAAGCTACACGACGTCCATTTGAGTTTCGGTCGTCAGCTCTCGTCAAAATCTATCGATTGCATACATGGGCGTCGCAAAGATATATATTTTTGGGGGGGACTGCAATTGATTTAGTTGTTGAGGAATATCCATCCCCTGGGGTCCTCCCCCGGGAAAATTTGGGGTTTGAAGGTGCAAAAAGGTGGTTTTTAGGCATTTTCTTTCCTAAAAATTCTAATTATAGTTGGTTACAATATATAATTTATTGTTTATAAAAATTATTTTCAGAGAACAAATTTGTAAAAAACACAGTGCTCACATTACCACGATTGAACTAAATGCACCATGCGCAACATATGGGTTGTATCACAGAAATCATATTTTTAATATAACTACGAAACTAAACATATTATTGGAAGGGACGAAATTGAAGACTTTTATTATTGAGGGGGTACGTGTCCCCCCCCCCCCCCCCGTCCCCTCCGGTTGCGACGCCCATGATTGCATATATAAAACATTAGTGTATAATAGTTTTGTATAAAAAATATTACCTGTTACGTACAGGTATTCACGTACAACACACGTCCGTGTCCACGACACAGCAAACACCACACGGCCCTTAACCATCTCGTGTGAAAAAAAAAAAAAAAAATGAAACCCTTCTCGGCTGTTCGCTGGATGCAGGCAAGGCAACGCTGATAAGCTCCGGAAATGTCCGCGGCTTAACGGGAGGAGGAGGCCTAAACAGGCCGCCCGGGGCCTCGGAACGTTGCGGACTAGTTTAGCCGTGTGCCATCAACACCCCGGTCTTGCCCCTTCCCCCCCCCCCTCCTCGCAGAGGGGACGCAAGAGGCCCTGGGCCAGCCCGAGATGAGCTCTCACCTGGGTAATTGGCAGCTCCAGGGGTGAGGGTTGGGAGGGGGAGTGAAAGGTGTGTGGTTAAAGGGGTTGGGTTAGAGTTCGGCGGTGTGTGTGTGTGTGTGTGGGGGGGGGGGGTGTCCGAGGCGTGTAATTACGTCCCTCAGGGAAAACAACACCCCTTTCGCGCAACGCCCAAAGTACAGTCTGTAGCTTTGTCTTTAAACCCCCCCCCCCTACCCTGACACACATACGGCGTGGAGAGCTTCAGAGGGAAAACCGCGCCGATTTGTAAACTGCTCCAGATATCCGAGCGGGGTGTGTACGACGCTTGAGGGCGGATGTGAAAGTTCTGTGAAAATGACTGCGAAACTGCGTGTTTTCCCAATTTTTTTTTTTTTTTTGCAGGGCATGAAACAACCTGGCACAGGTTCTCTAAAGCTTTCTCGGACCTTACACAGCCATCCTGCGCGCACGAGAAGACATTTTTAAACGCGATATCGCTTCTTGCGTCTGTAACGTCTTTGTTTGTGTGGAGCATCACGCAGAAAATACTGGACCGAATTGTATGAAACATTTAGTGCTTAAAAGCTTATCATTAGACTTAATACGTTCCCAGTGATCTTCAACCAAAAAAAAAAAAAATACGATGGTGCAACAGGAAATGTATGGTTGAACCATTGGTTGTACAAGTTATGGTTGTCTAGGTAGCCAATTGGTGTTCAGAGCTCCAGGTGTTAGTGCCTGTTTCTAAATGAGTTTCGTCCCATGGTCTCGTCTGTAACGCGTGTATTTTGGACAGTGAGGGAGGAAAAAAACCCCCGCTGAAATGGGTGTTTTCACGGACGTTTTAAAGTACAAAAAATTCAACACGGAGTATTATCGTAAGAGTTGCAGGAAGAGAAGCCTAAGATGTCCATCAAGTTCTGTCCCTGCCCGAACACGCCCGAATATTCACCTTCGGCCAACCTCGGGATTTGTTTTATTTTTGCGCAGGAAAAATGAATTCAAATGTTAAAAGTGGTCGGTTAGGTTAGCTACATTAAAGCACTATGGATGGTTAGTAAGGTTAGTATAGCTACATTCAAATAAACAGAGAAATATAAATATATATAAATGAACCCGAGGTTGGCCGAAGGTGAATATTCGGGCGTGTTCGGGCGGGGACAGAACTTGATGTACATCTTAGGCTTCCCGTGCAGGAAAGTGCTGGGAGCCTCTATCTTTAATGTTCCACTACACAATGATAGGGTCACAGCTACAAATCTCACAGAGGCGCTTTACCGACGAGGAGACTGCAGGACAGTTCGGTGCCTGGCACGTATTGTCGAAGAGGCTTGTGATTCACCAGCCAATGTCGCCCTTAGCGCCAAACCGGGCGGTCCCCTTAAATTAACTAGTTCGCGCCTGAACTCTAATGGCGCAGTTGGCCAGTTGTCCCAGAATGTTTTCAGGCGCCAACGATTGGAACGGTTAGTTCCTAGGTCAGGGATGGCAAACATTCATTGGCGAAAGTACCATTTTTTTTACCCCAAAGAAGCTCGATTTAGCCGCGCCATAAAAATAATGGATAAAAATAAAACTGGATGCTATTAACTTAAAAACTTTATTTTCAACTCGAATTTGCTCAGAAAAAGAAATGTTAACAATTTTTATGTTTATTTTAAATAAAAGAAAAGGTCGGATGCTGAATATCATATATTAGACTCGTACTTTGTTACTTTTGGCGATCAAGTACACAGATTATTTCATTATTGACGTGCCCGAATTATTTTGTTGCGGGCCACCACTGGCACAGTGCCATTGGTTTGCCATCCATTCCCAAGATCAAGATCTCTGGAATTAGCGGTTCTTGGACAGAGAAGGCCAGTAATGTATTTTGAATAAAAACATTAAATTTAAGATGTCGATAAGGGCCATGATAGCTCTGGTAGGTAATGGAACATCAACCTTATGTGATGAGACAGAGTGACGCTGGCGCTCCGTTAGGAGTAAACCGCAGAAACAAAGACGTCGGTATCCAAGATGGCCACCTCCATCGGAACAGAAAAAAAAAACAAGATGGTGGACGTGTCATCCAAGATGGCGGCCTCCAGCAGAACGTAAAACAAAATGGCGTACAAGATGCCAGAATCGAAAAAAAAATTGGCTTTGAAATCAAATCCAAGATGGCGGACATGTTATTAGAATTAAATATGGCGACCGTAAAGAAAATTTGCAATCTTCTATAATCCAAGATGGCGGCCGCAACGAAAAGTGCAATGGTGACGTCATACACGTCCAATATGGCGGGCGTGACGAAAAGTTCAGCATTAGTGAGCGGGGCGCCCGATTCAAAGATGGCGGATCCAAGATGGCGGATCCAAAATGGCCACCGTCAGACACCCAGAACCCAGGGCTCCTACTACTCGCATGCAAAGCTGGCTCGTCTGTCTCCGAGCTGAACAAGGCGTGGCACCCTGGCTGTCATCGCACCAGGTGTCTGGGCGAAAAAAAAACGGACGAATACGAACTGCGTCCTCGCACGCGCCACTTCCATTACCGCGACACAATGATGCACTGCTGAAGAGGGGTTTTTTTTTTCGAGCACAAACTGCGATAACGGAAAGCGTTTCATCAGGTAGAGAAGGAAAAATATATTGCGAGACGGATTTGCAAGGATAACGACGCAAAAAAAAAAAAGCTTGTGTGTCGACAGCTTTACAGAGCTTTCGTAAAACATGCGTGCTTTCATATTCCCAGACGTTAGAAACATACACTCTCAACTCTATACGTTGTATTTTTTGTTTTAAATGTATGAATAATTGGACAATGCTTGCAATTAAAAAAAAAAGTTAATAATATTTGACAATGTCTTATGTTAACAGAAAATTTAAGCTAACAAATATATGGGTTTGGTAAAAATTATTCTGTACATAAATTCATCTACATGTAGAGGTCTGCGTATTGGAAAAATAAATAAATAACTTGCATCATGGAGATTAAAATAAAACATATAAATGATCTTTCAGTTATTCTCATGTATTACGACGTTCTTTCGGAAATTTCGGTGGTCGTCAGAAATATAACAATTGCAACAATTATTAAAAATTAATATAGCAACTTAATATACAATTTAAAAGTTATAAGCTTTAAATTTATTTTATAAGTTTCCATCTTGGTAGAGAAAAGTACAACGAAAATTATTTCACAGCAATATTATCAATAAGGATTCATTGGTTTTCTCCATCTGTGAATGAATTGAAAAAAAAATTATTTTGAGTCAAATAAGTGATATTTTATCAGAGTAAAAAAAAAAAAAAAAAAGAAACTTCTCATAACATTCCAGGGTAACTCTTCAAAAAATTAAAACTCAGTTTATAGGACAGATGTGTGTGTGTGTGTTTTTTTAACGCAGAACGAACTATTTTCAGGAAGTTATAACACTAAAGTGATTTGCAAAATAGGAAAACTAAGAGTTATTTTTATTTGTTCTGGATCTTTCTCGATTTTGAAAATTATACTTGGCAATAAATTTTTATGTTTTATCGTCATATGAAAACTGCATGTAGAGTTTAGTAACCCAACCGAAAGTATCCTGCGCCTCAAGGGCTACACTATTTTGTAGATTCAGGTAGCGAAAAATCTTTTAGGCGAACAACCCTTCTCACGCCTGATATTCAAAAGCTCCCAAACAACCCGACGACACTAAATCAATTTAAATAAACAAGAGTTTCTGTTTGTTTAATTTTTTTACTATCTTTCTTCATCTTATAAATTATAAAAATTAATGTATTTTCGTCTTCTGTACGCTAACGCATCGTTCATCCGATTATGTTGAAACTTAGTACACTTGACCTTCGAAACAAATGCATAGGCGTGCCCAGATATTTCCATTAGGGGGGGGGGGCCTGCTAAATTTTTAAATCAGAAGCTGAATTTAGAATGTTAAATAGCCTAAATACACTCACTCATTGACTTGTTTATATTTTTGTGCAGTATCAACGAGATATGTTTACTAGTTAAATATCCGTATAATTTTACAATCTTCAAAATATGTTTTTTTTTTTTTTTTTCCATAGACAATGTTTCAAGGGTACTTACACATTTTTCCCCCTCGAATTTTCCAATAACTTGGTCCAGATCTACCTTGAAATGAACTTCTTTTTAGTGAATGCAAACACAGCAATTCAGACAACAGAACTTTAACAAACCTCTTAAAATATATTTTTTTTTTGCTTTGAAATACATACATTATCGAGAAAAAAAAATTCTAGATGACACAGACACTCAAAAGGTACATGTTTTTTAAACCACAATAGCTTGAATTTTCAACTGACCTTGTTTTACAATGAATGATTGTTCAATCCATCAAATTTTAAATACATTAAAAAATATTTTCATTTATGTGGCGATATATTGTACTCAAGTATTTTCAAGTTAACTCAAAGCACTGATTACCAACACAAATTTTAACAAACCTGCAAAATATTCTTATTTACATGGTAATAAATTCTACTTAATTATGTTCAAATTCACATAAAGTTCTTATAAAAAACACACATTTTAACAAACCTGCAAAATATTTTAATTTACATGGTAATAAATTATACGAAATTACGTTAACGCAAACGTTATCTCAAAGTTCTGATTACAATCACAAACACAAATATTAAAAACCTGCAAAGCATCCTATTTTTTCAATCAATTACTAAATTTAATAGACTCAATAAATTGAGAACAGTTTATATTAGAAAAATAAATTTTTAGAAACATTCTACTGTAATTAATTACGTTCAAGTTAACCCAAAGTTATGTTTACGAACACGCAAAAAAGTCAAGGTAACTTTCTCTCAACAGCTTGGCACTATCTATCATAATTTTAAGTTGTTTTCCAATGAACAGTAATATAATGATATCCAGGCAATTGTAAGTTAAACAAACTGGCAAGCATTTTTATTTATCTGGCAATACTTGCACAGTTTGAATGTCACAGTGCCAGGAATATACGAATATTAACGAACGCATTAGAGAAAATGCCGATCTGAGTGATTACATTAGGGGGGGGGGGGGGGGCATGGCCCTCCTGCCCCCCCCCCCCCCCCCTGTAGGCACGCCTATGAACAAATGGAAGGTCACTGTCTAGGTGAGATTTCGACAAAACAAAAACCTTAAAGCATAATTTAATTATTCTTGGTGAAATTTCGACATTCCATCGTCGTCGTACAGAATAGCCACGGAAGAATGCGGGCTGTTAAATGTAATTCACTCGGCACGAGACAGAACGTGCGCATTGCATTAAATCGGCGAGCAATCGATATCGATGTCGATATTGGACTACGCGAGCGCACTCTATACAGTCAAAGGTCCTACTTCATTTTCTAATTTTTAGAAGAAGCGATGGCGTAGAATGCCGAACATACAGAGAGGCTTGCAAAAATCTTCTGTTACTCGAAAATGACCGACATAGGGGAAAATACATAGTTGGACTCCTCTGTCAGCTGCCATCCGCAACAAATACAAACATTATTCGCTATCATTTTGACCACATGTTCGCCAACTAACCCCAAACAATCTGTGGGAAAAAATTCAGAGACGACTTGAGCGAATATATTTTGCACCGGATTCATACCATTAGCTAAGATAAGACCGTTTCTTTTTCTGACAGCATTTTCAATGAAGCTCTGATTAGAAAGCGAAGACATATGCTTAACCATCAAATCACTCAAAAAACCTTCGAATGATTGCACCACAACGTTCTGCGTATGATCTCTATGATCGAGATTTATTGAGAGAACAAAAATTTAATGCCGATGACTTGCGTGCATTTGACGGAGCAAACAAACAACTCTTAGTTGCAGATAAAACAAAAATTGGCCTACGGCACAGGTGGTCTGATTTTCCCTTTATGCGCCCGCCGGCACAGGAAAAAAAAAAGTTCCTCATCAGTTTGCTATTAACTCAAATTTGCTCTCAAAATGGAATTGCTTCAGCTCTTGCATTATCAAGTATTGAGGCTGCATTATTGGATGGTGGACGCACTACCTCATTCGGCGCTCAAATTGCCATTGAATATACATTTTGCCGAAGCACAAACATGTAAAATTGCCAATAGTTATTTTAAAAGATATTTTTAAAAATCACCCCATCCCAATTTTATTATTCCTTAAAGCAGAAATTCGGGGCTGCATGATAAAATTTTGTACACCTGACGTAAAAAATAAAAATGAAAATTACTATCTCTATGTGACATCAAAAACTTACCCTTACAAACTTGTCTCAATGATATTCCGTAAAACAACACCGCTCCCCGTTTTACACCCCTTAAATCAGTCTTTTGGTACTCACTGATGAAATATGGCCCAATTTTACGTTCGAAATAAGGAAAAATAACTGTTTTCATCTGATATCAAAAACCTACCTCTATTCTATTGTATGCATGAGATTTCAAGAAAATTACCCGAATTAAAGTTTTCCACCCCTTAAAATTAGACCTTTGGTTCTTATTGATGAAATTTGGCGTAGGTACTAGACGTTCGGAAAAAAAGAAGAAAATTACTGTCTACCTTTAGGGACCCTCCCAACGGACAAACGAAAATGTTATTTACCCTAAAGATTTTAAATTTTTTTTTTTATTTCATAGAGAACAACACTTGTTTGGTTTTTTTATTTTCCGTGTAAATGAATTCTTCAGATTTATTCGAGTTTGGTGTAATTTTTCAGAATAGAACATGCACCCAAATAAGTGGAAAAATCGCTATCTACCTGATATTTCAAAGAATTTAATTAATCCACTAAGTGAAGCCTAGTCTCTCTGCGGAAGCCTAGGTAACGCCGGGTGCATTAGCTAATACAGAATTAAGTTATTTATGTCCATTACCATAATGTATGTACATCTGCTTCAGATACGAGAACTTAAATTAATTACTATCGTACAAAAATATCTATACTTATAAATAGACAGTGTTTGTATGTAAGAAATAATCTAAAAGGAAATTGGACAGATTATAAAATTTTGTTATTCCAGATATACATTGATAATGTTTAATTATTTTTTTATAATATTTCCGTAATGTACAGCAATATTCATCATCAACACAGGGAAAAAAAAAACATTAAATTTATTTTTCATGGTCTACACTGTTGGAGAATATTATACCTAAATTCTAATATCGTTATTACATATGGCGAGATTGACCTTAATAGGGAAAGCAATAAGCAATTGCAGAAACATTAATTTAGGATTATTTTTTATATCACGACAGATAATAAATGTGACAAATATTATGCGTTTGATTTTGTAAAAAAAAAAAAAAAAAAAAATGTCTTAACGCCATAGTGTGATACTGCTGCGGATATCGTTTGTTACAGCGATATAGATATGTACCTAAATAGATGATTTCTTCATTATTCTTTGTGAAGAAACAAAAAACCGAACCCATCAACGGTTGATAAGCTACCACAGATTGTGTGCTATAAACGTCTGCTGTGTGTCTTTATACACAGAAAGATTTTTTCCTGTACTTTTACAAAATATTTTTTTTTGACACCAGTTGCCAAGAAATAGATTTTGTAACTTTGTACAACACCTGGCTATGGTTATTTTTACACATATTATAAACATTTTTCGTGATAGTACTATTATTTCTTAGGATCATTGGCGCATAATATTTTTTTGGTTACGTTTAAGCTTTTTTTTTTTAAACCGCATGGAAAATATAATATAATATTTATAACGGGACATTATTTTGTTTTATTATTTTTGGTTAAAGTGCGAAGTTATTACTGGAAAGCTTTTCAGGGAATTGTTTACAAATAACTTGAACTATTGATGGTAATGTGTAACCGGGTAAGAATCCGAACCCAGTATTCCTACGAATACAATATTGTTAGCGATACAGTTGCTTTCATGTAAATGATCAAATTTGCAAATACCTAAAATTGTACATGAATATTTCTGTTCAATTTAGGAAATAAAATCACAGGTTTCTATTGTTTGCACAAATGTTTAAAATTGTTACAGTAAGGAAATAAAGAATATTTTTTTATCATTAACAACACCGTGTTGCTACTCAGACAGAATTGAAATAAAATCATGTTTCTTATTTATCAAAACTTTTTTTTAATGTTAAAAATCCATCTTTATTTTAGTGGTTGTTAGATAACCGCCATCAAAAATGTTAAGTTTTAGCTATAACCATTTTCTGTCAATATGTATATTTTTTAATTCGACCTCGTTAAAGCCGAGTTTGTAAAAAAATTAGTGTTTACTGCTACAAACACTCGTAGTTTCTCCTATAAAAGTCATTAGCAATAAGTATAATTTTTTAATGGCTACTAATATATTACTTTCTATAAACTATATGTTATGGTATTTAAAATATAATTTTGATTGAACTCTTCTTTAATTAAGGCAAATTTTCAATAATACATGATAATTTGGCCGCACAATAACTGTCAAATGTGGTTTATTGTAAACATATTTTATTTTCTGCCGAACTAAGTGCAAAAGCTTACGTTTAGTCGTGAGAGTAGCTCATTTTCACGTGATGCTCTATAGTATAAAGCGGTTGGAACAACGTTACATAATTGGTCTCACAAGGCATGTTAATGATTTTTTTATATAAATTCACCCCATAGGTTTGTAACCAAATTTCTGTGCTAAATAAATTTTGAATGTTATTGATGAGCTATGAAAGCTCACGCCAGTTGTAATAATTATAAACACTTGAGCGATTTTTCACCGCTATAAAATTACGCTAAAAATATTATATATATGTACAACAACTTTTGAACAAACAACAAATGCAAGAGACTATGCTATAAATTTACGTAATAAGCTTTTAAATAGTAGGAAAATTCCTTTAATAGAACATTAAATAATCAGCACATTCTATAATCCCGCAGAAATCAAAAGCTAATCGCGTTAAAATATTTTTTTTTTTTCGGGCTGTGTTCCAAGTACAACAGAGAAAAAATTCTGTACCCTTAAAAAAGGATTTCCTTGGAATTCAGTTGTCAAGATATAACTATGTGCAACACATGGCTATGATTATTTTAAGATAAATGAAATACTTTTTCGAGTATTACTGAATATTTCTTACGGAAATTGGCACATAATTGTATATTTTAATAGACGTTTAATCCAAGCATAATTATTTTTAAACCTTGTAAAAGAAAATCGAATTATCAAAAGTTTGACTTTCTTTATTTTTATTATGCTTATTAATGTGCGCAGTCAATACTGGAAAGCTATTCAGGGAACGGTTTACAAATAACTTCAACTATTGGATATACTGGGACAAGACAATGCATAAATGCCTGGTTCTTTAAATAATTCATTCAATGGGGAATTTTGATTTAATGCTGTTTTTTTGAACATACGCCATTGCAGTTGTGCACTATTGGCAAACTGCATTGAATTAAATATAAATGCTCGGGTAAAAAACCAAACACTTTATGACGGCGAACACTATTTTGTACTTGTACAGCTTTTTTCATGTAAATGTACCAATTAACGCATATCTGTACTTTTACGTGACTATTTCTGTTCCATTAAAAAAAAACAGTGTGATGGTTTTAGAGCAGTGCTAAGGCGACGAGAACAAAGAAGTGGAACGAAAGAAACCCTTGCGATGGAATGAAGAGTAGAAAACCTGTCTCCTTCCATTCCCCCCCCCCCCCCCCCTCTTCCCAACCCAAAAAGAAAAGCAAACACGACGCTAATTGTTGGAGCAGCTTAAAGGTTTGGTGTCCCAAATTAAATAGCTTCTGTTTTGTTACGTTTTTCTTAACGTGATACGAAATAAATTATCACTATAACCGTATTTAATTGTTTATTAAAAAAATGTTACCAAAGAAGTTCGTACTGAATATTTTTATGAACGTAGAGGCTAAATTTTTGATGTCAGTCCTAGCATGAACTGAAAGCATCTAATCATGTAGTTTAAAGCTTTAGATCAACCGTTCGTATGCAGCATTCGTCTTGAAAGTTCTAAATTCTAAGTGTAAGATTTAGGCATTCAACAATATTTAGGTTTTGCATAAACCCATATAGAGCTCACTGTTCAGTTTTTTTTAAAGGAAAAAAAAACCTATGTATAATTACAAATATTTGTGAATTTGTACATTTAAATAAAAACAACTGTCTCACTATAAAATAATGTTTGCAGTAACTCTGGGTTCGTATTCGTACCCGGGAATTTATGCTTTGTGTTGTCTCAGTACCTCAAATATTTAAAGTTATTTGAAAATTGTTCCGTGAATAGCTTTCCAGTATGAACTGGGCATATGGTCAATAAAAAATGTCAAATTATTAAATATGCTATTATCTTTTACATGGTTTAAACATTATGCTTGAATAAAACATCAATTATAATATTAAAATATGCTACAATTATCGTAAGGAATACTCAGTATTATCTCGAAGAAAGTATTTTATGCATGCAAAAATAACCATTACATGATCTTTCTTGTGGTATTACCAACAATTTATTGGCAACTGGTTTCCACAGGAATCTTTGGTAAAAGTACAGAAATTTTCTTTTGTTCGCTGTCCATTCGTTCGTACGAGACATGTGATCTAATAGCTGAATTTTCACATTATTCAATTAATTTTTAAGTATTTAAAATCTAAAGACAAATAAAATCATAAAAATACTTTTCAGACTTCCTCCGTCATAATTTTACTTGTAGTTATTTCAAAATAATATAACATATTTCTGTGGATTATATGACCATGCAGGTTATTATTTATTAATTTTTAATATTTTTTTTCTATGTATATCAATAAGTTCTTAACGGTATTTTACCTGTAACTAAATTGTTCTTGCTATTTTTATTGCTGCGACCCTGCTTTTAGACACGACCTCCCTAAAACAGCGTAAAGCATTGAAGTTGTGTAAAATAAGCAGAGATGAACCGCACTCTGTTAAAATTTGCAGTAAATTTTCAGACTTGCCTACGAAGAATCCACCTCAAATAAATTATAAGTGATTTCAAATGACTGAATCTTCGTAGAAACCACGTTTTATTTTGATTTCCGAGTTGTATGATACTTTATAGACAAAAATAGACCAAAAAAATTGGTTGTATGTAAAGTCGGTTTACGGACGATAGTTTAACGTAACAACGTCATAACAAAACATTGATGAAATGATTGCATACTTTTATGAATAAAATTGAATCGTTTTAATTTTAATAATAAAAGAATAAATACTTGAAATTATACTAGTAATCAGATTTTTAAAATGCAAGAATAATTAACCTTTATTGCCGAAATTGTTGTTGTAATAAGCAATGAAAACCACATTAACTTTTCACTTCACGTTATAAACATTCGATGGAACAGTTCACGTGTAGAAGACTTGTAATTAATTTTAAAAACTGGCGTTTAGCTATAAAGTTTAAATATAATTATGAACAAGTTTTCATATAAATAAACTGTAATCAAATATCTATCATCAATTATATGAATCACCATAATATTTTATTCAATTGTAACATAACCTATTATTACTGCACTCGCCGACAGCGTAACGGAACACAGCGTAACGGAACAATGAGCGTAACGGGACACAGAGAAACGGAACAATGTGCGTAACGAGACACTTTTTCGTGCGTGCAGCCGGCTTTCATTGGTTTTTTTAGACGTTGTCACGTCAAAAACATACACGTGGACAAAAGAAAAAGGTTCTTAAATTTTTTTGATAGGTTCGTTTATATAACAAGAATATTCTTTTGATAGTTTTTTTATTCATATTCAAAGAAAGTGAACACAGTGACCGAAAATTTACGAAGATACCTGGATGTTTTGTAACCTGAATTCTTCGTAAATTGAAGGTGAAAATGTTTATCTGTGTATTTTGTTGCTGTCCTTTGTATGGTCAGATTCACCGTTCTGCTCATCATACACGTATTGCATGTTATCTGGTATTTTGTCAATCATCCTCTCATATATACGCAGGACCGGATGTAGAGGTCTGGAGGCCTCTGGGCAACAGAGGAGCGGAGGCCCCCTGGCCCCAAATTATTTTACAAATAAAATATACAATTTTTTTCAGTCGAGTTTTCCAATAAATGATTTATTGTGAAATCAAGTAGATTCTCTTAGTATTTAAAAAAACATACATAAATATAATCGGAGACAAGAATTATATGAAATTAAATTTTTGTGTTAATGAGTATTTCTTTTAAAATTTAACAATAATATAATCATGTATGTACAAAGTACTGTAGGTAAAGGTAAAACAGCGAAAAAAGAATATCAAAGGAAGACATGTTTACTAGTGTTTACTTGTCGGAATTTGAAAAAGAAAAAAAAAATTTCCGAAGTCTCTATTGTGGGGGCCCTCCGTTTGTGGAGGCCCCGGGGCTTTCGCCCCGGTTGCCCTCCCCTAAATCCTGTATATACGTCTGATTAAAACAGTAACCTGATATACCACCGTACAGATGCTGGACGTATCTGCTCACGCTGTTAAGATTCGAGATGATCATCATCATGAACAATCTAGTTTGTTCGTTTTCGTCCCAAAGTTCACAAGAGTTCGGTCGCTCGAGAAACACAAACGGCGAAGCAGGAAATTATGTGGTCTCATCAAAACGAGGAAAAAGCTCGAACTCTTTTATTGGCGCAACTTACGGGTAGCAATGCTTGAAGTCGGACTTTTTAATCTACGAATCAAATAAGCAAATACTTTCTGCCTTGCGTACTCCTGGTAGCTGGTACGTGCTTCTCCAATTTGATTGTTTGAACACTGATCCTGGCGAAGCAAAAACATGCGGAAATAAATAAAAAATTGTTTGTCTGTAAAGTCGGTTTACGGACGATAGTTTAACGATACAACGTCATAACAAAACATTGATGAAATGATTGCATACTTTTATGAATAAAATTGAATGATTTTTATTGAATTATCACTATTTTGTATGGATACAAAGAAGGAGTGAAATGAAATCTAAAATTTAATTGATAATTTATCTTTTATTTGCACTCATTAATTCAAATATGTTTATTACTTTTAACGAAGGGATTATTTTAACTATAACTTTTATACATGTTTGCTGTTTAACTTCTTCCAATCTGTGTTATTCTGTTAAGGATAGGGCGATGATAGGAAAAGTAGTAAACGAATGGGAGTGTTTCAAGTTTAATGTGCCTCGAAAAAGTGAAATCGATGGTTGTTCCAATCGAGTGGAAGAGAGATAGATGAGCATGCGTACAATTAACGTACCGGGACACAGTACTGCGGGACAATGTGCGTAACGGGACACTTTTTCGTGCGTGCAGCCGGCGTTCATCGATTTATTAGACGTTGTCACGTCAAAAAAAATAAAGGAATAGCGAAATTAACTTGTAACGGAAAACAAGCCTCATGCGAGTATACAGCAAAAAAAAAAAAAAAAAAAAAAAATTACGTGCAGCAGTAAAACCAGTGCATTTTAAGTGTTAACCCAAGACGGGGTAACAAAAATAAGACATGAAACTACAATTTCGTTTCAGAGCTATACACAAAGGCAGCCATAAAAATTCAGAAGTAACATTCATCGCGTATAATCTCCCGTACCGTACACTCCACGGGAGAGGGAAATAGAGAGAGAGAGGGAGAGAGAAACTACTCAATTGAAAAATTATACCAATCGCAGCCGGAAATGAAATCTGGTTGATTACGGGGCGCAGTAGGTATGACTATAAAGCTTTTCCCTGGCTTCACGATAACAGGGACTCAGCTTTTCCGCGGGAATTTTTTTTTTGTTCCCCTTCTCCAGCGGAACGGCCTCAGAAAGGGAACATGCAAAACGATAAAAAAAATGGAAGGGTGGGAGGGGGGGGGGGGAGAGTTACTCGGGTTGAGGTTTAGCGTGAGGTTGAGGTTGAGGTTGAGGTTGAGGGGCGCACGCAAAGTGGAACAGGAGCCCGAGGACCAATTCGACACGCGAGGCATAGTTAAGAACGGGTCTGGGATTCCTTTTACTGCTGCGCTGGTGCACACGGTGCGCTGGTGGTTTAGGCGTTCCGTTAACTGCATCAAGAGCTTAGAATTAAAGGACCGTTCGCATTGTTATACATATGTGTGTATACATATATGCTACGGGTAATGCTAGAAGAAGTTATCCTAGGTTTATACCAGGGTTGTGTCTTAGCATCATTCAAGCTTGTTGGGTGAAGTCTGAATAATCGCTAAAAATAAATTTGGATTCGGCGTTTACCCGTGTACATCTAGGTCCACCCAAAGCTGACTGGGTAATAATGCTAGGTGTTGCGTCATTTTTGACATTTTCGGACTTTACCCAACAAACTTGGATAACACAGGTAACAATAGGTCTAATTCTTCCACTAGCATTACTCGTAACATGTTTACAAGCTGATGTACCCACTATTCCATATGGAAGACTACACGCAGAACTCTCTCGCACCGCTCATTTGGTCCTATACATGCCCCACCTCGCGGGTACGCCACTGTTGAACCTCAAACGAAGGAAAAAAAACTAAAACAATTTTTGGAAATCCATTTATGAAAAAAAAATTATAGAAGTTATATAAATGGGACGAGATATAAACTAAACACACCATACTTGTTTTAATAGCCTTCAAAATCACCTCTTTTTTTTAAAAAAAAAACTTGATTCCGGACCAATATGATGGCAAAGATAATAATTACTGGTTCAAAGACTGGTTAAAAGTCCTAACGTGAATGAGGCATCGGCATTGCAACAAACCTTTTTAGTGGAGATGATCAGGAAGATGTGTTCAGAAATCGATTTTTTTAAAAAAATCGATTTAAAAATAACTTAATCGAATTACCAACGAAAAAAAAAATATCGCTTCGAGGTGCAAACACACTCTGATTGGAGGATCTACGTAACAAATTTTCCTGCTTTAGCCCACGTAGACTTCGTGCTACGCGAACTACAGACAGAGGGACAAACTCCCTCCCTTATTAACATAGATTGATTGCAATTAATTCAATTAAATGTCACGTGCAAATGCAAATTTGACAGACTGTTGGGTCCTAAGTGGACGTAATCACAAATGCATCGATCCCAACAGATGCCCAGTAACCAACCCGATTTTAATTTCCGGCTGCGATTGGTATAATTTTGTTTTCATTTTAGTAGTTCTCTCTCTCTCTCTCTCTCTCTCTCTCTCTCTCTCTTCTATATCCATCTTTCCCTTTTACTGGTAAGTTCACGGCACAGGAGATTATGCGCGATGAATGTTTCTACTGAAATTTAATGGCTGCTTTTGTATAGCTCCGAAATGTTCATGCAAAGTTACAGATATTTGTAAATTCGTACATTTACATCTAAACGACTCTACCGCTACAAAAAATAGAGTTGCAGTAATACTGAGTTTGGATTCTTACTTGGCAATTTAGGCTTTGTGTTGTCCCAGTACCTTCAAAAGTTATGTGTTAATCGTTCCCTAAATAGCTTTCCAGAATTAACTGCGCTCATTAATAAGCATAACCAAATCAAGTTCAATTACTAAATTTTTATCATCTTTTTCCATAGTTTAAAAATATAATAATTAAGTATAACATCTATTAAAATGTAATATTATGCGCTTATTTGCGTAAAAAGTAAACTCGGTATTATCTCGAAGAAAAATGTATTTCATGCATGTAGCCATGTTTTGTACAAAGGTACAATATCTTTCTTATAACAAATTATTTCTTGGTAACTGGTTTAAAAAGGAATACTTTGTAATAGTAGGCCTACAGAAAAAAAAAATTCTGTGCTTACCAACCCGGTGAATATCGACTAAATATTTTGTAGATCACAAGTGCTTAAGGTGTATAAATAATTTCTGCGAAAAACGTCTAAGTGATTGGATACCTTTCCTGTATCCATTCAGCGATCCGCCTCTAACACATTGCAATTGTACACGAGACTTAAATGGAAAATAAATGTTTTACTTATGATCATTACGTTTTGTTTGTCACGCTGGTAAAAAAAAATAATAATGGGGTGTGGCTGTGTCATTGACACGGCCGTGTGTTGTACGTGAATACGTGTACGTAACAGTTAATATTTTCTATACAAAATATAAAATAAGCTATATTTTGTATGCTATAATCAGATTTAAACACTAAGAATTCCTTCGGGTTTTAATGGTTTTTTTTAATGATGATAGCAAATATTTTAGTTCGTCGGGTTCAGGAAAGAAATCAAGTAAACAAATAATTACCGTGGAAGCCCTTTCCAACCGTATACGATCTCCGTATTTGGGTTTGGCTTTTTGACGCGTATAAGCCGACATTATATATTTTTGATTTTTTTACACCATTTATATTTACTGTTACTATTTTACACTAATTTTTTATATACGCAATCGATAGATTTTGACGAGAGCTGACGATCGAAACTCAAACGAACTTCGTAGCTTCTCCGAGTCAAAATTTACACTAAATGTAAATCTCGAAACGCAGCAAAATGACCTCAAAATGGCGGCGCTTCGCCCTCCACCGCGCGCGATGCGTCACAATCCTCACTTAGCGTAACGAATTCTTTGATCCTTTAGCTATCCAGCGGTGTAATTCAATTTTGGATGGAGATGATAGATACGTAGCTGCAACACCAAACTGTATATCCCCCGAATTTTTTTATCATTAGCTTTTTTTTATTGCCTCCCACTATTGAAGCAATTTTAAAGACGTATTCATGCTAAAAAAATTAGGCATAATTCTAACAACTCGATATTTCGCTGAAACGTTGCGTCTGGCGTGACGAGAACAGACCACGGCGGTTCGCGTGCGCGCTGGTGCGCTTCGTGCGGTATAACGGAACGGCGGGTCAGCGCACGCAGCAGGCAGCTCTCTGCATGTCGTGACGTGTTTACGAGGCGATGTCGTGACCGGGCGATTCATAAATGCGAATTGCTTCTTTTGAAGCGGCGCGCGCGCGCGCGGGCGACAAGGCATTAGCTCGGGGCTCGTGTTACGAGTCAGTTTACCTGCCAACCCCTTCCACCCCCCCCCCCTTCACCTTTTCCACTTCCACCCTTCACGTCTCAACAGGCCATAATGCCAACACCGTAAAGGTCGATACACAACTGCGCTGTAATTTGTTTCTTTAAAAATAGATCATTTTGAATTACAGATATTTGTAAATTGGTACATTTACACGAGAACAACCGTATCGCTACAAAATAGTTTGTATTCTTACCAGGGCATTAATGCTTTGTGTTGTCCCGGTACCTCCAATAGCTTTCCAGCATTTTCTGTGCACATTAATAAGCATAATAAACCAAATAAATTAAAATTCTTAAATTATCAATTCATTTTTTTCCCCATGGTTGAAAATAATTTATGCTTGAATAAACATCATTAGAAGAATACAATTGTGCACCAATTTTCGTAAGAAAAATAAAGTATTAACTCGAAAAACATATTTTTGTATGCATAAAATACCATAGCCATGGGTTATACAAAGTTACAATATATTTCATGTGGTATTATGAACTATTTCTTGGAAGCTGTATTCCAAAGGAATCTTTTGTCTACTGCAAGTTTTGTTTGACTGCACAATTCAAACGTATCCTCTTTTCTTAAGCACAAATTTACTTAATGGCATGGAAATATTTTATCTTCACGTTCGTAAAGTTCTTTTAGCATAAACCTATACAAATTATTTTTAAAACATTAGTAGGTATATTTTTTTAAAAAAAATCTTGCAATAAGGAAGGTTGATATAAAATAACTTATTTCGTGGATTCGTTGTTCACAAAGTTGTGATCACTAGTTATCAAAGAAAAATCCCGAATAATGGACGACAAAAATGAACACAAGCCAGCATCTACAAACGTAAAATGTCACATTTCTATACAGCACAGAGAATTCCGTCGTTTTCTCTGTATCCGATTTTTTTTTTAAATTTCTTTCGCGGAATTGTGTCGGACGTTTGGAAACATGAAGTGGTACAGGGGCAAAATAATATTTTACGTCATAACGACCAGTATGTTGAAAATCGCGGAAGGTAACGAAAAGTGCGATTCGATTTTTTGTATTATATTATTAGCTATCCAATTAGACTTGCCAGAAGACACTGATAGCAGTATCAGCGCTTGATTGCATGATTGGATCATGGCGCACTTGCGTACTTGACCACTCTCATACTTCCTCTCTCGGATACTTGTACAGATTCTTAAGCATTTGCATACCTGAACACTAACCTGTAGTTTTGAAATAATTGTATAGGTAACTTTCAGAATTTACTATCTCCCTATCTGTGAAGTTTGTCTTCAAACGCGCGTGACAACAACGTACCCATGGTTTTACATTTACACAAATAAGTTACATCGTTTATGCAGACGCACTTTTTTTTGTACGCATAGCAACAAGTCTGTTTGGGGTCGTCCATTAATCACGTGATGTTTTTTTTAGCAAATTTTTAACCTCCCCTCCCCCCTAGTGATTTGTGGTGAGGTTTTAGACTAACCCCCCTCCCCCCCCCTCCTCCAATAAATCACGTGTATTATTTTGGTAAAAAATATTTTTAAAAATTTCAGAATATTATCTTTAAATGTAGGTATAATCTAAGTTAATTCTGGAAAATTAAGCACAGGGATAAAAATGTCCAGACACACATTAAGGTTGCAGGTTTATTCTCACTGGCATAAAAATAATAAAGGAAAGGCTTATATGTGATTTACGCATGTATTCCGCCCCAAAATCACAGTCTTACTGGCGACTGGCAAGCCGAGCCGGGTGGTTCATGTTGCGGCGGGCGGGGATATTGTTGCCTGGCTACGGCGAGTCAAGGTCACGCATCGCTTTTCAGTTTAGTAGAAATTGGGTGAAAAAATAAATACACGTGATATCTCTCTACACCCCCCCTCACCCTTGTGATATTTCGTGATTTTTCCCTCCCCCCTCCCCCCCCCCCCTTTTCGAGCCTCACGTGATTAATGGACGATCCCTTTCCGAATTCAAATACACAGTATTATGTATTAGTAGTATACAAAAATGTATTTCCGGGGACAGGAGTAGAAGTGAGGTACGGGTCCACCATCTTGGATTCTGACTTCACGGCGGCCATATTGGATGTTCCTTTACCTTGACCTTTCGCCTTTAACTTGACATGAACTTCTAAATTTGCCAAACATTGGCCAAAATTACTAAAAATATTGCCACAATTTGCCAACAATTCCCCAAAATCAGCCAAAATTTCCAGTTCTTTGGGAAACAATTCAACCAAAACTATTTTTGAAAAATGAAAATTATAAATTCCATTTTCAAGGAAAAAAAATCCGCAAAAAATTCATAAATTTGGAATTGGAAAAACCTCAAAAGACTTTTGCCTTAGAAAAAAAATGTCCTAAAAGCAAGCTGCCCTTAGATTACGATGTCATAGCCGTCATTTTGAAAGTAAAGCTGTAACATTGTAATTTTCGTTACAGCCACAATCTTGATAAACCGTATTTTTTATGCAAAAAAAATCAGGAAAAATGTTAAAATTTAATAAAAAAATGTAACTAATAAAATTTTGATTTGAAAAAAAGACTTTTTTATGTCATGGAGTCTTTGGTTCAAACCTGGTGAGGGCAAAAATAAAGATGGCGACCGATCCTTCCTCCACGGAAGCCACCGGCAGACTGACCTCCCACTACTAATGCCAAGATATATATATATATATATATATATATATATATATATATATTCGCAGATAATATGATGTCACATCCGCCATCTTGATTTCGAAAGATATATTAGGTGCATTTCCATAAACCATAAAGTTTTCCTTTGGCACATCAATACGCTTAGTACATCCCACGATATTTGCTAAACATGCAGGGGTGCATGTTGCATGTTGCCACACGTGGATCCGCCATATTGACGACTCCGGCTCGTGACCATAGCAGTTTCTGCACGCATGCGCGTTTGGACTCTCAGCCTGTCAAATTTCCACTGTGTAATGCGCGCTGATTAGCTACACTGCATTCATGGTGCATGCTAAAATATCACTCTAAAATGCCTAAAGAAGAATAATCCACAAAAATTTCTGTCTAGAAGGAAATATTACATGTCCAGCGTTTAGGCGCTTTAGGTGCGACGCATTCGAAAATCCTGTCCTGGCTGGCTCTGAGAAATCAAATGTACCATCATGTTAAACAGAACTTGAGCTAGATTTTAAAAAGGGGAATTTTTTTTTTACGGTTTTTCACTCAAATGAATACTCTTGGTATATTTATTGCTCTCGGGTGTTATTTTAATAATTCTACATTTTATTTTGTGTCCGAGTTTCGTATTATAAGGTTATTTGCGAGAAAAAAAACAAGATTTTGCTCGTTGCTGAGTATAGATGTTTACACAAAACTTGCGAGTACTGAAAGACTCCCTCTTTTTTTTTTTTTTTTTAATTAATCGCCGACTTGAGGTTTAGATTTGGCAGTCGAATTCTTACTCACGCTGTAGACATATAATACAACTTAATATCCGAGAAAAAAAATTGGTTGTCTGTAAAGTCTGTTTACGGACGATAGTTTAACGTGACGTCATAACAAAACATTGATGAAATGATTGCATACACTTATGAATAAAATTGAATCATTTTAAATGAATTATCACTATTTTGTATGGATACAAAGAAGGAGTGAAATGAAATCTACAATTTAATTGATAAATTTACTCTTATTTGCACTCATTAATTCAAATATGTTTATTACTTTAACGAAGAGATTATATTAACTATAACTTTTATACATGTTTGCTATTTAACTTCTTCCAATCTGTGTTATTCTGTTAAGGATAGGACGATGATAGGAAAAGTAGGAAACGAATGGGAGTGTTTCAAGTTTAATGTGCCTCGAAAAAGTCAAATCGATGGTTGTTCCAATCGAGTGGAAGAGAGATAGATGCGGCGCAAGCGTACAATGAGCGTAACGGGACACCGCGTAACGGGACAATGTGCGTTACGGGACACTTTTTTTCGTGCGTGCAGCCGGCGTTCGTCGATTTATTAGACGTTGTCACGTCAAAAATATTCAAGTGATTATTATTGGTGGGAGCACGTGTTCGTGCTGTGACGCATCGTCCGTTAGAGTTTTTTTTTTTTTTATGTATTCGGTTAGGCAAAGGCTCTTGCCGAGGGCTTTACGACCGCCGTCTGTCCTGCCCCTTCACTTCAAACGGGAACGGCGCCCGCCCCAGCGAAGTGGAGAGACAAGACGTCGTTCCTCCAGACGCAGCTCCCATTTCGCCGCTGGAAATAAAGCAGTCGGAGGGCCCCGGGGAAAGCGTTTTGTTTCACCGGGGAGCGCGGCCCCGGAACGAGCGTGGCACGTTACGCCGGTGGGTGGAGGGGGGGGGGGGCTATTTTTGGCGCCGTGCCACGACTACTGCCGAGTGTTACCCTCCAGGGGTGTTCATTCATCTCATATGTAGTACTCTCACTGCACGTGCGCGCAGACACCAGACACACCTTGAACTGCTTCCAAAACGAGATTCGAACACATTTTTTGACGTGATGAAATCGATGAACGCCGGCTGCACGCACGAAAAAATTGTCACGTTCCGCCTGAGGCGAGCGTGCAAGAACCGGCGAACCACCGTGCGAGAAAATCTTCTATAATATCAAACAGGTTAAGGGGAACTTTTTAACTAATTGTTCGTGATTAGGTATATTTAAACAAATTATTTAAATTAAATTTGCAAAAACTGTAAATAATATTGGAAAATTATAAAGTATGCAATTTTTCGTCATTGTTTTCTTATGACGTTATCACGTAAAATTATCGTCCGTAAACCGACTTTACAGACAACCTCCTTTTTTTTTTTTGACGTGAATACGTCTTGAAAATTGCTTCCATAGTAGGAGGCAATTAAAAAAAAACGAATGATAACAAAATCAGGGGATACAGTTTGGTGTTGCAGCTACATATCTATCATTCCAATCCAAAATTTAATTACACCACTGGGTATCTAAAGGATCAAAGAATTCGTTACGCCAAGTGAGGGACTGTGACGCATCGCGCGCGGTGGAGGGGGAAGCGCCGCCATTTTGAGGTCATTTTGCTGCGTTTCGAGATTTCCATTTGGTATAACTTTTGACTCGGAGAAGCTACGGCGTTCGTTTGAGTTTCAATCGTCAGCTCTCGTCAAAATCTATCGATTGCATATATAAAACGTAAGTTTAAAATAGTTACAGGATGTATATATATACATATATATAAGTATATGTATACATATATATATATACATATACACACACACCTGTTACGTACATGTATTCACGTACAACACTCGGCCGTGTCCATTACACAGCCACACCCCATTTATTCAGACACAAGAGTACATTTACGGACTTTTCAACGAAGAATTCACTTTAAACAAACGAAGATTTATTCGCAATTTCAAGTAGCTAAATATTCGCATAAATTCATTGTTCTTTTACTGAAATTATAACCTACACTAGGAGGTTGTAAGGCGCCTCATTTACCATGAATAATGATTACTATATCCAACACTTTAATTTAACATACACGAAATTTTCACTAAAAATAAATTTTCTTTCAATATTGTTCAAATGGAATTTTTTTTTCTGGTATAGTGCCATTAACCTATATTTTTAGCAGCAAGAATTTAAGTGACCATAAAATAATAATAGCCTATAGTTCAAACATTCCAAAGGGCTTAACTGCAAAAAAAAATCTAATCTGCAAAACATTCTTTCGGGCATAAAAACATATATTATATAGGTACATAAAATACAAAAAAAAAAAAACAGATTTTTAAATTATAAAATTCAAATTTTAAAACTTTAAAAAAATATATAAAATATAAAAATTTGGAAGGGGCATAGGTACAACATTCAAAATATGATAAATATATTCCCAGCGACGCAAACTTTAATTTTCAAGTAAGGAAATATTTTCACCGTTTACAGTTCGATAGCATTCCCTTGGAATCCTGCACATTCTGCCTTGATTTATTTTTCCATCGATTTATTCCATAAACATGGATATTTTAGTAACCATCCAATAAACTTTTCCGTCAACTCGACTGTTTAAAGCACAATACTGGAAGAGATTAAACTTCGTGTAAAAGCAAACGCAGAAGTACAGCACCATTTGGCACGAAAAAATATGTTTTTTTTTTGTTAATCTGCGCATGCGCGAAGTCAACGAGACGTTTAAGTAAAGAAAAAAAAATAGCCAAAACCCAAACACTTGGCGACGTCACCAACATAGCGAACATAGCGACCACGGCTTTGTGTGGCCAGTGACAGCTGAGATGCAGCTGACTGTATTTCACTCGCGTAGCGAACATAGCGAGCATAGCGAGCATAGCGAGCATAGGGCCCTGTGTGACCGTAGCTGTCAAGGCTAGTATTCGGATGCCGCAGATAAGAATGTAAAATACGCGGTTCATCCGTGCTAGGAGGGAAGCCTAAGATGTCCATCAAGTTCTGTCCCTGCCCGAACACGCCCGAATATTCACCTTCGGCCAACATCGGGTTTATTAGTAGACTATATATTTATATTTATCTGTTTATTTTAATGTAGCTATACTAACCTAACTAACCGTCCATAGTGTTTTAAAGTGTTTTAATGTAGCTAACCTAACCGACCACTTTTAATATTTGAATTCATTTTTCCTGCACAAAAATAAAACAAATCCCGGGGTTGGCCGAAGGTGAATATTCTGGCGTGTTCGGGCAGAGACGGAACTTGATGTACATCTTAAGCTTCTCGTGCTAGGACGGGCCTTGAGTTTAAAATGATTTTCCAGGCGGGCAGCCGCGTATACCATAAAAAAAATTATGAGCTATATACATCTATGATTTAAAGTGTTTTTTTTTCCTCCTTGCGTACGAATGGCTCTTCTGGGTCACGTGGGATGTGAAGTTTGTGCGTCAGCAAGTGTAGACACGTGGTGCAGACGGATTCATCTTGTATGTAAAAAAATATATACAACTTCCTCGGCTGCTTGGAGATACACTTGTGGCAACTTCTGTCCTTTTCAAACATGGTATCCCCTCCCTTCCCTTCACCGAGTTATTATCCTCGCCTGGTGGAAACCACTTGTCAGCATAGGACATGCTATACGTAAAGGGCGGGAATATCTAGGATTCACTGAGCCCGAGTGAGACGCTAGGATCTTCCGCGAATGTTTCTGCTGTTATAAACGTAGAAGAGAGATCAGGTCTGTTACTTAAATTTCTCTCAAAAATTATTTCTTCATTAATTTTATTTTTGAAAGAGTATGTTTTTCGCAAGTCTAGTTTATCGTTGGTAAAATAGTATTCCAAAATCTGAAATCCCCCCCCCCCCCTTTCCTTTATTTTTTTTTTTTTTTTTGCAATTACGAATACGAAATTTCAGAGTGAGCGACGAACTTTGGATGTGTTCAAGACTTGATTAGAGGAAAATGAATTTGCAGACGCAAAGTAGTACATTGTTTAAAGGTCTGCATTTTCCTGGTAGGCTATAAAGTATCAGCGAATAAATATGTTATCCTATTTACTACGTGCAACAATTCTGCCTCCATAAAACCCAATAATCCATATATTATATACATATTTTTGACGTGACAACGTCTAATAAATCGATGAACGCCGGCTGCACGCACGAAAAAGTGTCCCGTAACGCACATTTTCCCGTTACGCTGTGTCCCGTTGCGCTCATTGTACGCTTGCGCCGCATCTATCTCTCTTCCACTCGATTGGAACAACCATCGATTTGACTTTTTTCGAGGCACATTAAACTTGAAACACTCCCATTCGTTTCCTACTTTTCCTATCATCGTCCTATCCTTAACAGAATAACACAGATTGGAACAAGTTAAATAGCAGACATGTAAGTATAAAAGTTATAGTTAAAATAATCTGTTCGTTTTAGTAATAAACATAATTGAATTAATGAGTGAAAATAAAAGTAAATCTATCAATTAAATTATAGATTTCATTTCACTCCTTTGTATCCATACAAAATAGTGATAAGTCAATAAAAATGATTCAATTTTATTCATAAAAGTATGCAATCATTTCATCAATGTTTTGTTATGACTTTGTCACGTTAAACTATCGTCCGTAAACCGACTTTACAGACAACCAATTTTTTACTTCTCTCAAATACTGTAAAGGATTCAGACACCACGGTTCTCCCCGGTAGCTAGGGCAGGGTTAAAAAAACTACGCAAGAATCGCAAGACGCAAAATGTTCAGAAATCGCATTCTAGAATACCTGTTTATGAACTACGCAAGGCGCAATACAGCGACGAAATCATTGTTCAACTTCCAACTTTCCTTACTTTTTTGACTTGCTATTTCTATGGCCACATCTGAAGAGAAAGCGTTCCCCGAAAAAATTCTTGAAGGCGCAGGCGTCATGTAAATAGAAGCCCGCGATGTTCTTCGTATCACATACGTGATGTTTACACTCGTTACAACTTTCACACATTAATAGAAAATAATTTAAAAAAAAATCAAATATTGGAATTTTTTTTTTCATAATGTATTTTAATTCTTAAAAGAAGCCCGGGGTTAAAAAATATAACATGTTTTCTAATGATCTACATATTTAAGTTAATGGGTTGGTGACGTTTCGCGACGTGACGATTGTGACTTTATTGGGTTGGGGATCGTCCATTCATTACGTGAGGCTCGAAAAGAGGGGGGTGGGGGGGTCGGGAAAAATCACGAAATATCGAAAGGGGGAAGGGGGGGGGTTGTAGAGAGATACCACGCGCATTTATTTTTTCGCACGGTTTTATACTAAACCGAAAAGCGACGCGTGACCTTGACTCGCCGTAGCCAGGCAACAGTATCCCCGCCCCGCCGCGAACATGAACCACCCGGCTCGGCTTGCCAAGTCGCCACTAAGACTGTGATTACGGCGCCGAATACATGCGTAAAGCCTTTCCTTTGTTATTTTTATGCCAGTGAGAATAAACCTGCAACCTTAATGTGATTCTGGACATTCTGGACATCACTGTGCTTAATTTTCCAGAATTAAATTAGATTATACCTATATTTAAAGATAATATTCTGAAATTTTTTAAAAATATTTTGTACCAAAAAAAATACACGTGATTTATTTGGTGTGGGGGGGGGGGGGAGGGGTGTGTGTGTGTAGTCTAAAACCTTACCACAAATCACTAGGGGGAATGGGGGGATTAAAAATTTTGCCAAAAAAAAAAAAATCACGTGATTAATGGACGGCCCCTTGGGTTGCGTGTTGCGTTCCTCGCGAGGTTGGTACACGTGCTGGTCTGCTTCCAGGAGCCTGGCGAAGAGTCGGAGCTGTTCCCCCGCAGGGCGGCCAAGGCGCTCATGTCGGTGAATGTTTGGTGTTTTTACTTTACGGAATAATTTTTGGCGAAGTTATGCACTCTAACCACATAAATGTTTACAAAGTAGGTACATATAAATTTGTAACAAAATAAAAATTACGCAAACAACTATTCTATACTTCTATACTAATATTATAAAGCTGAAGAGTTTGTTTGTTTGTTTGTTTGTTTGTTTGAACGCGCTAATCTCAGGAACCACTTGTCCGATTTGAACAATTCTTTCAGTGTTGGATAGTACATTTTATCGAGGAAGGCTATAGGCTATATTATATTATCAATAACATTAGGGATCCTTACTAAAAGTCCAATTTAGAATCAAATGCGTTGCAGGGGGTTAGATACAACATGCAGTACACGTACGAAGTGTGTGTTGACAATGCCGCAGGCACTAGAAGTGCATTTCCTATGGCCTATTAACATTGTTGCCACGCACTAGATGCCTTATCATTCTTAATTTTCCCATACAAGTAAAAAACACCCGTGTGATATTAACAACGAAGCAATCAGTACCCTCATATAGAATACATATAGATAGTGTGAGGTATATATGTAGATATAAAGAGATAAGTACAGATAGAGAGATACATAGATATATAGGACTATAGATGTAGATAGTGATAAATATATATTTAGAGACATGGATAGATTATTTGTATATGTGTAACTACTTCAAACATATTACAAAACAAAACTGGATGAGGCATTGCAATGCATGCCGAGCATTAGCTAGATAATGGAATCTTTTCAATATTAGTAATCCCTAATTTTTGAGTTTTTTTTTTCTATATTGCTTTATAGAGTCTAGATTACATACAGACCAAGTAAATAACTATAAACTGGCAGAACAACGTCTGTCGGGATCTGAAAGTGATATAAATTATTTTGCACACTTGACATTCAAATTAAGAAGACAATTACTAACTACATCTGATCTCTAAACAGTTCCCCTTCACCCTGTGTACCAGCCCGGGCAACGCTGGGTACTGCAGCTAGTCGTTAATAAAAACAATGCCCCAAAACTTGAAAAAAAATACAACACAAACTACATAACAAATAGAAATGATAAATAAAATAGCTTGATGTAACGTCTCAGATAATACAATTTGGTTTAACAAAATTGGCATTATTACAAACAAGATATTCAAACGGAAGTGGGGGGAATTTAATAATTTACCTAATGCTATGATTTTTTTTAACTATAGCAAAAATGTTTCACGATTGAACGTTTTATGCAACGAACCAAGATATAAATTCATTCACTAATAATAATAATAATTCATAAAAATTCACACACATCTACGCATATTTAGTCACACATAACTGATTCCACAGCTTTGACATGAGCATTATTGTGTAATAAGTACCTGAATAATGTTCGCTTGGACATCGAATGGGAATTTTGAAGCCTAATCGTTTCGGAGTTCATTTCAGGTACATACAGTAGACACTTGATTTTTCCGAATACCAAAACTAATAATTAGTTCAAACCTATTCGATTTCAAATTTTAAGATTTCTAAATAATCAATATTCGACTGTATTCAAAGTGTAGTGAATCTTCTGCATATAATTTTGTTTAATTTACGACAGTAAAATTTAGGGTAATTATTGCTCATTATTAATGTGAACATAGGTACCCTATTTCGTTTTATTATATGAAAAGCCGTACTTTATTTCAAAAAGTTCTCAGCGAACAGTAGACGGCGGGAAGTTTATTTGTAAGTTGGAAAAAGCGAATAATAGGCTGGCCATTTTACAACTGCAAATAATAAAATCTGAAAAAAATCTGATAAAATCTTCGTCATAGTTGTGTTTTATTATTTATAATTATAAATATGAGTAATATGTAACCTTTTCACGAACGCACATACAAGAATATTATAAAATGATATTATAGTTTAGTAAGAAATATTTTAATAATACGATTTTCTCCATTATAATTCGACATTCGTATTGCTACGAACGCGAGAGAGCAGACCACGATGCCAGGTTCGGAGCTGGCTGGTGGCCCTACACAGCCACTAGCGTCACGCACCATGTCACGCGCCGTCCACTGACGTAAGGCTTGTCATGCGTGCCTGGCCGGATTACAAGGGTCGTCGCTACCCCTCTCCCTCCCCCCTCCACTCCCCGCGCATCGTCCTCGGCGCTGTTATCTATCGCTGAGCGGCCTTGGGGAAATCCGCGGGCAGCCGCGTGGAGTGGCGTGAATGGGCGCCGCATTTCTGGACTTTTCGGGCGTCGGGGTCGGCCTGGGATGACGCGACACGTCACAGCCGCTCTCGTCCCTTCGAGAAGGACCGCCACGGATATATAAGCGACGACGCCGGCCTCCGCGGGAGTTCCGATAGTTCGGAGAGTTCCGCGAGCGAAGGGAAGTGCGACATCGGCGAAGAGGGTGAGAGACCCCCTCGAGAGTGGCGCGATGCGGAGCGACGGGATCGAGAGAGTGCGACTGAGTGGCGCGAGACTGTGTGTGGTCAGGCGCGAGGTAAGGGGGCGAACCACTGTCGAGCCTAGCTCCAGTGAGGAGTGCGAACTGTGGAACTTGACAAGACATTGAGTGACTTGCGAAAAAAACATTTGTAAGTTCCAGAGATTTGTGATCGAACATTATTTTAAGTACAATTATTTATTATAAATGAAAATATTAGTCATTAATAAAACTGTAATTAAACTTAATTGTGCTATCCCTTGCGAACCCAGTCCTTTCCACATAGGTCGTAACAGTATTTTAAAATATTTTGGTATTTATATTTAAATTGTATTATAAAACACAAAACTGATATTCACGCAGACAAAACGATCGTGAGTATAGTTTAAAACGAAATATAGCTCTAATTGAGGGGGGGGGGGGTAAATTGTTGCCTGGCTTCCACATGCATTAGAATAGAAACATCACTGAAATTTCTGAGGTTCACAAATGTTTTATAAATACGCGTACAAGATAACAAGTATACAAGTGTTATGGCGAGTGTATCAGATGTGAATTTATAAGAATTTATGCACGTATCCGAGTTTGGATACAATGCATTAGTAGGGACCGGAATAATTCGCGGGTTCAATGACCAGTAGGGTGAACTCCATAGTTCTACGTACACTCAGTCAAATGCCACCCACTCATTGGCTGCTGTCTTGTGAGACGTCCCAACGTAGCAGCCTGTGATTCGATAAAGCTTTGGTTGGGTGTTCCTCATTGGCCCAGACTCATCCAGGTGAGTTGTGAACCAATAGCAGAGGCAGCACTGAGGTATAACGATTTGTATTTTAGCCTATCGCGAAATGAATTCGCGAATTTTTCCGGTCTCTATGCATAAGGCAAACTGAGAGGTACACTTCAAAAAGAAATGAACTCATTTTCTCTGTCGTATGTTACAACGTTTGGACGGCTACGATAAGCTTGACGTTGACACAGTACACGAAAGTTGAAATTTGGAAAACACAAAACTCGAAAACCACTCCCTCGGTATAGTGGCAGACACGATAAACTGAGTTTACAACTTCCGCAACCACTGCAGAGTGGCTTCCGGTCTAGTTCTACACATGCAAATCTGATATTACAACTGCGTTTATGCTAATGCGACGGTCGCTATCCGCACGAATAGCACGCGCGCATTTTTGGCCCGCAAGAAAAAACTTTTTTTTTGCAGGGAAAATTAGAGAGGACTCAGGAACATTTCATTAGTTGCATTGTGTTCAATAGTACTAAGTACACATGTTGTACATTTTAAAAGATTTTTCTTTTTACTCACAAACCTTTTTTGCCAGTTCATTTTCTAGTAAGACCACAAAGCAAGTCACCGCGTGTTTACAACAAAAATCTGCGTAACATAAACAAGTTTTGGTTGTATCTCAAGCGAATGTAATATCTGAAAAAATATATCCTTGTAAAACACTGCAAATAAATTACGGTGTACTTATAAGGATATTTCTGCTGAAGTTAAATATTTTTATTTATATATATTTATTTTTATATATATATATATATATCGTTGTTTACTATAAACTACCGGTACTGGAATGTTGTTGACATGTAGTTCAGAAATCATTCAGACTTTGACAAATGAATATACTTATTTATCGAAAAATAACTTTTCATATACATGATAAGCAAATCTGGTAGCACACTAATCTGCCTTTGTTTTGTATTGTTGTGCCAGAAGATTAAACAAACAAAGTATAAATACTTTCTAAGTGAAATTCTTTCAACGGGGAAAATTATGTTAGTCTGAGTCGCTGTGTTGTCAAAGGTAGTTTTAATTTTATGTATTTTCTGTTCTCGTCAACCTTCTGCTTGTAGTTTTATGACCATACAACTTTTTGACGTGACAACGTCTAATAAATCGATGAACGCCGGCTGCACGCACGAAAAAGTGTTTCGTAACGCGCATTGTCCCGTTACGCTGTGACCCGTTACGCTCATTGTACGCTTGCGCCGCATCT